>NW_028274816.1:83573607-83878663 GCF_037043125.1 Eumetopias jubatus
GTGCACTTTAACGAGTGATAGATCACTTTCATTGCTTTGCCTCGTGATTAATTTCCCATAATAGTCCCCTCTAACACCAAGGCAAGAAGAGGAGAGAGAGAAAAAACCTACATGATCCACTTTGTGCTCGGAGTATAAATGAATTAGATTTAATTTCTGTTTAATTGTTTCCATAGCTCAACCTCTGCTGACTTCACAGGGTAATTTATTTTGCAGTCTTGGGGAAAAGGAGGCGGGCAGGAGGGGAAACAGGCTGCAGCTGAGAGCACTGCCCGTGGACACTGTTTAATTACACCTGGTAGCCTTATCTCCTTGTAATTATGGGAGGCTCCTTGGGTTTCCCTGCTGCCTCCCGTGCGCACCAGGGATCAGTCTGCTGCCAGACCTCAGACCAGTTGCTTCCAGGACGGCCAGGGATCTGCAGGGAGCATGGTGTCGTGTCAAGAACAGAAGAGCCAGTTCCTGAAGTTGCTGGTGGGAAGGAAGGCAGACTGGACTGTATCTTTATTTCTTAATGTTACCGTTACGTCAAGGACCCCGCAAAGCCCCCTGGCACACGGACGCAGCAGGCTCTTGCCGGTGCTCCGTTCTTGGAGCTGGAGCCACGGGGGCCGTAGCGGGCAGGTGGGGCGGCCCTGCCCCTCTCTGGAAGGCGGTTGTTAGGTTGGTGTAGACGCCGGCGCTCCCTATGAGTGGCTGCAGCAGTCCGCGAGGGCTCGCCAGCGACAAGGGCCTCCCGTGCCCACCCTTCCCTGTCCCTCCTGCCATTTATTGCGGCAAAATAGGTGGGACATGAAATCTGTTTCAACGGTCTGCATCAGGGGCATAAAGCACACTCACACTGTTGTGCAGCCGCCACCACCGTCTGTTTCCAGAACTCGTCCGTCTTCCCAGACTGAGACTCGGTCCCCGTTAACCAGTGAGCCCCCGTTGTCCCTCCCCCAGCCTCTGGCGCCCCCACTGCACTTCCTGTCCGTGAAGTCGATGACTCTAGGGAACCTTGTGCATGTGGTCAGACAGTGTTTGTCCTTCCTTGACTGGCTTATCCCGCTAAGCGTCACATCCTCCAGGTTCATCCACGCTCTCGCAGGAACCAGCAGTTTGCTCCTGTTTAGGGCTGAATAATACTCTGCTGTCAGTGTGGGTGGTCCCCATTCAGTTTATCTGGCCATGGACGCTGGTGGATGCTGGTTGTTCCAGTGTGTTTTCTGAGAATGCATTTGGAGGGGTCTGGGGTCTGTGGCCCCGTGTAGGGGGTCTAAGCTTCTCATCCAGGTTACCTGACCCTCTCACCCACCCCCCACCCCATCTCAGCAGGGAGCCAGGCCCGAGGGCCCCTGTGGTCCCCCTCTGTGGATGGCCTCTGACTTCAGGGCTCACACAGAGCCATGGTTCTCCCGGGTGCTGTGAGCAAGCCACTCTTCCTGGGCATGAATATTCATGATGCAGCTCTTCCGGAGCCGGTTTCATTCTTTAGTCCTTACTGTGGACCCATAAAGATAGAAGAGTGCCTCCATTTACAGGTGGGGAAACTGAGGTCAAGGGAGACGGGGGATCTGGTCAAAGTCCCTCTGGAAGGGTCAGCACCAAGCCCTGAGCCCACATTTTCTGGATCCAGTGCCGCCTGATCAAGAAACCAACTGTGCCTGGAAACCTCTGCGTAGCCATGAACACTGCTCGGCAACACTCCACTCACCCAGATCCCTGGGCATCCAGCTGGGGCCGCGGTGCCGATGGAGGCACGGTGGGTGCCCAGCCCTGCTCAGGGGCTTACAGTGGTGACTGGGGGCAGCAGCAGGGCCCAGAAAGGGACTGGTCATTCCGATAACAGGTCACTGCGTCTGTGTTTCAACGTCTGTTGTCCTAGACCAAGATACAAGCTAATGAGGAGCAGAAACAGGTCTCACTTGTACCCCCAGTGACGGGCACACAGGAAAAACTGAAGAAATGCCATAGACCAGACACCAGGAGAAGGTGTCGGTCCTGCTGCCTATGACTTGGTGGCTTAAACCTGAATGTGAAGGATGCTGGGCAGGCCCCATGCTTGCAGGGGCATTGGGTGAAGGAGCGTAGAGAGGGGAGGCCACGGGGGAAAAGGCAGGCTTAGGTGCGCTGAGAAACCTTCCCTCAGTTCCCAACAAGGACGACCACGTCCCCTCCCTCACGAACAATTCCTCTTAAATACCCACTGCAGGGGGACTGTCCTCCGTGCGTGGCTGTTTCCCTCTCTGTGTCATTCCCACTGGGTGTGCACAGGGAGATGGCTCACGGAGAAACCTCTCGGGCTGCACTTGGGGAGGCAGGACAGACGCTACCCTGGGAAGGTGAGGGTGAGAGGCGTGCCCCTGTGCCCAAGAGTGGGGCTTTGGGGGTACCAGGGAAGGTGGGGGCTGGGGAAGGGCGAGGACTTGGGGGAGGGGTGGCGTGGCTGGCGGGCCTGCTTCTCCTCAGTCCAATGCCTCTTCCTTCTCACTTTGTCTCTTAAACCCTGTGGGGATGGCAGGATTCCTGGCAATGGAAATAGTTCATTTTTCTTCATTTGTTGTGTTGAGTGTCGGTCGTGTCCAGGGAATGCTGGCTGGCCAGAGCTCGCTCACTCTGTTGTCCCAGGAAATGTTCTTGGCTGTGGGCACACAGGACCTTGGGCTCATGGCTGGTCCAGGGTGGGAGACCTTGGCTTTGGTCCTGGAGTGGGCGCCTCTGTGAAACCCGGGTTTCTGGAAGGAGCCCCTGCAGTGTGTGTGGCTGGGTGACGACTTTCCGGTCTGTGAGGCGGGGCAATTCTAGAACCTACCTGGTGGGCCAGTGCGAGGCCGGAGTGCGAGTGGTCATCTGCGTGGTTGCTGAGTGTGCTGCGTGTGGGCTGCTCTGGGGTCTCCCGGGTGCGAGTCTCCATGTCTGCCTCTCATGGCTTGTGCCCTTGTGAAGGCTGGGGTGAGCTGGCCTCCAGGCTCCCGGATGTGGGGCCTCAAGGTGGTGAGTGGATCCCAGCGTGTTGGCCGCGTCCTGACAGCCTCTGAGGGCTTCCTCGGCCTGGTTCGAGTTGGAGGTGGGGTAAGTGTGTCCTCCGTAGGTCTAGAAACTCCAGGGAGTGGAGGGCCCCTCCCCACTGCTCTTCAGGAAGGACCAAAATACCAAAAATACCAGGGGAGGACGCTGATTGGTCTGGCTGAGGTCCCAGGCCCACCACCTGTGGACCAATCACGGTGCCATAAGGATTGGAGGGCCGTTTGGTCAGGACAGAAGAAGCAGGGGTGACCTGGTTACCAGGTGAAGACAGGCAGTCACAGTAGACCAGCCCCAGGGGACCACTGGAGCATGCACCAGCAAAGACACAGAAGAAAGCCCCATGGGAAGAACAGCGGTGGACGCTGGCCCCCGGGAAGCTTGCCAAGTGGTGGCTGTGTGTGTCGTGTGCTTTCTACGAGGTGGGAGCGCCTCTCCTTCCGGTGGGCAGCGGAGGGCACTGCAGCTCAGCGAAATCCCATGGCTCATGTGGCCTGTCTGAGGTCACACAACTGGTGTGCAGTTAGTTGCTCTGGGCTGTGAACCTAAGGCCCCACCCCTTGGCCACCCTGTTTGTGGGGTTTCACTGTGATGATGGGGGTGTGTCCGGTGGTCACACGCATCCAGGTGTGTGCTCCCTGGATGCGGCAGCGGCGCCCACAGCCAGGCACACACTCCGCAGCAGGTAGATCCCCGCTGGGGTCATGTCCTCTCTCGTGCCTTCCCTGCCCCCACCCCCATCCCACGTGGGCAGAGCCGGGGACTCCCGGGGGGCCTCCCTGGGCAGGCCTGGCCCCCAGAGCCCTGGTGCAGTTTCTGTCCCATGACTAGCTTCCTCTGCAAGGCCAGGAGCCTCTCTGGCAGGACGTTGTCCCCAAATTGTCCTTATGTCCCAGCACCTAACACAGGGTAGCTTGATACCTGAATGGGTCACATGTCACACTTTGTGTCAGCCCTCGACACACACACACACACACACACACACACACACACACACACACACACGTGCTATTTTATTCGTGTGGGCCTGGGGACATCTCTGTGCCTGCAGACACTCCCTTCCCCTTGCATCCTCAGGAAAGGGTGCATCCCCAGCCCTGGGCTCCTTCGCTCCCTCTGCCACCTGAGCAGGTGTTCTCTGTTCGACCTCGCACTCTCGGGTGGATGGCGACAGTCCTGGTGGGAGCCTTTGCCTATTAGCAGGGGTGCAGGTGTTTCCCAGGGTAGGGGGAGGTGAGAGGCAGCCACGATTGCACGTGGTTGGGGCTCCTCGTACACGCGCCCCATCTAAACTTGGCTTTCGTTTGCCTCTCCCTCTCCTTGAGGAGCCGCTGCCCAGGGGCCGGGGCCGGCCTGGGGGAGGCCTGCCCCTCCCCTGGGGCTCGCAGGCGCTCTGCCTGAAGTCCTGGCCTCGCTCCCCTCCCCTGCGCCTGGCCAGCCCAGTAACTGCCAAGAGGAAAAAGCTCGGTGACGGATGCCAGGGAAACGTCCCCACTCTTGTCCCCTCCATTAATCACGGGCTCCTGGGGCGCCAGGCCCCTGTTTAAGACGCACTGGTGGTTCGAGGTGAGCACAGGCACACCCCACCTCCGCTGCTGATCTCCGCTGAGCCAGGCTCCCGGCCTGCTAATCACTTGCTGTAATTACAGCCCCAACTTTGCGCGGGGAATGCTAATTGATGCTTTGACGGAGGGGCTGTGCACACACGGTGTCTTTCTCCTGTGGCCCCCAAATGCCAAGGTCGTGGGATTTGGTGGGGCTGATGGCGCACAGGAATGAGCATGGAGGGCGGGGTGGCAGGCCGCCAGCAGTGTCCATGTGCCTTACCCCTGCCATGTGTGTGTGCGTGCATGCCAGACCAGGGTGGGTGGGTGGGCACGAGGTGGGCCACAGTCGAGAGTGAGGGCCGGGGCTTGGCATGCTGGGGCTCTTGGGTTCGGAGCTGAGCCCTCTGGGAGCCGGTGGGGAGGACCTCCTGGCTGTCTATGGGATGGCCGTGGTCATCCTGCCCATGGGACGGGCTCGGTGGCTTTCCCGTGTACCTCTGTCCACACCAGGCAATTCTGCTGCTCCATGCATGGCTGGAGACTTGGCTGGCTGGTGGCAGGGCTGACTTCTGGCTGTCCGTGCTGTGCGAGGCCACTCTAGCCACCACTTGGGGACAGCAGGTAATTTTATGGATGCTCCTTCTGTGGATTTCTGCCATCAGGTTTGTTTTTCTCCCACTATAAAAGGAGTAGATGCCTGGTAGAACATATCTGGCCACACCTCCTGATTTCAGGCTTTCATGCCACACGGTAGGATGGGGAGGATTTTGCTGATCATCTGTTGCAGTGCTCATCCTGACAGTGGAGCAATTGAGGCTCAGAGAGGGACGGAGAGGCCAGCCGGGGGGGGGGGGTCCTTGGGTCAGTGGAAGTCCTGGGACCTGGGGTCATGCTTCTGCCTGGGACCCTACCCACACTGCCTGGGCTGCCTCCCCCCTCAGCCCTGACCTTGGATTCTGGTTGAGTGGTCCTGCAGGGCCCGGAGTGATGAACTTGGTGACGGGGCCAGTCCCTGGGCTCCTGCCGGCTGTGTGGCCTCTTGGTGATGAGATGCCCATCCTGCCCGGGGCACCCTGTGCTATAAAGGAAGCTAGAAGGTACTTGGGGCAGGGAGCCAGGGTTGCAGTGAACGGAAACATCCTCATAATCTGCGTGTGGCCCTTCAGGGTCCACAGGGGCCTGGGGCTAGCAGGGGGGTAGCAGGAAGGGCTAGGAGGGCCCTCCTCATCCCTGTCCCCAGCTCACCTCCGCGGGTGCCGTGTCCTGTGTGGGCTACCCGCACTGAAACCAGAGGGGCCTGGCCCTGTCCTCCCCTACACCACTGTATCGACATTCTCTGTCCTTGTTATGTGTCCGGCTTTTGCAGGACCCTTTGCCCCTCTCCCCAGAGGTGACCTCCGCAGCTTTGTTGTGTGGTGGTCGAGCCTCACTCGAGAATCAGCCAGGTGCTTTTAAAACCACTGCCTGCTTCCCAGGATTCTGGATAGGTTGGTCTGGGGAGGGCCCAGGCAAGGGTGGCTTTCAGAACAGCCCGGGTGTTCCAGGGACCGCGGGGCTGAGGAGGTGCGCTCAGAGGCTGCTGCTGAAGGTTGAGATCTGGGATGCTCAGGGACAGTTGAGGACTCCAGCCTGTTGCTTTCAGGGCGGGGATTGGTGAAAGACACGGCCACTGCATGTCGCCTCCTGCTGCCATGGCCCTGTCACTGTAGGCCTCCTGGAGGACGGGCCAGGCCGGGGCAGGGGTGCCTGCCTCCACGCCAGCATCGTCATTAAAACCCTGGTCAGCTTCGCCAGAGCCAGAGCAGTGCCGGGAGGCCTGAGGAGGGGGTTTACTGCAGAGAGGAGCAGGGAACAGAGGGAAGGAGGAAGCTGAGGAGAATAACAAAAAGGGACCAGCTGGAGGGCTGGAAGGGCAGAGCCACCCTCCCAACCAGAGACAGAGCCACCCTCCCTCCCAACCAGAGACAGAGCCACCCTCCCAACCAGAGACGGAGACACCCTCCCAACCAGAGACAGAGCCACCCCTCCCTCCCAACCAGAGACGGAGCCACCCTCCCAACCAGAGACAGAGCCACCCTCCCAACCAGACAGAGCCACCCTCCCAACCAGAGACGGAGCCACCCTCCCAACCAGGGACGGAGACACCCTCCCAACCAGACAGAGCCACCCTCCCAACCAGAGACGGAGCCACCCTCCCAACCAGGGACGGAGACACCCTCCCAACCAGACAGAGCCACCCTCCCAACCAGAGACAGAGCCACCCTCCCAACCAGAGACGGAGACACCCTCCCAACCAGGGACGGAGACACCCTCCCAACCAGACAGAGCCACCCTCCCAACCAGAGACAGAGCCACCCCTCTCTCCCAACCAGAGACAGAGCCACCCCTCCCTCCCAACCAGAGACAGCCACTCTCCCAACCAGAGACGGAGACACTCTCCCAACCAGACAGAGTCACCCTCCCAACCAGAGACAGAGCCACCCCTCCCAACCAAGGGCGGGAACCAGCCCCCTCCCAACCAGAGACAGAGCTGCCCCTCCTAACCAGAGACAGAGCCACCCCTCCCAACCAAGGGCGGGAACCAGCCCCCTCCCAACCAGAGACAGAGCCACCCCTCCCAACCAAGGGCGGGAACCAGCCCCCTCCCAACCAGAGACAGAGCTGCCCCTCCTAACCAGAGACAGAGCCACCCCTCCCAACCAGAGACAGAGTTACCCTTCCCAACCAGAGACAGAGCCAGCCCCCTCCCAACCAGAGACAGAGCAGCCCCTCCCAACCAGAGACAGAGCCACCCCTCCCAACCAAGGGCGGGAATCAGCCCCCTCCCAACCAGAGACAGAGCCACCCTCCCAACCAGAGACAGAGCCACCCCTCCCAACCAAGGGCAGAACCAGCCCCCTCCCAATCAGAGACAGAGCCACCCTCCCAACCAGAGACGGAGCCACCTCTCCCAATCAGAGACTGAGCCAACCACTCCCATCCCTAAGGACCAAAGGGGAGGCAGGTAGAGGGGGTCTAGGGCCCATGCTGGGCAGCTCAGGATGCCCCTAAGCCCCCAACAGTAGCCCCAAGTTGGAAACTTCCAGCAAGAGAAACTTCCAGTGGTACTGACACAGTGGGGATGTTCCCCGTCTGTCCCAGCCTGGTAATCACCTCACCAAGGGTCCCTTTCACCCTAAATCCATTTTGACTGCAGGGATGGAACGGACATCTGAGGCTGGCTAGTAGGACTGTCCCCCCTCCCACTCCCAGTGGAGGCTGAAGATGGGCTGATGGCAACTTTCCCACCATCCTGTGGAGCCTGATGTGCCAGGTTGGGGCTGCCGGGCCAGAGCCCCATCGTGGTGGCCCCAAGGAATGGCCAAAGGTCAAGGTCCACCAGCATCAGAAGTATGGAACCCAAGCCACTCAGGCCTGTGGTGTGGAGAGGGGACCCCGAGATGAGCCTGGGATAGCTGCCACTTTCCATCTGCAACCCCAGGGCATGGCAGGCAGTGTGGGCCAGTGTCAGAGCTCTGACGGGGGGCTGGAAAGGTCCAAAGTCAGTCCCCCCACTCCGGCTTGTGTTCTTTGGGGCGGCACCTTGAGAAAGGGGGCCTGTTTGGAGTAGGAGAGTAATGGGTAGATCTGACGGGGCTAGCTGGTCTGAAATAAGAAATGAGGTTGTGGAAGCAACAACGTCTGGCTCTGAACGAGAAGGGACATAAAGCAGGCTGGACAGAGAGGTCATCTCCAGGGGCCACAGGTTGCTCCCTAGTCACTCACCAGCCCCTCGGCGGGCTTGGCTATTGAAGCCTGGGCTCCACCATGGCCCCCCACTCTTGCCAGCCAGGAGCTCAGGGCCAGGCTCCTCTGCTCCCCCCTGCCCCAGTGCCCAGCAGACAGAAACCACCCAGGGAGGGTAAGGTGGCTTCTTTAATTTCTTAGGCAGCTGCTTGCCAGCCAGTGACAGCCCAGAATGCCAATCAGGCTCAGCCTTCACTGCAGGTCTCCTGTGAGGATGTGGCCAGTGGAAAAGTCTAGAGGCTTCAGACCCTGACCATCCCAGGCCCTGGGGAAGGGGTCAGCCCCCCCAGCTGGGCAGCATCAGCAATAGTCATCTTGGGGAATGGTCATCGTGCTTCACTACCCTCCCCTTCTGGTCCATCTCTCTGCCATGACCCGATGCTCTCATTCTGCCAAGATTCACCGAGCTGGCAGATGGGACCCCTGTCCCTGCCCCCACCTGCCCGACCTGTGACAAATAGGATGGGGTGAGGGGCAGGGTCCAGCTCAATGCCTCCATCCTCAGCGTGGCCTTTCTCTTGCTATCCAGGGCTCAGATTCTTAGTTACTGGCTGCAACGCTCTGTGGGCACTGCTGGGACATGAGGCTGACTGGCTCCCAGCTTGGGAAGTTTGATAACACTTGGAGCCCAAGGATGGGCCAGGATGTGGAGGTCACCCAAGCCAGCTTCCTGCTCAGTGGGCACCTGCTTCCCAGCTCCCCACGACAGATGGCCACGCAGCGGCTCCTAGCATGTTCCCATGATTCATGATTGAGTGGCCACGGGAGCCAAGTGACAACGGAGAGTCCTCTGCCTTCTCCACATCTTGAGAAGGGTCCTACAGTCCAGCCAGGCAGGAAGCTGGCACCGTGGGTCCCTCCCACTGCATGGACCCCGCTCCCGCTGTTCCGTCCGGTTCCTGCTCTGCTCTGGTGAAGCACAGCCTCCATGCGGAGACACTCGGGGTCGCTCCTTCGGCCACACAGCTCCTTCGGTCTGCAGGGACTCTGTCTATTCCCTTGTTCCTCGCCTCAGTTTCTTTCTTCCTCAAACACCTGGTTTCTCCTGGTTATCTCCATGCATAGCCTGGGAATGTTAGACCATCTGCCAGATGCATTTATGAGTGTGGGGAGGATCAGAGTGGGGGATGGGGAGCTCCGGCTCTCAGGAGCCCTGTGACCTGGCGGCCAGGTTTGGGCTGGTGTGCATGGAGACAGTAAGGGCCAGGGGACATGCGGGGTGTGGACAGGGTCTTCTGTAGACCCTCAGCTGCAGTGACGATGACCAGGCTGATGGCTGATGATGACACAGAGCACTCGGGTAGTGCCCGAGTGTCCCCCCTGATTGTCCCTCTGGGACATCTTTGGGATGGCCCTCACCATGTAGAACAGAGCCTCTCTGTCTGGTTTCAGATACCTGGGCTGTGGCTGCTTCACCTTGCTGGGGCTGGGCCTGTTCTGTTGGCACCTCCCAGAAACTCTCTCCTGTGGCACATGGCCTGCCTTGTCATCAGGGACCGAGTGTATCTGATCCAACGCATGGAATCAGATATACCCGGTTCCCACACATATATGCATGCCGACATGTTGTGGGTGTGCATCTGTGGCTGGCTGGGTAGCAGGGCCCCCAGAGATAGCCAGGCCCTAGTCCCTAGAGCCTGCGAGCGTGAGTCTCCATGGCAGGGACACATGGTGCCCATGTGGCTAAGGGAAGGATCTGGAAGTGGGGAGCACATCCTTGCTCCTCAGGCGGGCCTGAGATACAGTCATGAGTGTCCTGAGAGGGGGTACGGGAGGATGTGATGCGGACAGACCAGGGGGCCATGCGGTGGTGGGGGCAGGGCCTGGAGGACTGTGGCTGAGCCCAGGAGCACCGGGGCCGCCAGGAGCAGGAGGAAGCAGGCAGTGGGCTCTTCCCTGGAGCCTCTGGTGGGCACGAGCGTGGCCCCACCACACCTTGATTTCAGGCCCCGTGAAGCTGCCTTCGGACTCCCGGCCCCCCTCCCTCTGAGCCACCAGTCTGTGCTCGCGTGTGGTGGCAGCTCGCACGGCGTCCTAGCGGAGTGCGCCACGCCAGCTGCAGGAATCCTCTCTGGTGGTTGCTCACCGACTATAAATGAGTCTGTTACGGATGGTTTCCTCGTTTCCCCCCTGCGTGTTTTGAACGGGGCCATGCCATGCTATAAAAGCTCAAGTGACCTGGCCATTACCTGTGTAGGCAGCCCCTGGTGGGGTGGCCTCAGGTGAGGTCCAGGGCTGGGGAGCCTCCCGCAGGCCCCAGTCCTAGGAGCTCTGTCGGGGGGGCGGCGCGGGGGCACTCGGGAGCTCCAGGCGAGGGGCCTGACCAACCGCACACCTCTCTTCTTTCCTCAGCTGAAACCAGGAAGGTGGGTAGGCAGTGGGAGGTCAGGAGAGCAAAGGGGCCTGCTGGATCCCACCCCTGGAGGGAGGGATTTGTGTCCCCGTCCCTCTCTAAGAGCCCCCTGCCGAGCCCTGTACCCCTGCTGGGTCCCCGAAGGCGAGCGCCTTCCTTCCAAGGTTTCCCATTCTGGCGGCTGGCTGTGAAGGAGTTTGTGAGAGCAGGCAGAGGACGTCCTTCCTCCTGGTCGGCTACCATGACCCGGCATCCCTGCTGCCTCTGCCCTGATCTTCCTGGTGGATCCCTGCAAACCCAGTGGGTCCCACACCTTCTCGGTCACGGGGCTGCAGGATGTGGAGGAAACTCCGAGTGGCACCGTCCGACGGGGCCGCCACAGCCAGTCCAGGCTTCTGGTGGAGATGGGGAGAGTTTGGGCTGAGATGCACTGCATGCACATGGGACCCCAAAGACGGAGTGTACGCGACCAAGAATGTAAAATCTCTCATCGATCCCAGTTATACGGGTTACATATTGAAATGATCATATTTGAATAATTGTGTTAAATCTTAGTAAGGATCATAAAAATCACTTCCGCTTGTTCATTTTACATTTTAAAAAAATACGGCAATTAGGAAATGTAAAATTATATGTGAGGCTCATATGCTCTTTCCACTGGACCACACAGCTCAGAGTTTGGCAGGCGTTCCCACTGGCCAGTGCCAGCTCGCAGGCAAAGGGGAACTGGTCTGTATGCTCTTTCTTGGGAGGGACTTTCAAAGGAATCTGTCTGAAATGCCAGGAGAGGTTGGCCAGGGTGGTGACAGCAGTGTCTCCTCTCTCGCAGGCCTGCCTGGACCCAAGTGGACAGGGAGTCGGGGAGACTGGCCTCTCTTCTCAGCCTGTGTTCTGTGCATCGGAGCAGAAGTCCATGCTTTTCAGGCACGAGCCAGTCGTGGTGGAGGCAGGAACAGAATCATATTTTTTTCCAGTTCAGAGGCAAGATTGAGCTCTTCCAGTAGCAGAGACCCCCCCCCCCACTGCCGCCCCAGTGCCCAAACAGGTGCTGACATGGGCAGTGGAAGCGTGAGATAAAATATGCATAAAATATGACTTTCTTAATGGGGTCACAGGTGAATCATTATAACAGCACCTTGCATTTTTATAATTGTCGAACATTATTGTGGTAAGATCCACATAACCTAAAATTTACTTCCTTAACTGTGTTTAAGTGCATGGTTCAGTGGCACCTAGTGTTTCACACGGTTGTGTCACCATCACCATCTACCTCTGGAACATCTTTGTCTTCCCCAAGCAAAGCTCCATCCCCCTGAAACACCAGCTTCCCATCACCCACCGTGCCCCAACGTACCCACCGTCCACCTTTCTGTCTGTGAATAGTTGAGTCCTCTAAGCGCCTCGTGTGTGTGCAATCCTACAGTATCTGTCCTTTGTGTCCGCTGATTTCACTGAGTGTCACGTCCTCAGGATCCATCCCGTGTTGCAGCAGGCGTCAGAATATAGTTTGATGTTTTCAGAGCCCCTTCATGGGGCTAATCTCGCGCTCTTCTAACCACGTCCTCTGGACAGGCTTATTCGCCCCACTTTGCTGATGGAGGGCACTGAGGCTCATCCTCCAAGCTCACTGGGACACAGCTAGGGAATGGGGCCCTGACTGGTTCTTCAACCTTCCCCGGGCTCTGCCCAGTTCACCCTGGCTGGGTGACACCGGCACCATCCACAGCTTTGCCAACACGACCCAACCACTGTTTTGATAATGACAGGTCAGTAGAAAATAAAATCAGTTGTGGGAGAAGATATTCTCATTTTAAGTATCTCCCCCTGTTTCCCTCGCCCCCTCCCTTGAGATGAGGCAGAGCAATTTCTAAGCACGACTGCAAGGGACGACAGGTCAGTTTATAAATACTGTATAACCTGAGATCATGGGACCAATTTGAAGCCTGTTGACAGAGAGGCTTTGAAGGATGGGTTCCAGGCGGGGTGTGTGCGTGCACACGGAATACTAATCAATAATGTATAAGGAGAAGGGCATGTTATGCAAATTCAAGGTATAGGCATTGTGTCTGCCACAGTTAAATGCTGGGAAGCCACCGAGGGAGGGGCTGAGCTGTGGGGGATCTGCAGCCCCTCAGCATCTACCACTCCAGACTCATGGCTGTCCATGATGACCAGAAGCCCGCGGCATGGCAGAGGACTCAGGAACAAGAGTAGCCTTTCCCCGGGGGCTCCGGTTTCCGGGAGCTGTTGGACATCTCTGTTCTTTGGCAGCTGTGAGGGTTCTGCACGCAGGAAGAACCACCCGAATCCTTCAGATGCCTAGTCTCTGTGGCCAGAGGCTTCTAGAGTCAGCACTCGGAAGAGTCCAGGACCTTCCACCGGCTGGGGGGAGGTGTGGCAGTGGCCCGAGCCCGCCCATGTAACTGGTTAATCTGTCTGTGGACCAGCGGATATTGCTTAACCAACCTCATTACTCTTGTGCATTTAGCAGCTCGGAGGAAGATAATACCTTTCAGGTTTGACCCAATTTTAGTTTTTGTTGTCATAACTGTGGCAAATCCACCTTTGAGCCCCTCAGCAGCAGGCCCGAAGGGGAAGTGATTTACGGCAGGCGTGCACGTGGAGTCCTTAATGCATGGGCAGCAGAGAGCCGTGGCGCCCTCTGCCAGTCTTGATCTCCGCTTAGCAACATTTTCCATGACAAATCCTCATCCTTCCCACCATCTGAGAGCCCATGCCCTGGAGATCCTGAAAACTGCATTACGTTGATTTAAAAAGTAGATGGATAGACAGGGACCAACAGAGAGGCAGATCCCTAGCCCTGGCATCTGCACTGCTGGGCCCCGGACAGCCTTGCTGCACTTCCCTTGATGGGAATGATGGTCATCCTCCTCCTGCGCTGTGAGCTGTGATGTCACTTCCTGTTTCCAGTGAGGAAGCAGGGGCTGTGGGCAGGGAATTGAGGCTTCCGGTGGTCTGCCTGCAGAAGTCTCCCCTTTCCTGACTCGTAGGGGAAACATAGCTAGAAGTCACATGATGCCTCTTGGTACAGAGACAGGAGAAGGGGGTTGGGGAAACTGAAGGGGGAAACGGTGTATCAGTCAGCTATTGCTGCATAACAAATCACTCCAAAATCAGTTGCTTACAACACCAGTCATTTCTTTTTATTTTTCACAAGCCCACAGGTCAGTCAGGGGTCAGCAGATGGACTCAGTGGCTGTGCTCCAGGCTGGGTTGAATGGGGCAGCCTTGCTGCTCCATGTGCCTTTCACCCTGTCCTGGGATCAGGAGCCCAACCATGGCAATGGTAGAGGCATAAGAGAATGAGTAGATAAATCACATGACTGAGCCCACATTGATACAGGGTGAAAAAGAGACTTTGCCTCTTTAGTAGGAAAGCCTGCAGTGACGTACATGGCAAAGGGACTTGAGTCTCATTACTGTACATGCCACAGTTGGTGAGGAGGACTATCTGAATCTGATGATGATGATGGAGATGTTGGCAGTCTTCATATCTTTAGTGCTGACTCTGGACCAGTCACTCAGCTAAGCGTTCTGTGTATGTGATCTTATGTGTTTTTTATAGTAACCTGATAAAAAAGTTGTTGTTACCCACTTCATAGGTGGGCAAATTGAGGTTGGGAAAGGTTAAGTAACTTGCTCAGAGATAGTGACAGGGCAGCCAGGATTTCCATCCAGGTTTATCTGACTTCCAAGCCCAGACTCAAAGACCCCCCACCTCTCAGTCTTTGTAGTGCTGTCCTTCAGCCCCTGCTCCTGTTCTGGGCCTTCTCCTCCCCTCACTGGGTTTACTTTGTGGATGATGGATGGATGGATGGATGGATGGATGGATGAGTGGGTAGGCGGATGGGTGGATGGCTGAATGGTTGAATGAGGTATGGGTGGGTGGGTGGGTAGGTGGATGAATGGATGGATGGATGGATGGATGAGTGGGTAGGTGGATGGGTGGATGGCTGAATGGTTGAATGGGTTATGAGTGGGTGGGTGGGTAGATGGGTGAATGAATGGATGGATGGATGGATCAATGGACAGATGGAGGAACAGACAAACAGATAGATGGCAGATGGACAGGTGGGTGGGTAGATGAATAAAGTCAATGTCTCCAGTGACTGTGGCTGATGTGTACTCCTAGTTTCACTATGCCATGCTGCTCCTGGGGAGGTCTCCCTTTCATCATGGAGCTCTACCTGAGCCAAAACTCATCTGCTGGGTAGTAAGAGTGCCAAAGGACCTCAGAAGGAAAATCAGGTCCCAGGAAGGCAGGTCTCATGGCCAGGGTCACTCAGGGAGGTCAGACTGGAGGCCACAGCAGGGTACGAGTCGGCCTTGGCTTGCATAGAAAGGCCTCCTCTTTGCCAGCCTTGGTCTGTGTTCCACTCTCTGAAGACAGGGCAGGAGGTGGGCAGAAGAGCCTCTTGCCAAGGAAGCAGATTAGGAGAGAGGAAGCCGGTGGTGATGGCCCTTGCTTCCCCATCCCGCTCTCTCCCTCTGCTCTCATCTGTTCCTCAGCATCAGCAGCTGTCCCCCGTGGGTCTTCTGAGCCCTCCTGCACACTGGCTTCACCATCTGCTGCTCCCAGGGAGCCCGTCTGAGACCAGGGCCTGCTCGCTGCCGGAGGGGGAGGGCAGGCCTCTGCAGTTCTGGAGCAGCCTCTCTTGACCCGGGGCGGCCTTGGGCAGACTCCGGGTGTTTGCTTGGTGACTGATGTGGTAGCCCCATGGTGCCCCAGAGCGGATGGGGAACAGCTACGGGCATGCCCCACCTGTGCTGTTCAAGACCCCGTGTGCAGCGTGTTCCTTCCCACCTGACCCTACGTGGACGAGGCCAGCTGTAGACTCTAGTCCCTGCTCCATGAATGCAAGGCGGCCAGCACGGGGACACGTTCCTCTATCATCATGCTTCCTCCCTTTCTCTCCTCATTGCAAGAGAGCTGACAAGTGAAGGTCCAGACTGAGGCTTTGGGTGGTGCGCTGATGGTTGCTGCCTTCCTCCCACCGCTGGGGGGAGCCCCTGGGGCAGGTGTCTCAGCCTGCGCGTGGGACACATGCAGTATCATTACCCTGATTATTGCTTCTTCCCAGACGTATTGATCGGGCTTCTGTCGCTGACTCAGGCCAACTGAAAGGCTGTGCAGCCTGTCAGAGCCTTAGGGACTGAGAGAGTGGCTTTGACTCAAGATGTATCGTCAGTCCAGAAGGTGACTTCTTTTTTTAATTGAAAAATGGGGAGTCATTTACATATTGTGAAATGTGTGGGTCTCGGTACAGTCGAAGGAGTTTTGACAGCTGTATACACTGAATAACCATCACCGGAAGGTTCCTTGATCTGGCAGGGGGTGCTAAAGTCCCTGAGCCAGATGACGTGGCGCAGGCAGGTGGACAGAGGCTGAAGCTCCAGCCTTACCGGGACTCTCATGGTGGCCTCGACCAGTGCAGGCCCATGAGAACCCAGCTCTGTTGAGCCAACAGACTGGTGGGGAGGGGGCAGCTGAGGGACAGCCAGCCGGGAGAGGGGTCCAAGGAGAAAGGGCTGGCAAGGTCATCAGCTCACTCCCCTGCCTCCACGCAGGACACACTCAAGTCACCCAGGAGGATGTCCTGTCGTAGGGCACAGGCACCGTCCTCGAGAGTGCCCAGCCCCGAGCGGGGCAGATGGGCCTCGAGCGTTGGTTCACGTGACAGTGCTGTTAAACACCCGAGATCACATGTGGGAAGCTCAGAGGTGGGCATCCCTGGGCTCCAGGTTGCCAAGGAAAGGGACATGCGACATCTTGTCCTGGGCAGGGGTTTAATGCCATGTCCTGCCAAGAAATCCTTCTGTGTTCTGTTTCTGTTGCACTCTTCTTGTTTGCCTCCTATGCTCAGGGCAGGTGGGGACAGCCGAGGACCGGTGCCCGCACTAGCACCAGGGCAGACTTCCCCTGCTGGCTAGAGTTCTCCCGGAGCGGGCCCTCGGGAACTTCTCTGGAAATGACTGTTCCGTGCAGATGCTGTTACGGAAACTGGCAGAAGGTACTGTCAAAGCAAGTTCCTGATGCAGGTTATTCTCCTGCGCTCGGGCTGGAGCCGTGCATGCCGCGCCCAGGGAGGGAGGGGTGGCCCTTCGAAGGGGACCTTTAACAAACCAGCCCGGTGGCCGGGGGTGCCCTGGGCGGCTCAGTCAGTGAAGCACTGGACTCTTGGTTTCGACTCGGGTCATGATCTCAGGGTCGTGGGATCTAACCCCGTGTTGGGCTCACTGCTGGGCATGGAGTCTGCTTAGGACTCTCTCTCCCTCTGCCTCTGCTCCTCCTCCCTGCGCGCTCTCTCTTAAACAAACAAACAAACTTGAAAAAAATAAAACCCTGCCCAGAAACACAGTTGGGCTGTGGGCAATCCCCTAGACCTGAGTATGCAGCCAGATGGAGGCCTGGGGGCCAGTTCTGAGCCCCCAGGTCCGAAAGGGGCATGTTCCTGCAACACAGAGCCCAGGAATGAGTCTCTGCCAGGCCCCCCGGCTGTCCAGACTCAGAGGCGACAAGACCCGGTCTGAAGCCCCAGCACCCCTCCCCGCATCAGCCCCATGGGCCCCCAGGCCCCGTGTTCTCGGGGAGGGCATCCTGGAGTCTCTATCATGCCCTCCCCATTTCTGTCCACTACCTAAAAGTTAGAATCCTATTAAGGTCGCGGTTCCCTACATTTGTGACATAAAGACAGTCTTGGAGAAAACTTAGGCCGTTCAGCATCAAAATCCTATTACCAAACGCCGTGTTTCCGTGCACAGACACCTGGCGGCTAGGAGATAAGTGGGAACGCGCTCCTGATTGCGGCCGCTGCGCTATCTGCCCAGCCCAGGCTGTGCGGGAGCCCAGCCCCTCCCCCCCGTGCCCCCCCCTTTGCTACCCTCCACCCCCCAGTGTCTGGGTAGCTTCACAAAGTCTCCCGGTGCCAGTGGAGAAAGCCACCTAGAAAGTCTGTGTCCTCGACCCCCACCGAGACCCTGGGGTGACTTCCTCTCCCTGGCCCTGCCTAGGAGGGTGTCTGTGAACTGGGGTCCCTGGCGGGCAAGGGTACCACAGAGGGCAGAAGAAGGGGGATAGGGTGTGGGGAGGAGGGGCTGAGACACTATCCTGGGCTGGGGGCTGTGCTAAGGCCCAGGGAAGCAAGCATGGGGATTAACTGTGGGGACCGTGCTGCCCCCCAAGCTCTATGGTCAGACAGCCAGGCTGAGAGGTGGGGCTCACAGAGCCAGCCCCGGGCTCCCTCCCTGCATTCTCCTGTCCCCCTGGTGAAGATCACTGACCTCCAGCTCTGTGATCCCTGGTGGGTTCCAGACCCTGCCCTAGGGCTGTCTTTGTGAGCATCCATTGGCCACCCACACTCCCCTGCAGACAGGATGGGGCTGACTCTCCATTTGGCCTTGCGGGGCCTTCAGGCCTGAGCCACCTTCTCTCCTGCCACCTGCCCTCAGCTGGCCAGGCACTGGGGCTGAGCCCCCTCCTGCAGCCTGCCGCTCTACAGCTACTTCCTTCTGAAAGCTGGTCATAGCCCAGCCCACTCCCAGCCTTCCTATGCCCACAGTACTCTGTGCCGCAGACAACAGAGCGTATTGTAATTATCTGTTTAAATCATGGCAATGCACACCCATGCTCCTGCCCAGGCCTGGGTATGTCGCAGGTGAGAAGCAAAAGGGGGCTTGTCACCAGCTGTATGGGGGAGTGGTCCCGCTCATGGGTGAGCCCATGGCCTCTCAGGTAGGGGCACAAGGTGAGGGGACAGTCAGCCTTCAGCTTAGCCCCATTTATCTGCCCACTTCCCCACTGGACTCTGAACTACGGAAGGCCACGTGGGATGCACTCCCCACCCTTGAGGAGGGTGGGAAGAGGCCGTCTGGGTCCCCCTCAGGGTCTTCTCTCTTTCCTCACCTCCCCCTGTCCCACTGTGCTTTCTTCACAGCCACGGGGCCCTGACCCCCAGAGAGGTGTGGGGCATGGAGGGGGACGTGGAAAGGGGTAGTTTGTCCACCAGGTCACCTGGGCCGGCAGGTGAGACTCAGGGTTTTGCTCTTTCCATTCATTTATTCATCCATCCAACGAACGTTTGAGAAGCTCGTCTATGTCGGGCGCTGGGTTTACAGTGGTGAACAAAACAGATATTCTCCAGCCCTCAAAGACCATGGATGAGTAAAGAAACAAATTAAAATATAATTATGATTTGCAACAAGCACCACAAAGGAGAACAGGGACCCAAGAGATGAGATGGGACGGGGTCTCACAGGAAGCAGAAAGTGAGATGGTCCCCGTTGGGGGGCAGGGGACCACTGGATCCCGTAGGGATCTGAAGCACCTGACTCCCTCTTGCTGGACGTAATAGAGATTGGGGTTTGTGTGGTGTCTCGCAGCCTTGGCTTCCTTCTCTGTGTGTCTCCCTATTCCCTGCACAGGCTTCTCTCCCACCCCTGCTGCCTCCCAGGGATCCTGGGTGTGCTCCTCATCACCTGTCCCTCATGCCCACTCCATCTTCTCCCCGGGTGTTCCTCTCCGTGCCCTTGGCTAAAGCCACCATTTACATCTCTCCTTGCTGTAATCCCCGTATTAGGTATCTGTTGGTCTCATGGTTACACCAAACCTTAGCAGCTTCAAACAATAGTCACTTCTTAGCCCACGCTTTCTGGGGCTCGGGAGTCTGGGAGTCCAAGCAGCTGAGGTGTCTAGCTCAGGGGCCTTCACGGGGTTGCAGTCAGCATGCTGGCTGTCAGGGGGGGCCCTAGTTCCTCCCATGTGGATCTCTCCCTATGGCCGCTTGAGTGTGTTTCCATGACGTGGTGGCCAGCTCCCGCAAGCGTGAGAGTGGGCGACATCGTTGATGACCTGATCTCAGAACTGAGACGCCTAGCCCTGGCACAAGGCAGGAGGGGACTGCAGCAGGAGACAGGAGGTGAGGGTCCTGGCGGCCATCCTAGAGGCGGGCACCACAGTCCCCAAAGCAGACAAGACCGTCTCCCAAGCCCTAGATCCTGGCAGCCAACCACCTGCCAAATACCCTCTCCCCCATATGTCCCAAGGGCTCTTCAGACACAACGTCTAAGTCTGAACCCAACCCCACAAGCCTTGGGAAGCCTTATTGTGTAGCAGTTAGCATGTACCAAGGTGTCAGGAATACCATCGGGAGTGCACGTAAGCCTATAACAAACGCCATCACCCACCCGGTGCAAGCCCCCCGAGTCCTGCCCATCATCCCATCCAGTCTCCATCCACCTGGTGGGAGTCTCAGTTTCTCATGTGACAGCCAGCAGCTGCCTCCAGATTGAGATTCCTGCCTTAGTTTTTACCCCCTTCTGGCCTGGCCTCACAGGCACCAGAGCCAACTTCCTAAGACACAAATCTGCATAGTTTCTTGCTGAGAATTCTTCAGGTGGCTGTTGGCGCGGTGTTCAAGCTGCTCCAGGATCTGGTGCCTGACTTACGTGTCCAGTCCCAGGCCTTGAAGTCGCCTCTCTGCCCCTGTAGCGTGGTTCCATACCTGCCGGCCCAGCCGCTCCACTGCTGGGTTGTTAGGACTCCCTCCACGGTGGGCCTCCCCCTCCGGGAAGTGAGAGCACCCTCTCAGGATGAGCGAGGTGCCTCTCTCTCTGCTACGGGCCCCACACACTGACACTGCGTCTGTGCATTCAGCCACTCACACGTGTCTGCTGAGCCCCTGTCCTGTGCCACGCACTGTTCTAGATGCACCCAGCACAACTGAGGTCTGCCCTGTGGCACTTGACGTCTCATGTGAGGCCTTATCCCTCCTCTGCTGGGTTTCTGGTTTGCTTATCATCCCGTCCTCTGTACTGCAAGCCCCTTGGGGACAGGCCTGTGTGGTGTTCTCATCTGTGTCCCCAGTCTCTAGCGTAGGAGGGACTGGATGGGTGCTCAGCGCTGGAATGATGCTTTTGGGAAAGGCCAGCCTGTGGGAACCAGCTGCCCTAAAGTTCCCCGAGGGCCTGAAGCAGGGCTCTCGGTCTGGCTCATTGATTCCTAGACTCAGGAACCCAGGCTGACTCGGTGAGGGAAGCATGGAAGATGCACAGGAGAGGCTGGGAATGCTTTGAATTGTGCCCTGGGCAACTCCTCACCAATAGGTTGTACGCAACACAGCCACAGCTGGGCTGGAGTTCTCTCACATTTGGGGAGCACTTCTGCTTTGGGGCCTGGAGTCCCCCCTGGGGCCCCCACTTCAAGCCTGGCTGTCACTGGGGTCACACAGCCCCCAGCCTTTCCGCCAGAAACTGCTTTCCCCGACCTTGGGGAAAACTGCTTCCCAAATTACACCCCTCCATTTCCTAAGTGTTAAACACAGCGCAGAGGACACATAAACTGCATAAGGGCCTTCTCATTCCCGTTGGATGCGTTGAATAATGTAACATTCCAACAATACCTAAAGGTACACTGTATTATTAAAACTCACTGGTGTTAAAAAAGGAAGAAGAAGCCACAGCTCAGCTACAGTAGAATTGTCACCGACTCCCACTAGATGCCAGGATAATAAAACCCAAATTATTATTATTATTATTATTTTTGTCAGAGACGGGATTCATGAGGCATGAGGGGAGTCAGGAACAAAGCTGGTTTCTGGTTTAAAAAATGGAAGGAGGAGACTCGTGTTCAGGATATTATGTATTCCCTATCATCTTTACTCTCGTGATGGAGCGCCCCGTGTTATTCTTCCCCTGGCTCAAGAGGTGGCCGGTTTTGCCTTTTTAGCGCGTCTTGTGTCACGCCCTGGGTTTGGTCATTGGCTTGTGTTGGGGGGAAGCAGAGACCGCGAGAGGCATCAGGGAGGGGAGGAAGTGGACGGGCCAGCGCCATCACCCCAAACGGTGCCGGAGGTGGGGGGCGGGTGACAGAAGCCGGGGGAAGAGGCACGAGCGGCGGGGAGGGGAGCGCTTCAGAGGGAAATGAAGACAGGAAGCGATGCGAGTGCGGGGTCCCTGGTGGGCGAGGGCTCCGTGTCCCACTGGACCGTGTGGTCGGTAGGACAAGCAACTCCGCTTGGTCTGGATGTGTCGGTGGTTTTTAAAAAACGAATCCCAATCCTTGCCATTACGTTGAATTGGCCAGGTTTCACCACAGTACAAGTGACAGGTAGCTTTGCCTGAGTTTAAGGTGTGCGACATAATGACTCATGGTGGGTACACGCTGTGAAGAGGCCACCACAGTGAGGTGGGGTGACATCTGTCCCCTCACATGTTCACACGCGTTTTCCCAGGATGACGAATTTTGAGATCTACTCCCTTGGCAACTTTCCCATTCACAACACAGCGTCGTTCAGCGCAGTCCCCGGTCGCTCACTCACCTCCTGACAGCTGCACCCCATTCCCTGCCCCTGCCCCGCCTCTGGGAGCCCCTGGCTTGCTATCTGTTCCTCTGGATTTCCTTGACTTCCTGCCAGGCAGAGCTGGTGGAGGAAAAGGTTCCTCCCGGCAATGAAATGAACCAGCGGAGATGTGGTTTGGGGAGAAAGGCCCCATTCTGAGATGGGCGAGCTGAGCCCCCTGGGGTTTGCAGATGCCACTTCCTGAGTCCCTCTGGGACATCGAATGGGAATGTAGACAGATGAAGGATGGCTCCGAGTTCAAGTCCTGAGCTTACAGGGCTGCACCTGCCCAGACGGGGCCCGTGTGCCTGCTGCAGGCCCAGGGAGGGGGAGCACCATGAGGGGCGCCGGTGGGGTGTCTCTGCTTCTGTGTTGTTGCCTCAGCTCGAATCCTATATGTAAAGCCACTTCCTCAGATGACCCCAGTTAGAAAGGACTATTGCCGTCCCCAGTCTGCCCTTGTGTCCCCAAGTCCAGGGCTGCCTTTCTCTTTGGAGATGTGGAAAACCAGCCAGAATGGATGCCTTGTGCTGGGGCCCTCTCTGCCCGGGAAGTTGTGAGTGTGGATCTCTGGGGGGCTCCGCTGTTCACCTGTGGAATGTGACCTCACCCCCACCTCTGGGCACCGGAGACCCTACCACCCACAGCCCCAAATGAATGGCAGTGACGTCTGCTTGCTGGTTTTCAGGTTGGCGAGGTAACGTTCCTCACCTGTGAGCGGCTCACCTAGACGCGCCTTCTCCTTCCTTTCCTTGTTTATTTAACGGGTGCTGGCGGAGCACCTGCTGAGCACAGTGCTGAGAGAGACCAACCGGGGGCTGCCCTCGGACTAAGGTTCGTCCTATTTTGATGATGATGATGATGATGATGATGATGGTGGTGGTGGTGGTGATTTGGCCGGGTTCTCCCCCTCCCTCGGTCCCTTCTACCCTTCTCTCCCCCTCCCAGCCTTGTAGTGGGCCGAGGACAGGGGTCCTCAGAGAGAAATGGAGGGGCCGGCTGCCCCGTCCCTCTCAGGGCTGGAGTTTGAGGGTGGCCAGAGGATCTCCCATCCATGCAGGTCTGTTCTAGCAGGAGCCTCTGCTGGGGCTGGTGCCTATTTGTGTGTTGGCTTATTTTTTGCAGAAGACACTTTTTAGAAGTCCCAGTGTTTATTTTTCTATCTTCTCTCCCTAATGGCAAGAATCGCAACAGGAGGCCTTTTGGGGCCAGGGCACCAAAGCCAGCCCCAGCCGTCTGCCCCCTTGGGAGCAGAGCTGGGAGCTGGGCTGGCTCTGTAGCCACCATGGGCCCCGGAGACTTTAATTGGTGGCTGAGATAGGGGGAGGGGTGGGAATGCCCTGGAGAGACCTTCCCTGAGACCGAACCCTCCCAGCCTGCTCCCTGTCCTTGCCCTTGGTAGGACCACGCCTGGTACCTTCCAGTGCCAGGCCCTTCCCCAGGATCACGTCCTTCTGGGGCCCCCACCTCCTGTGTCCAGCCTTCCTGGGAAACTTCAGCCTCTGTCCACCCCCAAATTATTTTGAGGGCTCCCCCATCTAAAGTGAGGGGGTTGGATTCTGAAGAAGCAGGTCGAGGGGGTAGGGAAGAGTCCTGGCCGCCAGTGAACCCATGTTCCCACTGGCCCCAGGGTTCTGCAGTGTGGGGGGAGGCCCGCCCCCCCACAGCAGGAGGCACAAAGGATATGGACATTGACGGTCAGCAGTTGGAGGTTCCCTGCTTACCTCTGGCCCCGGGCTATGCACTGGCAGAGGCTGGAACCACAGGCACCTGCCACTGTGCTTGGTGCTCGGTGGGACATGGTGAGCGTGGTTCCCAGGAGGGGGACAATGCAGCTCCCTCTCCTGTTGGACCTGAGCTGAAGGCAGACACTTAACCTACGGAGCCACATGGATGCCCCTTTTCTTTTCCCTTTTCCTGGAGCCAGCCTTGGGGCCTGGAGAGACTTCATGGCTCCTTACTTGCTTGGCCTTTTGCCTCTTATCTTTGTCTGTTCTGTGAAGATGGAGGTGGGGCCAGCCCCTTCCACTGGCAGCCAGTGAGTCCTGTGTCCCTGAAAACCCCAGGGCAGAGGCCCCCGGTTCTGCACCATGGGTGGTGGATGGTGTTTCGTCCTGCAGAGTAGGGGAGACAGCGCAGTTTCAATCAGGGACAGGCTGTGAAATGATCTCTCATTTAAGGACACAAAGGGCAACCGGCCGTTGGTGAGGCTGGCTCTTGCCCTGGGTCCCCGAGGCCTGGCCAGGGCAGGGCTGCTTGCCCCGGCGGGGGGTCGGGGGGGGAGCTCAGGGCTGCCGGTCCAGCCCCAGTGACCCCACGGCCCATATTCCCTCATCTAAGTGAGCACTGCCGGCCGTGTACCACCCAGCAAAATGAAATAAGCTCTCCTTTCTAGGCTGCGCGGCTCCCGAGGGGGGTGTGCAGAGTCGGGGCACTGGGCACACAGCTCAGCATGCGAGTGGCGGGGGGCCGGCGGGGGGGACGTGAAGGCATCACGCTGGAGAAGGTGGCCCGGATTTCAGGAAGAGAGAGGAGTTTGGGGGCTCCCTGGATTCTTGTACGGCCCTTCTCCCCTCACTGTCTTTGCTCCCTGTCCCTTGTCATCTGTCCTTCTTGGGTTTAGGTCCCCGTGGCGCTGTCCCCCTGTCCACCCTGCTCCTGTTCCTGTGGGTCTGGCGCAGAATGAGCTCAGCCCTTGCCTTCTGTGCTGGCTGCTGAGGGTCAGGCGCTTGGTTCTAAGAGAAGCCTGCCTACCTGCCTTGTCTGCCCACCAGCTTGGTCACCACCTGGAGCCGCCTCTACCGGGGCTCCCCTTCCTCCTGCTGGGCCCTTCCCCTAGCCACCTCTCCCACTGCCTAACTTAGCACCAACCCAGGAGAACAGATCACAGACTTGCTTTTCCCATTGACAAGTGGCCTCCTGGAGCTTAGGGCCTTTTTCCGTTCTCTCTGATGCCCAGCTCCTGTGCTGTGCGTGGATGGCATTGGATGGTCACTGGAAAGGCGGGCGGGATCCAGGCGTTTCTCCGCAGTTGGCGGCGCTCTGTGGGGTTGGCCCTGCCATGTGGGATGTGGGTGGTTCTCCTTTAAGGAACTGGATTTTAGGAAAAGAAACAAACTGGTAGTCTTTTCTTTCCTTTTTTTAAAGCTCCGTTGTGGGATTTCTGGGGACGTGCTAGCAGGAGCCAATCCATGGAGGTGGGCTGGGGGAACCAGTCCCGGGCCAGTGTGACTCAGGACCCTGCCCCAGAGCCAGTCTCTGGGGGCTGACCAGAGAGGAGGTCCTGAACGGAGTCTGTATCCCGTCTGCCTGATGGCACGCGTATGGGGTGGGGGTGAATGAAGCAAAGAAAGGACTTCCAAGGCCCAGGTACCCCCCTACCTCCAAATAGCAACTAACCAGCCCCCGTGTGTTCCCTGGGAACCCTGACTCCGGGGTGTGATAGAGGATGCTCTTCTATAGAAGCCTAATGTGTGCATAGGGAAAGGGGTCGTTCATGCCTTCATGCCTTTAGTCCTTCACTCGACAAACACCGAGTGAGCTTCAACTGTGTGCCAGGCCCTGGGGATCAGTAGGGAGGAAAAGAGACCCAAGTGCTTGCCCTCAGGGCGCTTGCGTTCCAGGGGCGATGCATCTGTGTGGTAGCAGATGGGAATGGTCCTGGGGGAGGTTCACGGGGCAGAGGAGGAGGGACTGCCGAGGGGGGCGGCCGCCGCGTTTGATAGGGTGTTCTGCTCGGGGTTGGCCAACGGAAAGGTGCCATATATCAGAGTCCCCAGGGAGGGAGGGGCAAGACATGCAGTGATGTAGGGAAGAGGGTCCCGAGCAACGCAAGTACAAAGGCATGGTGCAGGGGGAGGCATGTGTGTGTTGGGGGGGGCAGCCTGGAGGCCCGGGGACTGCAGGTGGTGGGGGGCACTGTCTAGGGTCCCATGGGCAGAGGAAGATTTACCAGGAGGCTATGAACCCCACAGACTGAGCAAGACCCTGCAGCTTATTTTTGCCTTCATCATCCTAGGCAGCCCCCCCAAATCATGTAAGCGTCAGGGTCCCCAAACCTGGTTTCACCTGGCGTGCTGGCCACTGTAGCAACTCTGGGCATTTTCTCCCGGTGACACAGGACAGTGTTGGAGGGATATGTCTGGAGAGTGACATCACCCAAAGAATCTTTTAAAAAGAGCGGGACCAGGGAGTTTCGGCAATGGTAGCAGTGGGGGGTCCTGGACTCTGCACTGGGTGTGGCCGGAAGTGTGTGGGGGGGAGGGGGGCGTGACCAGACCGGGTGGGGCCAGCACCGGGGAGGGGGTCAAAGAACAGTTGGGGTGTTCATCATGGTGGGAGGGCTGACTGCACAGCAGGGGACGGCCCACCTGCCGTTGGGGGATGGGGTCCTAATGCTTTGTTTCCCCCACAAGTTCCTCTCCGTCCCCTGCGGTGTGATCCCTGGTGGCCACCCCCCCTCTTCTCTAGGATACTCACCCCTGTGTTTTTTTTATATCAAAAAGAGGATATTTGCTTCAAAGGCATTTACATTTTTTTCTTTTCTTTTCCTTCAGGTTGAGAATCCGTCTCTGAGAACCTGAAGCTTTTCCTGCTGATTCTCACTATTTTCCCAGCAAACTTCCACCCAAGAAAGTTCCAGAAAGAACACCCGTGGGAGGCCTCCCTGCTACAGCGAAGCAGACCTCACCCACCACTACCAGGTAAGGCTGCCGCCGGACAGAACAGTCCTGGGAGTCTGGGCTTGCGACGGAAGAACATTTTATTGGCACAAGGGAATGGCAAGGTGGGGACGTTCTGCTCGCTCTGGTGTGAGGCTCGCCATGTTTTGGGGGGGCTCGGGGTGGGATGGGGAGCATTGGCAGATCCCTGGGAATGTGCTGGCTTGAATTTGTAAGGAGTACCTGCCGTCCGTGACCTGAATTCCATCAGCCTGGCTGCACAGTTATTATCCCAGGAAGGAAGGTGGACGGGGTGTGATGAACCCTGTCTGGCGTCAGTGCGAGATGCTGCAGAGGCTGAGGCCGGGTCTGACCTTCCCCTGCCCGGATTTCCCTGCAGCCCCTTGAGCAGCGCTCATGCCTCCACTGGGCTCCAGAGGGGGTCACCTGATGGCTCCATTCCACTTAAGTTGTGGCAGAAACCACCCAAGGTTAGCGGGTTAGTGGCAGACCCCTGCAGGCTTGGGGCCTGTCCCCCATCAGGCCGCCCCACTTCAGATGCCAGCCACTTGTACTTCTGATGTACCAGCTACAAATTCCCATGACCTTCAGTTTTGATAATTTGCTAGAATGACTCTCAGAACTTAAGAGCCATACTGATGGCTATGTTTTTATAATAAAGGACACACGTAGCATGAGGTCTGCCCTCCCTCTGTAGGGTTAGAACAGGTCACCCTTCCAGCATATCCATGTGTTTGCCCGTCACCAAGCTCCCTGAGCTTTGGGTGTCCAGAGTTTTCCTGGAGTCCTATTACGTCATTGGCCACAAGACCGGACCCTGTCTCCTACCCTCTCTGTCCCCTGAGGGAGAAGGGAAATCTTAGCTCGCCAATCGCTGCCTCTCTCGAAGGACCCCAAGCCCGAGCACCCAGTTAGCGGGAAGTCAGGTGTGGGGATAACAGATGACACTCCCATCCCTCGGGAATTCCAGAGGCCAGGGACAAAACCAGACAGGGTCTGGATCACATCACCAGGAAGCTCAGTGCAGCCCCACTCCCTGCCGAGACACTGCCCAAAACTGGAGGGGCGGGCTCATCCGAGGCAGGGCAGGAACGACTCGAACCCCTCACCCTGCCATCCGCCTGTGTGCTAACGCACATGATGCCAACAAGAATTCTGGGCAAGGAGCCGAGCACACAGGCTGGTCTCTCTAGTACCCTTTAAAAGAGTGCACAGAATCAGATTCTGTACCGGGTATTGGGGCATCTGTGGTCATGTGCTGCTCATTTCTGCCTCAGGGTGTTTGGGGCCCTGTCCTTCAGTGGGTTGATGTGCACTGCCTGGTCTGCATGCTGTCATTCAGCCATCCTCGAGCACCTTGACGTGCTGACCCGGTGGTGCAGGCCCGAGACCGGGAGACAAAGCCAAGCCCTTGCTGTTTACGTTCCAGTGGGACGAACCCACATGTAGAGTAACGTCAGGGAGTGCTGAGGCTCCCCCAGGACAGTCCCGGGCAGGCCCCGGAGGCCGCTGCTCTGGGCAGAGGCTGATGGGAGCGAGGGTGGGAACCAGCTGACGAGGCCTGGGGAGAGTGGTTCTGGCAGAGGGTCTGGTGAGTGCAAAGGCCCTGAGGCATGTTGGAGAAGTAGCAAAAAGGGCTGGGCTGGCAGGGTCGAGTGGGGGAGCAGGGGAGAAGGTGTAGGGTGTAAGTCAGAAGCTTCTGGGCCAGGAATAAGGATTCAGAATTTTGTCTTAAAGATGGTAGGAGCCATGGAAGGGCTCGGAGCAAGGGGTGGAATCAGCAGATTTGAGTTGTATGCGGATGACACTGCCTTCTGTGTGGGGATGGATGGGGGGGAAGTCGGAGCAGAAGGAGGGTGCCTCGAGGAGGCTGCTGCTTGTCCCAGGGAGGATGGCTGTGCCATGGACCCAGGATGAGAATGGTGGGCCCAGGGACATGTTTGAGATGAGAATTCTAAACAACCACCCTTCTACGCTGAAATGACTCTGTCACCCCATTGCTAAACCTTTGGGGGCCCCTTAGCCCGCAGAGGAAGATCACACCCCCCGGCTGTACTGGGACAGAGGAGCCCAGTCATGCGCTGGTTCAGAAGGTCTCAATCCCACAGGACCTTCTGACTCCTTCAGCTCTCGGGTCCCCACGGTGTTACCATGAAACCACCTGCAGTGGGCACATGGCCTGGGGCTGACCTCAGCGTGGGCCAAGCCCCCGTGGGGTCATGCGCCGTCCCCTAAATCTCAGGATCCTGGTTCTAAGCACGTGCACGCAGTGCCGCCCCCGAGGAAGGGCAGCAGAGCGCCGACATCCTACGGGCAGGTGACCCCTTGGAAGACACTTTTCCCTGAAGGAGATCGCAGGGTCCAGCCTCAGGGAAAAAGGTCAATTCTTGGGGTTGTCAAAGCCAAAAGCACTAGACCAGCCGGTCCCTGATGGCAGTTCTGGGGAATTCGGGGCTCAGGGGGGCCTTCACAAGCTACTGTCGACCTGGAGCTGCTCCCCTCTTTCCAGCCCCTCGTTGATCCAAAGGCAGGCTCTGAACTGATGAAGTGGGCAGTGGCCATTTGCATCTCCTTCCTCCCCGGGGGCCGAGTCGGGGAGAGAAGGCACCAGGGGAAGACTCTGGTGTCCCAGCCATGCCCAGCAGTTTGAAGCCTGCAGAGGAAGCCGGGCTGTATTTTGCCTCCACTTCAGCCAGGCGGTGGGTCTGGGAGCAGTGGTCGGGGGAGTGCCGGCTCCTGAGCCCTGCAGACACCCTCCACCTGGCAGCGCGGCCCACCCGGGGTCCCCGCTCTTCTCGAGCGGGCCCACGCAGGGGCTCCAGAGGGAGCCAGGCCCAGCCCCGGGCGCCCCAGTGTGTTGGGTTCTGATGTCTGGAAGGAAAGTCAGGGAGAGGAGCTGACCTGCCATCCCTCCCCTACTGCGGAGGCCCCTCCCCCCACCACGGAGTACACCTTGGCCTCTGCAGAGGTGGCAGGCAGGAGGAGAGCCGGCTGGGGATGGGGGTCTGGGGGAAGCCGGGTGGGAGGGGGAGAGGGGCCATGAGGCGCTCCTGCACACCTTCCATGGTGGTAGCGAGTCACCGGGGAGGTGCCTCCTCAGAGCGCTTTGGGGTCAGTCATGGGCAAGGGCAGGGCAGGCAAGAAGCTGCCAGAGTCTCTGCTGTTCCATCCCCTTGGGCATGGGGGACCATTTAGTGTAGCTCCCCATCACACAGAATCATCCTTACAGGAGGCCTAGGGGGCTCACCTCCTCTACCTTGGAAACGGTCCCATAAATTAGATCCCATTTTAAGGCTTATCCTTTAAATATGGATTCAATTTGGATTTTACTGTAAATTCTGAGTCCCTATTAAAAACATGGATGGAAATTAATCTGCTACAAAATGAGATTTGTCTCTTATGTGCAGTGGTGGAGGTCTGGGGCAGATCAGTGCTTTGGGGAGCTGGGGAGGGAACCCGCTTGCCAGCAGCCTGGAAAAACTCATGGCGGTGTCTTGACTCTTCCGTCCCCGGCCCTCCCCTGACCCTCCATCCCCCTTGCCATTCTCCCCTGACCATCCGAATCCTCTCAAACTGCTGAACCGCTGTGCTGCGCGTCAGGGTCACTCCGACAAAGCAGAGGGTACCACCGGCTCTTCCTTCTCCAGATGTTTGTGGGGTGGGGGGCCACCTGTGTTCTGGAGCCGAGCGATTAAAAGGTCTTCTGCCCTGACCTCCAGCCCCTCCGAGGGTGCTCCTGAAGCCTGCAGGGGAGGAGAAGGTCCAACCACAGTTCACTCTTCCTGCTCACGGAGACTGGCTTCGGGCCGGGCCAGAGGCACTTGCTCAAGTCCCTTTGAAACATGGCCATGTACGGGGACATGCGTGTGCCCGAAAGCAGGGGCTGCCCAGCTCTGGTGTTGGGGCAGAGGGTGAGCGTGTCATAACTCTGTAGCCGGTGTACGTCGGGCATTGCCCCCTTCAACACGAGAACCCATCTGTCTACCCCAGCCCCCCCGCCCCGCCTTGGGGACAGACCCCTGAGCTGCCGCGTGCGATTTCCCATAAATCATCCCCGAATGAGTGCGCTTCCTGCGCCATCCATCATGCCCCATCTCTTGTCTGCTTGTTTTTAAAAGCTGTTAAACTGGAATCCATCACATGGCATCCTCGGGGGGCCAAGCCGAAGCAAAGCCTGCCTGCTTCAGCAATATTAATGTACACAGAGCTTTCTAGAGCATCGAGGTAAACGTCTCCCCCGTGGTGGGGAGAGGGAGAGCATGGCTTTATCTAGTTGTACCAGACGCTAATGGGATGTTTTTCTGACACTTGCAGTTAATACATCCCTGCCACGCATGAGGGAGTCCCGGTTGCTGCTGGTGGAGCAGGGGATGCCACCTGAAGGGTGCGGCCGGTGCGTCTGCCTTCTCCTAGGGCCATCTCACTTCTTCCTGGACCTGATAGTCCCATTTGAAGACTCTAGCTTGAGCCCATCTTTGGAAACATGGATCCTTCTAGGGAGGTCTGTGGTTCCTCTTTTCTTGCTAAATGTTTTTTGGAAAGGAGGATTCGGTTAGGGTGTTGAGATCGGCTTTAATCCTTGCTTCTGAGCACTTGCTGCTGGAACAGTTTCTGGGGATGTGCCCTTGAGGGAGAGGAGGACCTCATGACTGACAAGTACCGCCTCCCTCCGTCCCCTGCCCTTCCTCCAGGGGTGTGAGGAAGGCCTGGAACCTCCCCAGCAAATCCTTAGCACCCACACAGTTGAGTAGCATGGCTTTGCCTCCAGGAGCCCCTCTCTCTGTCCCGGGCAGGTGTCGCCGCCCTTGGAGGCAATGGGATGCGTGATCCCCATCTGCTTCTGGCTTCCCCGCTGTCCTTTTCTTTGCCCCATATTTGTTGGTTGAAGAATAAAACTGCTGTCGGCAGTGGTGAGACATTTGTAAATATAGAACGGGTCCCTGTTTTCCCCTGGTGACTCTGGAGCTGTGTCAGTGAGCAGCCCTGGGGGCTGGGCGGGTCTGGAGGGCATGGTTATAGCAGCCCCTCCGCAGAACTGTCCAATTAGAGCCCATTAGTCACTCAGTGTGTTGAAGCATTTAGAACAATTAAAGGTGAGAAGAGTTTCCAGCTGCAGCCTCGGTGCTGGTGCTGGAAGGCAGGCTCTGCTGGCTGCTCCCCACACGGAAACTGGCTGAGATGAGAGTGCGGGAGTTGGCTGCCATCCTGTGGGCACAGGCCTGGTCCCCGGGCCTCAGTGCTCGGAATTCAGGTGCTCCATGGGAGCGTCCTGGGGCCGCATCCACACAGGAGCACAGCGGAAACGGTTCTCCCAGTCCTGGAGGCGGGATGTCAGAAATGAAGGTGCCAGCCTACTCACAGATCCTGGGGGTTGCTGGCAGTCGTTGGCTGGGAAACCCAGCCTCTGTCACCACATGGCCTCCCTGCTCTGTGTCTCTGTCCCTGTGCCTTCCGGTGTGTGTGTGTGTGTGTGTGTGTGTGTGTGTGTGTGTTCCCAATTTCCCTCATCCTGTCAGGACACCAGCCATTGGATTAGGCCCACCGTACTCCAGTAGGATCTCATCTTAATCCTTGATGACATCTGCAAAGACTCCAAGTCCAAATAAGATCACATTCACAGGTTCTGGGGGTCAGGCCATCAACAGATGCCTTTAGGGGACATCATTCTACCCACTGTGTCTTCCAAGATTTCCAAGCCTGTGACCTCTACATGTCCCTCGATGGGCCCCGCCCCCATGGATTTCACACGGACGCTAGGACGCTTGTCGGTCATTTTTAAGACGATGGCAAGAATGTGACTGTAGGCCCATCAGAAAGCGAAGGCCAGAATGACTCTGAGCTGGAAGGCAGGACTTCTTGATCAAACCCTTCCCCGAGGTCACAGGACCTCCATTAACCGAGAGCAGGAGGCAGTGGTACCTGGTGGTCTCAGCTGAGATCCTTTCTCATGTCCTGGATCTGCTCTGCCCACCCTTCCCACCACCCCACTGTTGAGATGAGTCTTGAGAGTGAACTAAGAATTAAAAAGCCAGACTCCAAATCCAGGCCTGAAAATGAACAGTTGGTGGGGCAAGTGTGGAGCACACATTTTTGTTCTGTGGGTGAGGGCGTCCCTGGAGGAAGGAAGGGGGGCTTGGAAGGAGAAGTCGGAGTGGGCGAGGAGGAGGCCTGGGGAGGCCATGGGACCTGGTGTTGGGCTGCGGTTTAGGAAGGAGCCGGCTCTGAAGAGGAAGGAGGCCAGCAGGGTCCAGGAGGAATAAAGTCAAGCCGCCGATGGCAGAAGTGAGAATCTGGAACTTGGGGGTGGGGCGCGAGGAAACTAGAACGAGAAACAAATGGCACTGCCACAAGGAGGAACGCAGGCAGGAAACAGAGCCTGGGGACACGCTGCATGGATATTGACGGATGCAAAAGTCCAATGTGGGCGAGGTGGCCTTCTGGGAAAACTTTGTTCCCGATCTGCCTTCCTGTGTGAGGCTGAGCGTCAGAAGGGCTGTGTCTTGGGGACGACCTGGAAAATGGCTGTCGCCATGCACAGGTGCATGGAGGGGAGGGAGGGACGATCTTCATGCTTCGGGATGTTGGTTGACGCAGGTACACACACAGGACCTGAAGGGTCCCCATCACACAGAGTCGCTGCCTGGAACTTGTGACTTAAAGATGTCCCAGCTGGAGACACAGGTGGGTTCCAGGCGGATCGGCACCCATTCATGAATTCTGTGTTCAAACTGGGTTATGATCCAGGGGCTGTGAGGGGCTGTGGGCCAGCCTCACCCAGAGGGTGACACCGTTCTCTGTGAGCCCACCGCCCGGCGGGCACCCTGCGGTCCCCTGGGATCCTCCCTTCGTTCCTCCGAATCGACACGCAGGCTGGCAGTGAACTTCACTTAAAGGGCAAACGGGCAAGCAAGGATTTTTATGGATTGGGAGAAAATTCTTTTTTTTATCCGATTTACAAGGACACATTAGGTATTCCCAGGCCTGGTGCTTTCAAAGACATCTGTGTTCTGTGGGGCAAAGAACAGAACAGGAGTGTCAGCAAATGTCTGAGGAAGAAAAATTTGGAAGTAGAGGTCGGGACAAGCCCAGCTTTAGTTCCGTGTGTGCGCGTTTGTCAGAGGGAAAACACGGAGGCAGGCCAGAATCATTTTTCTCTGCTTCTTTGGGGTGGGAGAGGAGGTAGAGCTTGGACAGATGGTGTTTTTGAGTGACCTTGTGTCACCAGGTAGAGTGTTGCTGAGTAACGGCTGGAGCTACAGGAAGCTTTGCAGGGTGTGGCCCCCCGCCGCTACCAGTGGGGATTAATTAGGATGTCAACATTACGGAAGAACCTGGAAGCCATCAGAAGATAAACCCAAGAACCCAATTCAACCAAGATCAAATAGCATGCTCCTAGAACACCTTCATGTGGGAGGCATCTGTGGGCCTGGGGTCTCTAATGCAGTATCAAAGGCGTGGAGATGGGTCAGGCAGACGTCCTGGGGTGACATGTACATGTGGGCTGTCTATACAAGGTTCCGATTGCAGGGCTGACTTGGGTCATCCCTGGGAATCCTCACGACAACCCTGTGAGCTGAGTTCCACGAGGAAACTGAGCCACAGATGAAGGATTAGCATGGGGCCATCCAGAGTTGGAACCCACAGCGGCTCTCCGGGGACGGCACTGGTTCAGGTCCCATGTTTCGAATGATCCAAATCAGAGCCAGTCAAAGTGAGGAGTATGGGCAGAGCCTGCCCATGAACTGCTGCCACTGGAGTGAGCACCGAGAGTCATTTGTAAGAGTGATTTTATGTCTCGTGGATCTATTTAAAGAGTCACTGGGCTTTGTATGTTGTCTTTTTTATTCCGTTTTTTTCCAATCCCTTTTGAATAGCATATGTATTCTTTATGTACAGCCTATATTTCCAGTGAGTTAGAAGTAAAACGACCCTTCACCATAGGTACTTTGGGCAGTCCTGACAAGAGAGGGTACACAGGTCCCAGCTCAAAACCGGGGAAGCTCGAGTAAGCTGTGTTGAGGGCTGGCATGCCCAGAGTGGGGTGTGGCTTTGAGAATGTGCCACAGTAATGTCAGGTGTGTGTGCTCAGGCTGCCCTAACTGGGAACACAGATTGGGTGTAAACAGATGTACTGTCTCGAAGTTCTGGAGGCTGGACTTCCAAATTCAAGGTGGAGGTGGGGGTGGTCCCTTCTGAGGCCCCTGTCCTGGGCTTGCTGAGGGCCACCTTCTCCCTGCGTCCTCACGGGGTCGTCCCTCTGGGCGTGTCTGTGTCCGCATCTCCTCTTCCATGAGAATACCAGCCATGGGTGGATTAGGGACCAGCCCATGATGTCATTTTAATGTAACGACTTCTTTAAAGGCTCCGTTTCCAGATACAGTCACATTCTGAGGTGGGGGTTAGGGCTTTAACATCCAAATTCTGAGGACACACATTCAGCCCATAACAGAAGGGATTTTTCTGTACTGTTTTTGTAATTTCTTGTGAGTCGTAAATGATTTAAAGATAAAATGAACTTTTTTTATTATTTTTTAAAGATTTTATTTATTTATTTGACAGAGAGAGACACAGTGAGAGAGGGAACACAAGCAGGGGGAGCGGGAGAGGGAGAAGCAGGCTTTCCCGCTGAGCAGGGAGCCCGATGCGGGGCTCGATCCTAGGACCCCGGGATCGTGACCTGAGCCAAAGCCAGATGCTTAACAACTGAGCCACCCAGGAGCCCCTAAGATGAATTTTTTTTAAGGATGACACTCCTCTCCCCCAAAACAGCCCAGCCACTGTGGTTCCTCTCGGCAGGGTCCCAGCGGGCATGCTGATCGTCCCGGGTTTGGGGGAATGACTCTCTGGGATGGATGCCAAGTTGGCATGGCCCAGGTCCCACCCTCTCTGTTTCCTGTCCTCTGATGCTGTCCCTCCCAGTCTGCACAGCGTTCTGTGCTATCCACCTGTGGAGGTTCTCTTGGGTCCCTGTCTCACCCCCTCCAGCAGGCCTTCTTCCTCTCAGCTTTCTTAAGGACACTGGCTTCTGCTGCTGCTTTGTTTCTCCCAGAGCTCTGCGCACAGTAGGTTTCCATGAAGGGCTTTCCGTAGGATGTCTTCGATACAACGTTCTACACAGTGCTTTTATTCTCTCTCTCGAAATGCTCTCCATTGGCTCTGACAACAGTTGAATCATGGGTCACATATGGCCCTGTAGGTTTGATGGAGGGATCGTCAGATGGGGCTGTGATAGCAGATCTGTGTCTGCTTGCCTTTCCTCCATGGCAGACCCTGTCCAAGAGGATGGGTGAGCATTCCTCACTGAACAGCGTTTACAGAGTACTTATCCATCCGTCTGTCCATCCATCTATCCATCCACCCACCCACCCGTCCACCCACCTGTCCATCCATCCATACACCCGTCCATCCATCTGTCCGTCCATCCATCCCTCCGCCCATCCACCCGTCCATCCATCCATCTGTCCATCCATGCATCCACCCACCCACCCACCCCTCCATCCATCCTCTCTTTCTCTCTGGAAGTCATTGTTTATTTTCATTGCTTGTTATTTTTATTGCAAAGTTTGTTTTGAAAGCTTTATCCTCTTTTAATCTTATTGGGATGGTAAGGACAAATGATCATGGTTGTGTTTCCTTGCTTAACTGAGGCCTATGGCAGCTCCCAGGACTCAGCAAAGCCAAAAGGCAGGAAAGCTATGAAAAGAGGAAAGAGGGAAGCCAGGCAGAAGGTGTAGGGGATGTGGAAATATGCCAGAGGAGGTTTTGGAGTGACGGTCAGGACTGATGTGTGACCTGTGACATCTGACTCTGGCGTTCAAGGTCTGGCGCCCTTGAACTTGTCCTGCCCCCTTCCTGTGTTCTGGCTGTCCCGCCCACATTGCTGCCTCTCTGGTGGTTCTTGTCCCCCGGCCCCCAGCTGGGGAACGTCCAGCCCCGCCTTCCAGGCCAAGTGCGACGGCCTTGCCTCCACGAGGGCTTTCTAGGCCCTCCCCTAACCTCCCAGGCAGGATGGATCACCGTCCACCGTGTCCCCGACACTTGGCCATTCCGTGAGTGAGCACTGACCACCTGGATTGTGATTGCCATCCGTGAGGCTTCCCGGTCAGAGCCCTGGGTCTCACCGGGGGGCGACTGTGCCCTCCGGGGGACACTGGCCTTGTCTGGAGCCCCTTCCTACAGCCCCCCACCAGCAGGGAATGACCTGGCCCAAATGTCTGTAGTGCTGTGTGGGGGTCAAGAATTCCAGGGTTACATGATCCTCCTGAGGGCAGGATCTGGCCCTTGGGTTTGGGGTGTGGATAGGGTCCTTGGGTCTCCAGGCTCCCACAGGTGCCCATTCAAGGGGATGTTCTGTGTCTCCAGTGGGAAGGGAAGCTGGCTGTCAGGGGTGCTGTGGGGGAAGCTTCCGTCTTCGGCTCGGGAGGGAGGCCACGTGATGCCCAGTCCCTGTGTTGGAGAAGGATCTCTCTGGGTCCCTGAGCCCATGGCTCCTCCGAGGGGAGAAGTCGGAGCCTGGGCTGCAGGAGAAATTGGAGGCTCAGAGAGCACCATGGGAGGGGCCCGGCGAGGGAGGACAGCTTCAGGAGACCTTCTTCAAGGTCTCCACCCAGGAGCACTCACAAAACTTAGTGGAGAGAAACAGTGAATTCTGAGGAAAGACAATAATGAGCTCAGTTAAAGTAGAACACGGGGTACAGATGTACCAGCTCATAGAGCCTGGCACGGAATGGGTCCACATGAAGTCCCATGGGGTCCTGACGATTGCTGGCCATGGAGCCTGGGGTGAGGCTGATGCAGGGCCCAGGGATGGCTGCCCACCTTCGCCATTGGGGAATGGTCAGCAACAGAAGCTGCAGGTTTTGAAGCCTTTCTTTCCCAGGCAGGCAGGGCGGGGAGCAGGGATGGTAGTGCTGGCCTCGGCCTCCAGCTGGGACATGCTTCACGGACGTCACGTGGCTGTGTCCCCAGCATCGCACCTGCCTTTTCCAGGCACCGAGCGCAGGAGCCTTCTCCTCCCTTCCTGTGCCCGGCCCCTTCCCATCTGCTCATCACCTGACAAAGACACCTTGCTTTGGGGAACTGGAGTAGATGGGGAGAGGGGTGACCCGCGGCCTCTCTTAACACATCCCAGACCCGCCACGCATCCTGGAGACATGTCTCACGTGGAGGGAAGGCAGCCCTGAGCTGGGGCTCACAGACCCTGTTTCTACCCCATCAGGACGTGGCCCACATGGGTTCTGACACCACCTGCCAGCTCAGATCCCTTCCCACCTGGTGGCGTTGTTCCCCAGGTGAGGGGAGCCTGGGCCTCACTCATTGGCCGTGAGACACCTGTCTCCATCCAGACAAGCTGACCCCTCAAACTAGTCCCTGGGCCCCATAGCCGCAACGGTGCCTGTGCCCGGGAGAGAAATGAGCAAATTCGCTTGCTTTCTTTGGGGGATGTGTGTGTGGGTGTGTGGAAGAACTTTCAGGAAAATCCTTGTTTCTCGTTATAAAACAGGCTGATATTTCAGGCCCACCTTCTGGAAGCACCGAGGGCCCTCAGATTGCTGGCAGAGGGTCACCTGTGCTGTGTTGTCAGTATCCTGAGTCACTGCACACCATCCTCTGCATTACCCCCAGTCTCCAAGGACTGCTCCAGATCACCCAGGTCTGGGGAAGTGCATGATGTGTTGGCCAAATGGTGGTCAGAGGCTCTAGTGAAGCCCGGGGACCTGGAGCTAGTGGACGGAAAACGACCACCAGGTTGCGGTCCCTCCTGACCCCTTCCAAGAGTCCCTTCCCTGCACCAGCCCTGAGCTGCAGAGCATTTCCATATAAGCACTCAAGGCAGGGAGACTTATAGACCACCCTTCAGATTTGGAAATGGAGCAGACCTCTGGGCTGAAGGGTTTGGCCGGGGTTGTTTCTGAGAGATATGCAGACGACCAGAACCTTTGCTCAGAGAGAGGTCACTGCCCCCTCCCAATGTAGGGAGCTGAAAGCAACGTCGGGTCTCTGCAGGCATTCTGTTCGGGTGACATGGCCCTCGCTGTGCAGAGCCAGTGACCCTGTGTCCACCCTTGGGGCAGGCAGATGAGAGGCCATGGGGGGCTGGAGCCTGGCCCCCACCGCGGGATTTCCCCCACGTCTTCCCTTGCTATGGGTCCAGGGGCAGGTCCTGGAGGGCCTGGGGTGGTCTGGGTTGGAGCCTTCCAGATGAGGGCTGGCCCCCGGCTGCTCCTTGCATGGCGAAGGCACAGACCCGCCTAGTTAAGATGCAGGGAGTGTTGTGCTTGCAGAAATTTAGATGTATTTTTTTTTTTTTGCGTGTGTGCTTTTGCATGTAAATGTGAGTAGGTGCTGTCCTGATTGATGGCAATTAGCATTTTCTAACGGGAACAGATGTTCGGATTGCCAGGAGGCTGGTACCTAACGCCCACGCCGCCATCTGCTCGCCGGGCAGGGCTGGAGGAAGCGCCCCGGCCCGCGGCCCTGCAGCCTTTGGCGGTGTGAGATTGTTTTGGGGCGGGGGGAGAAAAATAATAATAAAGATGTTTTAGGGTTATAAATAGTTCATGCTGTGTAGGACGGGATGGAGCTTTCCCTCCGCCTCGCAGTCCGTGTTCTGTGTGAACAGTGGGAGTGGGGAAGGGGCACACAGGGTCAGCCCTGCGGCCTGTCGGTGAGGGGCGGCCTGGGGGGGCCGTGGTGGAGGGTCGCCGTGCCTTGACTCAGTTTGCGGCTTGGAAGACCAGAGGAAGGATGGAGGGAACCGAGTTGGCAGAGAAGGGACCGAGGGAGAGGTGTGTGTGTGTGTGGGGGGGGCTCCACTCCAGGCTTTGCTCAAGAACGCCAGACGGACGGCAGCATGGACTGGGGGGGCACACCCTGTTGTCCCACTTGCTGGCCAGGGGCCTCACGAGCTGGCTGAGGCTCAAACCCTTCCCCTGGGAAACTGGGGAAGCATCCCTGGGCTTCTGGGAGGAGTCGGGGTGAGTCACACAGCGTGGCCTTGGGCCTAGCGCATTGCCGGGGCCGGCTGGCACGGGCCGGCCCGGTGCCCAGCTGTCCAAGGGACCCTGGAAGGCAGGCCCTGGCCTCAGCGTGCCTGGCTCCTAGCCTTCTCCCCTTGGCCAACCCAGATGGCCCTGCTGCTCTTCCAGTAGCTAGCAGAGACATATTCTCTTTCTTTCGTTTTTTTTTCCTTTTTTTCCTTTTTGGCTTCTTAAAGCAAAACAGTTTGTTTGTTTGCTTGCTATAAAAAGAGCCCCCTCCCGCCCTCCTCCCTTCCCTCTCTCCCTCCCTCCCCTGGGTGGCAGTCAGCAGCTTGCAGTGGTCTCCCCCAGCCCGAGTCTGTAGCCAGCACGCTTCTCCTGAGGCAGATGTCTGCGGGGGAATCTGTTGCCTGTCCCCAGGCCGCCCCGACAGATGTACCAGCCTTTAATTGGGGGCCCAAGCGGCCCAGCAGCCTCCTCTGTGGGCTGAGGTCCGCTGCTCGGCTGGGCTCATTTCCTGCTCTTGGACCGGTTCTCAGCGTTGGGGGGTGTCTTCCCCCAGCCGTGGACCCTGCGGGGTGCATGGGGCAGGCGTGGAGGCCCGTCCACCGCAGACAGTCCCTTCTTCTCCGGGCCGTCGCTAATGTTTCCCTGGCAAAGTGCCTGCCGCGTTGGAAGTGCTCCGGGAGGAGAGGAAATATCCCCGTCCCCTTGATGGGAACGTGGGATCAGGGGTTTGCCCTCCACATCTGGATCTCCTGGTCCAGGTCCAGCAGAGCAGCCGCAAGCTTCCCGGACCTGGAGGCTGCCAGGGCCTCTGCGCTGCAGGCAGGAGGAGTTTGTATCTAAAGGGGTGACCCCGGGAGCCGATGGTGCCACTGGTGGCGGGGTGGTGGTGCGAAGGGGGCATGGGTGGGGTGCCTCCAGGGGAGGTACAGGTCGGACCACCCCTACACCCAGGCTGCAGAAACTCGGGGGGTTTACAGATGGCAGCCACTGAGTCAGGTCCTGGCCTCGCCTTAGAAATGCGGCCCCCCCACGTTTATCTCGTGGTGTCTGTGCTCCCACCCTGGGTCCGTGTCCTGCTGGCTCCGCTCCGTGGGCCTGACGTCTGGGTGTCTCAGCCTGGCACTGTGGACACTGGGGGCGGGATGAATTCTTTGTCCTGGGGGCTGAGCAGCCTCCCCGGCCTCCGCCCCTCTGCCCACCAGTGTGATAAGTCCCCTGACACGGCCCCCAGGGAGGCATAATCGCTTCCACCAGGACCCACTGTTAATTTATTTTAGAGTGACTCCATTTCTGACATCTAACATTTGAGGGCTTACTGTGTCCCAGGCACGTTGTAAGCCTTTACCAGCATTTACGCCCCGTAACAGTGCCACGAGGGAGTGGCTATTACTTGCAGCCCACAGAAGAGGAACCCGGGGTTCAGAGAGGTCTGGGGACTTGCCCGAAGTCACATGACTAGTAAATGATGGGGCTGGGACTCAGAGCCCAGCGGACTGACCCAGAGCCTGCGTGTTATCAGTCATTCATCTGTTGTTACTGATCTGTCGCTACGTGGTGGGCGCTGCTCTAGGAGCCTGGGACCCATCGGTGGAATGTACATTCTAGAGACGGGAGGTGGGTGATGAACGTGGTAAATTATCTGGAATGTTAGCGGGTATAGTAGTTTCCTGGGGCTACCCTAACAAATGACTGCAATCTGGGGGCCTGAGCACAACTGAAATTTATGGCTTCATGGTTGTGGAGGCCGGAAGTCCAAGATCAAGGTGTGGCAGGGTCAGCTCCTCCTGGAGGCTCCTTCTGGAGATCTGTTCCGGGCCTCTGTCCCAGCGCCTGGGGGCCACCGGTGGTCCTGGGGGTGCAGTTCCGTCACTCCCATCTCTGCCTCCGTGTCTTTACGTGGCCTTCTCCCCGTGTCTCTGCATCCACATCTCCCCTCCACTCTCTTATATAGGCACTGGCCACTGCATTTAGGGCCTGCCCAAAGAATGGAATGCTTGCATCTTAAGATCCATAGCTAATTACATCAGCACAGACCCTGTTTCCAAATCCGGCCACATTCTGAGGTTCTGGGTGGATGTAAGTTTTGGGGAGGGGGTGCCATTCAAGCCACTAGAGTAAGTGGTGCTGGGCACGGGAGTGCGCAAGCTGTGTGCTGGTGATGTGGAGTTGATGGCATGCACACGTGGTCTGTGATTCTTCGGCGGTGAAGCTCCCCCTAGAAATGCTGCCAGGGTTCATAGAAGGAGAAAGTGTTTGGAGAGGTGGCCTGTCCTCTGCACTCTCCCCTTCCTGGCGCGGCTCTCTCGGGAAGCGGGGGGCCTGCGCATCGTGATGCCAGACAGCACCCATCCCACCCATGCCCTGTCTCCACACCAGGGTGTTCTCTGCACTTATGGGTCTGTTTCTGATTCCTTTGTTTGTTTACTTTGTTTTTTAGAGTCCACATATGAGTGGGATCATACGGGGTTTGTCTTTCTCCCTCTGACTTATCTCACTTAGCGTAATGCTCTCGAGATCCATCCACGTTGTCACAAATGGCAAGATCTCATCCTTTTTGATGACTGTAATATTCCATTGTGTGTATAGACCCCACGTTGTCCTTATCCATTCATCTGTCGGTAGACATTTGGCTGCTTCCACAGCTTGGCTGATACCGCTGTTAATGTAAGGTGCATGTATCTCTTTGAATTAGCATTTTAGGTTTCTTTGGGTAAATAGGCAGTGTTGGAGTTACTGGATCCTCTAATATTTCTATTTTTAAATTTTTGAGAAGCCTCCGTACTGATTTCCTCCTTCATTCATTCTTCACCAAATCCTGCGCCTCCTGCGGTATTTGTGGAATGAAAGGTTGCATGAGTCGTCATGCTAGGTCCTGGAGACCCCAGATGAACAGGATGTGTTTCTGCCCCCGAGGAGCTTGTTGTCTCACGGAGGAGACAGACATGCTGCAGGTTATCTGTCCTTTGCACTGAGGGCAGAGCTATGTAGAGGCAGAACAGATGCTTTGGGGGGCCAGTGGAAGGGCTTTTGAACTGGGTCTTGAAGGATGCATAGGAGTTTTCTGGGGAGAAAGAGGTGGACAGAGAACTGCATACAGAGAGAAGGCATGGAGATAAGGAAGGGCACAGCTTTTTAAGAGGGTGAGAGAGGTTGGCGGGAGTGTGGGAAGTAAGGTTGGGAGACTGGGGCCCTAGAACAGTGGTCCTGGGTGCCCAATGAGGGGAGGGGCAGCTAGACCCGATGGGGGTGCTTCCTGGGGAGCTGATCATGGTGGTCACATGGTGAAGGATGGACCAGTGTCCTTTTGGGAATTTGCTGCCAGAGTTGGGACAGAGAGGATGAAGCTCTGGACTCGAGTGGGAGCAGGAGAGACAGAGGTGTTGACATTTCCAGATTGAGGTAGAATTTCAAAGTTTACAATTCAGTGGCATTTAGTGCATTCACAGTGTTCACGGTGCAAGCCTCACCTCCACCTGGTTCCAGAAGGCTTTTGTCATCCCACAGTGAGACACGACCATCAGCAGCCACTCCTCATCCCCATCCCTGAGCTGGCAAACGTTAGTCCATTCTCTGTCTCCGCGGATTTACCTATTCTGGACATTTCATGTCAACAGACCACCTCTGCCTTTTGGAGAATGATGTAGCGCATGTCTGCACCTCTTTTCTTGGTGTAGCTGAGCAGTTCAGGTAGCTGTGATGGTCTGACGTAAGGAGTTTCGACTTTACGATGGTGTGAAAGCAGTACACATTCAGTAGCAAACTTCCTTGCGATTTTGAACATGGATCTTTTCCTGGGCTGGTGTTGATACGTGGTCCGATCCTCTCTCGTGATGCTGGGCAGTAAGCGTAGCCCCCGTGAGCCAGCGATCAGCAGGGTCAACAGCCAGTACGGTTGACAGCCATCCTGTCCTTACACGGCCACTGCTTGTCACTGTCTGTACAGTGTTCACTGAATGACACCAGATGGTCAACACTGTATGGTGAGATAGGCTTTGTGCAAGACGCTCTTGCCCAACTGTAGGCTGACGCGAGTGTTCTGAGCACTTGGAAGCTGGGCTCGGCTGAGCTATGACCGTAGGTTCAGTGCATTAAATGCACTTTTGACTTAGGATATCTTCAATTTGGGATGGATTTAGTGGGGCGTAACCCCATTGTCAGTTGAGGGAGTTCCTTATTCCACTTTATGAATTGACCACATTCTGTGTATCCGTTTGTATGTTGAGGGACTATTGGCTGTTGTGAGGCACCACATTTTTTAGGGTAAATTCCAGCACTCAGAGCATGTTTGTTGAATGAGGAAATAAAACTATGCCCCTGAATCCCTTAATCCTCACCCCAACACCAGAATCTCGACATCCCACCTGCAAGGAACAGGTGTCCCAGTACCTGCTGTGTGTTGAGGGGTCTTATTGTCAGACTTTAGGAATGTGGCCATCATCAGGGGTGGCCCAGAAATCTCAGAGTCTGTGGGATGCACAGACCCACCCCTCACCTAGCGTTCCTGTGCCCACAGCCTTACCTGCTCCTGGCACCCTTCCTCTCAGGCGGGGCACCGCTGCGCCGTCACCCCCTCTGAGCTCTGACTGCCCTGGCATCCCCAGGACTCCCGGTTCCTGGAGAGACACTGAGTCTGGCATTAAAGGTGGGTGGAGGGCAGAATCCTAACCACTCGGCGCATTCTCCTTCCGCTGCCCGTGTCCCACTTGCCCCAGACAAGATGGGGAAGAATACCAGCCCATCTCCACTTCACAGCCAGCCTCAGAACCCTGGGACCCTGCACCACTGTCCCCGTGAACCTCATGAGCAAGTCAGGCCGGTGGGAGGCGATGGGAGAGGCGCTGAGGCCCCGAAACCCGGGTGAAGGCTGTGGAGGCACAAGGGGAGGGGTTTAGCCAGGTGTGGGGGCGGCAGAGACCATGCAAGTGGGAGATGGGGGAGGGGCAGGGGTCCTCTCGGCGCGGGGGAGGGCAGAGCAGGACCCTGGCGAGGGTGGTGTCCCAGGGAATCCATGATCCTCACCTCCCGATGAATCCTCTCTGCATTCGGGGATCAGCCCAAGTGGTCACACCTCCTCACCTCCAGACCTTCCTGATGCCGTCACATTGGGCATCAAGCCGCCCCCATCAGAAATCATGATTTGTTCACTAGTGCGTTGGTGGTCTCTACCCTCTGGATTCAGCCACCTGAGGACAGGGTCCCGCCCTCCCATGCGCAGCGACTTTGTTCAACACACCTTGTTTTGGAGCAGAGCCCTGCTGAGCTCCCTGCTACCCGGTGCTGCTGCTGTCCTGGGGTGACAGGATGTTCTGACTCTCCCCAAATACGGGGAGGGTGTCTGCAGCGGGGGTGCCAGGGACCCGTGGATGCTGCCTCCCCGGGATGAGTGGGTGGAAGCATTGAGACAGCCAGAGAGGCACCTTGAAGGAGTTGGCAGCCATGTGCCCAGCTGGGTGATTCCATGCATCTCTGGAAGTTGGCGAGTTTAGAAGGGCCGTTCCCTTGCTCATGAGCTGTATGAAGACCCCCCCGGCCCCCTGGACACCCCTACAGGAGAGGGTGTCGGAATGCTGAAATGACATGTGTCACTGAGCAGCCAAGCTGTCAGGTCCCGCCATGGACAGTCTCATCCACTCTGAAGTCATAACGAGGGCCCAACAGACCTGGTGGTGGGTTAGGAGAACGATGCGCCCAGGCTTGGGGTGAGTCAGTGTCACCTTCTGGGGGTGGGCTGGCCCTCCAAGAGCAAAGGTTAGAGGGTCGGAGGGCGCACGGGGGCTTAGGGGTGTGAGGTTGACGCTGGGGCATGCCTGGCAGCTGAGAAATGCCCTCCTGGATGGCCAGCATTGACAGGGCATTTCCTGCACTGGATGTCTTACCCCAGGACCAGGGTATCCGCTACCCAGGGCACATGGCCTGCTGTCCACCCTGGGCCTCCACGATGGTGGACCCAAGCCCCTGGGGGCTGAGTTGGGTCCCCGGTCGCCATCAGCCATAGTTTGATACCCTCACTGCACCCCTCCCCTTTTTACGAAGCTGCTGTGTGTTTCAGGAGCTGGGGGAGCAGGTGGAGTGGTGTTGTAACAGGGAGGGTAGATCTTGGTACCCCTGGCACTGGGCACTGGGCAGCCCAAGGCCCCAGAGGGACAGTGTCTGTGGCTGTGATAGCTTTTCCCAAGACCCAGTATAGAGGGGTGCAGCCTCGAGGAAGGGGGGTCTCCGGAGCTTTGCTCTTGCAGGGACACGCACACGTCTGCACATAGTAGCACACTTAGGCACACGTCCGTACGTACTGAGCACACGTCTGTACACATCCACACACAGCACATATGCACACGTCCATACGCATCAGCGCACATATGCACACACCTGCACATGTCCACACGCACCAGCACACGTATGTACATGTTAGCACACTCATGCACACGTCCACAATACTGACCAACTGCACACTTCTGTACACATCCACACACAGCAAACACATATGCACACGCCTGCACGTGTCCACACGCATCAGCACACATATGCACACATCCACATGCATCAGTGCACATGTCTGCACATGTCCACACGCATCAGCACACATATGCACACAGCCACATGCATCAGCACACATATGCACACGTCTGCACACGTCCACACGCATCAGCACACATCTGCACGTTAGCACACTTATGCACACGGCCACACATACCATTGCACACTTCTGTATACATCCACATGCATCAGCACACATATGCACACGTCCGCACACGTCCACACGCATCAGCGCACATATGCACACGTCCGCACACGTCCACACGCATCAGCGCACATATGCACACGTCTGCACACGTCCACACGCATCAGCGCACATATGCACACGTCTGCACACGTCCACACGCATCAGCACACATATGTACACATCTGCACACATCCACAGGCATCAGCACACATATGCACACGTCTGCACATGTTAGCACACTTATGCACACGGCCACACATACTGACCAACTGCACACTTCTGTACACGTCCACGTCTTCACAACATTCTCCCACACCCCACACACGTCCTCACACTTCTGCACCGCCCACACACTCTCTCACAGTGCCCCAGGATCCCACCTCGTGTCCGTGGTGACCTCAGCACAGGGGCAGGCTCCCCAGTATCACGGGGCGTAGTGGGAAGCCCTCGGACTCTCCTGGTCCTCATGCTCTTTTCAGGTCCCCTGCCCCGGGCCAGCTGCCCTCAGGCTATCCCCAGAGGGGCGAGGAGGCGCACCCTCCCCCTGCTGTGCCCACCTGAGCCACCAGCTGGCCCCAGACGCCCCAGGATGAGGGGAGTGGTCCTGCTGAGATGCAAGCCCAGCTCCTTCCCACTGGTCACACAGCTCCCTGTCCCAGAGGAGGCAGAGCGTGCCGCCCGAGGATGCTTCAGAAGGGGCTTGTTCTCTGTGCGTTGCTCTGACCCGGGGTGTGGCCACCAGGGCCCAGGGCCGGGCCACAACCAGTCCTTCTTCCTGGGCTGGAGCCCACACGGCCATAGCTCTTCACGCTAACTGTGGAGCTCTGGTGTGACACCCTGCTCTGACCACATGCTGGGAACGTTGCAGAAACTCACTCGGGTCCTCACACAGCCCCATGAGGCGGGCCCCATTATGACTCCCACGTTATAGACCCAGAAAGTAAAGCAACATGGCTCAGAGCCTCACACCTCCTGGGGGGCTGGGATGCCCGGCCCAGAGAGGGGCAGGGGCGCATCTCCCCCAAGCACACAGAGCCCGCTCCAACCCACATCAGGTCCCGGTGGCCATCTGTCCTTCAGGGCCCCCGCCTGGCACACTGGCCTCCCCTGCAGGGGCCCCAGCGCAGACTGTGCTCCCTTCCACCCTGACCGCGAAGGCTGTGGCAGAGTGTGGCCTGTCCCACACTGCTCGTGGCCCATCGTGCTCAGTTGTGGTCCCTAAAATATTCAGTCCCCGCCCTCTGGGATGTGCTTCCTCAGATCCCTCCACACGCTGGCGTCCTGTTGCCTCCCGAGAGCCCGGCATTTGCCTGGCCCCATCTCTGTGCTTCTGCTCACCCTTCTTTCACCTCCTCCTCCTCTGGGACTTCAACCATGCGGCTTCTGCCCACCCCCTGGCCCAGCTCAGGGCTCCCCGCCCCAGGAGCCACCCCCATATACACAGGGGATGTGACAGAAATCCCTCCTAGCTCTGTGGGACGGAGGGTGGGGCCACAGGTGATCTGTGACGTGGGCCTTACTGGATGGGGGGCATCTGGGCACAGAGGAAGGTGGCCGCTCCCAGTAGCTCCATTTATGAGGCACTTGCTACGTGTCAGGTGCTGAGCTAGGCTTCCATATTGTCATGCCCGTGACAATCAGATGGTGCAGGTGCCGTACTCGACACCGGTTTTCAGACAGTGGAAGGGAAGGTCTGGGGGATCAGACGGCTTGTGCAGGATCTCGCGGCCAGTGAGGGGTGGAGGAGGGATGTGAACTCAGGTGCCCCGTGGAGGCCTCCTGAGTCGAGTGTAACTGCCTGTGGTGGCCCCCAGGGTCCTTGTTAGAGGATGGTTTCCCTCCGGTTGTTTTTGATCCAAGGGCACGCCTCACCCTGTGATTCGGGTTGGACTCGTGAGTTGTGGTCAAGGTGAGAAGTTCGCCTCCTGGGAGGATTTGAGCACACCCTGCACCGGCTTCCTCCCCGTCCCCAAGATGACGCTTCCCCCTGGTCTCCTGGCCTCCGAGCACCACCGAGCACAGCGAAGGTGACAGCTTTTTCCCAGCCTGTCTCTGCCTGCAATTGTTACCCACACTGACAGTCCCCTGGCTTCAGGTTGACTCTAATGGCTGAGCAGAATAAATTAGCATAAAACAGTTAAAACCCAATTTCCTAATACCTTTTTTTCTCATTTACTACCCAGGTGTTTAGATTCAATTTCTTGCAAATGACACCTGAACATCATTACGGCCTCTAATAATTGTGCATTTCGATAGCAAACAGACCTAATGATGCCGGGCAGGCAGCAGGAAGGGTCTAGCCTATCTGTGGGTGGAAACTTCTGGGGGGAAAATATGGCTTCAGTTTCAGTCAGGGCCCCCCGTGCTGGGGGGAGTTGGGGGCGTCTGCCCTTGGAGGAGGATGCTGTCCCAGCTTCTGGCTGAAAGCCGCCAGCCCTCATTTAGCAAAGCCTGCTTGGTGCTTTTCTAAAAGTAGGTTTTGCTTCTCAAATGTGTTTCTTTAGCAAGCGTTTTGCTTTTTCTCCCCTCTTAGGATCTATCTTTTTGGACACGGGCCTTGAGACTCGTCTTGGTCACACACAAAAACAGCACCTTGTCTGCAGCAGTTTCCTTGGTGGGTCTCCCGGAGCTCTGTGGCCTTCTGTTGGGACACAGGTCCTGTTCTTTACCAGTGTAGCGCCTGGATTGTGGCCATAGGTTTGGATGGACTGCAATTCCTCTTGGAGTTTTGGGGTGATCCATTTTCCTGGACTCACCATCCTGGGACCCACATCCTGGGTGTGCTCCAAGGGGCACATCCACCTTGGCAGCTTGGGACTGCCTCTCCCTGTTTGTAGGGAGCTGTTCCTACAGTCCCTCTTCATCCTCCTGTTCTAGGCCCAGACCTCTGGTCCTGGCCTGAGAAGCGACCCGATCAGAATTGAAATGGGACCAGCCTCTTTCCCAGTCCTGCCCTCAGGAGAACAGTGGGGTGCACAGCATCTGCACACCCTGGTGAGCTTTCGATCCCCTTGTGTCTGTGCTCATGGTCAGAGCATTCTCGTACACACGCCCTCTGCGTTACTGTGAGGCGCACACAGCTTTTAGAAACTTCCAGCATTGGTTTCTCTCCTTCCACCTTCCTGCAGACCTATTACTTGCATTTGGGGTTGGCGTGTTCCACTGCGCAAATATCTTCCCCCCTAGTGGGAAACAAGATAGCTGTGATTAGCCTAATGAGTGATTAATTAACAGGCAGGCTGGCTGGATCACAGGGAGGTGCTGACCCTGCCAGAGAGTGGCAGGGGTGGAGTGGCCCGTTGTGGCCCCATGGGCTGAGCCCACCCCTGCCCAGCCACACTGGACTGCCGCCGTGCACACGTGCGGGGCTGGGCACAGGCTGTCAGGGGGCTGGGGCCGCTGCCCACCCAGCGTCCAGAAGGCATGTCCACCAAGACCATAGGGTCTCTGCTGGCCACATCCAAAGAGTGTGTGTGTTTCTGTGTGCACATTTCCAATAAATACATAGGAATATTCACCCATAATTACATGATGAAAATGATCTTAATTGACAATTTTGCAAAATTTCTAAATATCTCTGGGTGGAAGAGGTCGGAGGCTTCAGAATGGTTTTGTTTCATAAATCGGACTGGAGTGACTTGGGGGGAGTTCCGGAGGGCTTGGGAAATTCTTGAAGCAATTGAGCTTCACTGGGAGAGGCTGCGGCTGGCCAGGGAGGAGGGCCCGGGACTGGCAGGCTCTGGGGAGGAGCATCGTGGGCGGGAGGAGGGAGATGGTAGGTGAGTGACAGGTCCTCGCTGCCTTCTCCAGGAAGTGCTCTGTTCTGCTCCTACTGTAATTAAATGTTAATTTTCTCCTTGGAAGCCAAAGGAAGCACCGTGCCAGAAGCAGATCCGGGGCCCCCTCCCCGGCCTCCCAGTGTGGGACCAGCGTGGGGAGGTCTTGTTTGCTCTCCCCCCTCGCTGGGAAGGCTGGGAGAGGGGCCCAGGCTTCTGAGTAACACCCCCCACCCCACTGTCTGGCAGAGCAGCCTCAACCCAGTGGCTGGCGGACACGCGAGTGACCGCAGTGGGAGCATGGCTGCCAGCACCTAGTGTGTCCCCTGGAGCCAGCCCACCGCTAGAGTCCCATCATGCTGGGGACTATCTCAGAACCCCCATGAGGGGCGTCTTGGCGGTTGCTCTCCCTTAGGCAAGGGCTGCCGACCAGCCGGGGAGGGTGGGCTTGGCAAGACCAGGTTCATGCACTGACTGTGCCCTGGGGACAGCTTTAAGTGGAAGCACTTCACCCCAGTCCTCGAATAGGTCTGTGCAAGTGTCTTGGGGCTGCATGGAGTCTCTCACAGCTCTGGAGGCCGGCAGTCTGAGATTCAAGGTGCCTGAAGGGCTGCGGGAGGATCCTTCCTGTCTCCCAGCTTCTGGAGGCCCAGGCATCCTTTGGCTTGTGGCCGTGTCCCTCCATCTCTGCCTCCATAGTCATGTGGCCTTCTCTGTGTGTCTTTCTCTTCTGTTTCTTATGTCATTGGATTTCAGGCCACTCTAGACCCTTATTTCAAAATAAGGCTATGGTCTAAGAGTCCAGGGGTAGCCCTTGGACATATCCTTCGGGGGGGGGGGTTGGTATAATTCAACCCACTGCAGTGTCCGAAGGCTCAAGTTTAGGTTCCTCTGTCCCATTGTGCCCTCGTTCCCGGCACTCCTGCCCTTCTTCCACTGAACCTGACCCATGATAGGGTCATCCCGGCTGTGCCAAGCGATGCTCACATGGGCAGCACAGCACAGACAGAAGCCCTCCAACTGCTTTCCCGCTGCCTGCAAGAAAATCCTTGCACGTCACAGGTGGGGGAGTCAGGGTGGTGGCTAAGCCAGGCTTGGGACACCCAGTCCGGAGTTGAACCCCTCTCCCTTCCCTCACTCGGGAAACTTCCCCGCACCTCCATGGGTCCCTCTGTATAGTGGAGATCTGCATCAGCACCTGCCCTGCCCAGTGGACAGGAGGACGGGCCATGCCTGCGTGACCCCTACACTCGGGGGTTAGTCTGTGGGATGTTTGTGCAGTGCAGTGGCGGGATGAGGCTGGACGTTTAATTTCCCTGCGGCTTAGAGCTCCAGCCCGGAAATTTGCCTGAGGGCCTCTCCGATGTTGACCGAGGCCAGAGCTGCACCCACTTGCAGAGGCTCTGATAGACTACAGCACCCTGAAGGCAGGTTCCAGAATCGAGCTGGGTTTCAAGTGCTGACTGCTAACAAGTTCACATTCTTGCCTCACACTCAGGAGGCAGTGACAGCACATCCAAGCGGTTTTGGGATAATGTGGAGGTGGCAGGGAGGTGTCTGAAGGGGAGGCCACCGTGGCCCCGCCCTCCCAAGGGGAGCTTTGGTCTTGGATCCTGGGGGTGTGGTGAGATGTGTGGAACAGCGCCACTCCTCTCCTCCCAGCCCCCACGGCTCCCAGCCAGGGATCTGCCATTTCTACTGCCTAGAGAGGAAACAGGGAGACCTGTCCTGGGCTTGAAGCTGGGAGAGAAGCCTCTGGAACTTCCTGGCAACATGGGATTCTGTGTCCTGGGAGTGTTGGGATAGGTGAGGCCGTGGTGACCCGGACCTGCAGGCTCCTGATGGGGTGAGAGTGCTCTCTCCTCGGCTGGCCAGGTGGTTGAAGCATTCAGGGACCCCTAGGGGCTGTCACCTCTGGGACTTCCCTCCAAGGGCAGGGCTTCTCAACCTAAGCCCTGTTGGTGGCTGGAGCAGAGAGTTCTTGGTGTGGGTGCTGTCCTGTTATGGGAGGATGTTCAGCAGCATCCCTGGCCTGTGCCCACTGGATGCAGGTGCTGTCCCCCGTCACGACCACCTGAAATATCTCCGGGCATCACCAGGCATCCCCCGGGGCAGGACTGCTCTGGAATGCACTGTGCGTGGCCAGCATCCAGGCTTGCCTTCCAGGACTTCGTGGAGACCCAGACTGTGCATCCATGAAGGCAGGACAGGCTGTACTGGGGGAATGTTCTGTGTGGGCCCCGAGCTGGTGCACATGGGGAGGGAAATCGTGGGGTGGGAGGGTGTGGGGAAGGGTGGTCCAGGGGTGGGCTGTCAGATGATGTGGAGCTCTAGGGACCACTCTGTGTGGGCCGTGTGCTGGGGAAGTGGAGGCAGCCCTCCCAGGTCTGCGTGGGGGGTGAGCAGAGAAATGAGTCTGTGAGCTCCATGGCACCTCTCTGTGGCCAAGCCCGTCCATTCTTCGCTGAGGCTGCTTCCATTCAGAAAACACACTTTGGATCCTTTGCTCAGCTTCTTTGGCTTTCCCTCTGGACACTGGGACCTCTTTACAAGAAAATATACTCCCTAATAGACCCGAGACCAGTGGAAATGCATCCACACAAAACAACCCGTGAACGAGTGTTCACAGCAGCACCATTCACAGTCATGAAAAGGTGGAAATGGCCCAGTGTCCATGCACGGATGAACAGAGAAACAAAACATGGCCTATCCGTCCAACAGGATAGTATTCAGCCTTCAAAAAGTTCTGACACAGGCTACGACACAGATGACCCTTGAACATTATGCTCAGTGAAAGAAGCCAGGTGCACAAGGCCATGTGTTGTAGGATTCCATTGATACGAAATGTCCACAAAGGTGCATCCGGAGACAGAGCAGATGGTGGCTGCCGGTGGCTGGTAGGGATGGGGGTGGGGGGGGACTAGGAACGAGTGCAGGATTTCTTTCGGGGTGATGAAAACATTCTTTATATATTTTAGATATTCTACAGAATCTGTAGATACCGTTTGGTTTGGGAGCAGATATAAACTCATCAAATACAAACCCAGACACAGGGCTTGTGAAGAGCAGACTGGGCAGTGCTTTAAGGGAGGAAGGCAGGTCACATCAGGGCACAGCGGGGAGTCCCAGGTAGCCTTGGGCACCTGTGGGGAGGTAGGAAGGAGGCTGGGCACAGAGGGCTTTGGTTGTGCTGCTCAGGGGGACAGCACACATGGGGCCAGTGCTGACCAGGACATCACGGCCGGAGAGAGGGTGTGCTCAGCCCATCAGCTCTGTGGGTGTAGATTCTTGTCACAAAGGAAGTGAGTTTGGAGCTGGTGACACATGCCCAGCCATCCTCTGGCCTTGCTCAGAAAGACCCTGTGAAGAGGTCTGAAGTAGACAGGGATGGCTCAGCGTTAGTGTGGTGACTCACAGGCCATGGGGGAGGTGACGGGGTGGGCGAGTCCTGGCTGGGCCCAACCCTGGTCCCTCCGCGAGGTCACAGAAATCCATCAGCCCCCGGGGTTCAGCCTGAATTCCGCCAGGCGAGCCTGAGACAGGTCTGCTGTGCGGCGTGTTCCTCCTCCTCTTCCCCGTGTTTCCTCTGTCTCTGACAACGGTGATGTGCCCACCGGCTCCAGGCATGAGACCACACTGCAGGTGGCAGAATGGAGACCACCCCCCGGCCCAGACCCCGCCACCTTGCCCCGGGCTCTTCCTCTGAGGCAGGGGAGAGTAAGAGTCCATCGTGTCTCAGAGAGGCCGTGAAGGCTCGCGGTTAGTGCCAGTGAGGCTCTCACACTAGTCCCAGCTGGCAGTGGGCAAGCACTCTGTGCTTCTGTTCTTCTGCTGTCATTCTGGGGGTCCTGCCACCTGTGGAGGGTGGGCCTGCCCTAGTGGCCATCGCCCCGGCAGGTCACCCGAGGGCCCCGGCCTTGTGCTGCCCACAGGCCTCCTCGGCAGTGCTCCGTTCCCTGGCCTTGAACTCAGTGCAGCCGGAGGTGACAGCGCTGGAGACATGCACCTAGCGGGGTCCGCAGGCGATGGGGAAGAGGCGTACAGAGCGAGCGCATGCACCTACATGTGACGCTGACCTTGAAAAAGAAAACCAGTCGTTTTACCAGCAGAGATGGGTTTATTCTGGAAGGGCAGAGAATTGCATTACAAGCCACAGAAGCCACTGCAGAACCACAGTCAGGTGCACAGAACAAAGCAGAGGAGGCTCTTTTATGGAGCAAAGGGGCCGCTGGGAGGGCTGTTGTAAACAGAAAGTCCATTGGAGTAAACTGGGAAATGGAAGTCTGGGGGCGCCTCATTGGCTGAGCTGTGGCAGTCTGTCATTGGCTGGGCTGTGACTCTCTCATTGGCTGAACCATGACAGTCTCTCATTGGCTGGGCTGTTGCTGGGGCAGGAGGAAACCGGCCTCCCTCCTGCTGGGTTATCCACGTGCAAGGTGCTCTATCTCCTCTTGGGTCCGCTTGTGACTCCACATGATAGGGAGTGAGCTTCTCCTGCCACCTGACTCCATTCTAGCTGAAGTGTCCCCTTATCAATTTTCACAGTGTGAGTGTGTGAGCATGAGCGAGTGTGGAGGAGCGTGTTTGGCAAACACACACACATGCACACACATCCAGCCTTGGCCTCGCTGCTGAGCCCCAATGCAGGGGTCCAGCCCAGGGGCTTGTTGGGTCAGCAGAGGCCACAGGAGGACAGGGATCCGGTGAGGTGAGGTGTTCTCTGTCCCCTAGGCTGTGGTTCTCTCCGGAGGGTGTGTGCCCAGGCCTGCGGTCTCCGAGGAGCAGATCCAGACCCCCTCGTGCCAGGCTGCCTGTCCTGTCCCTGCTTTGCGGGGACTAAGGGGCTGCTGAGACGAGAGCTCTTCGGGGCCACGTCAGTGAGATTTTCCCTTGTGGTTGTTTGGCCCTTCGGCCGCAAGCCAGCAAGTGGGGCCCTGCGAGTCCTGCTTCTTATGTGGAAAGGAGACCCTTCAGGTCCTGGCCTCCCGGGACCAGGTTTGATGGGAGTCAAATCTCCCTTCCCCCCTCTTTCCCACGTGGCTGCCCTCCCTCCACCCACTGTCATGTGTCTGGTTCCCAGTCTCCCTCTCGTCAGCCGGCTTGCTGTTCTGTGGCTCTGTGCCCACCTCCCGCTGGGGTCCAAATGCCCCACCTTTGGTACTTTAAATCTGCATTTTGCTATAAAATATGAAAAACAGCAGCCAGTGCCATTTGGAGTACTTGCCAGATGCCTCTCACTGTTGAACACTATCTCTTGCGTCTGCCCTCCTCTCCCCTCCCCCCGCCCTCCCCCTCCTCCCCTGTCCTTGCTCTGGGCCCAGAGCAGGAGGAAGGGGGGTTTCCTGCAGCTGCTGCTGAAGGCTGGGTGAAGGTCTTCCCCACCAGCCCCTCCCAACCTCAGGTCTTAGTGGTGACAGCTGATGGGGGAGTGGGTGGGCGTGGCTCTCAAAGGCACAGGTTCTACCCCATGTCCCTTGGAGAACAGTGTCTTGTCTTCACTTGAAAGCTTCCTCAGGGGGCTCCTGGGTGGCTCAGTCGTTAAGCGTCTGCCTCCGGCTCAGGTCATGGTCCCAGGGTCCTGGGATCGAGCCCCGCATCGGGCTCCCTGCTCTGCGGGAAGCCTGCTTCTCCCTCTCCCACTCCCCCTGCTTGGGTTCCCTCTCTCACCGTGTCTCTGTCTGTCAAATAAATAAATAAAATCTTAAAAAAAAAAAAAAAAGCTTCCCCAAGAAGCCTGTGGCTAGAGCCCCAAGTGAGTGGTTCCCACTGATGGGCTGAGGGGCAGATGGGGGTGGAGGGTGGGCCTGCCCTGGCCGCGGCCCAGGATTTCAGTGGCCAGTGGCCAAGGTGGGCCCTGGGCTCTTGACCTCTTGGTCTTTGCTGTGCCATCGCCATCTGCTGTGTGTCGGTGTGAGTCTCCGCGTACACCGCATCACCGAGCGGCTTCCGTGAGCTGGGCGCCCAGTGGGAGGCGGAATGGCTCAGTGCCTGGCCCTGGGCGGGCTGCACCAGGGCTGCCGTGCGTCTGTATGCGCCCCTAGGGCCCGTGCTGCTCCCGCCCTCGGTTCTCAGATAAGGACGCTGTTGGTTGCTGGGGCTGCCATAGGTAAGAAATCACAAACGACGGAAGCGTATGCTCTCCCGGTTCCGGAGGCCCCATGTCCACATTTTGAGGTGTGCGTTGTCGGCTTGGCTCTTTCTGGAGGCTCCAAGGGAGAGTGTGCCTCTGTGCCAGGCCTCTGTCCCCACTTCTGATGGTTGCTGGTGGTCCATGGTGTGTAGACACGTCACTCCCATCTCTGCGTCAGACGCTTCACGCAGTCCTCTCCCGTATGTATCTTAGAAGGCACTGCCGTTCATTGGATTTCTGCCCCCCCCACCCCGCAAATCTAGGAGATTTCATCTCCATTCTTATTTTAATTACATATGCAAAGAATGTTTTTCCAAATAAAGTCACTTTCTGAGTTTCCAGTGGACATGAACTTTGGGGGGATGCTATCTGACCCACTACAGACCAGAAGGCCTGAGAGGCAGGCGACACCCAAGACCCCTGGGCTCGCGCCTGAGGCAGGCACCCTGTCTGAAGCCCTGCTCAGCACTCCCCATGCCCTGCTCCCATGGGTGCCACTCTGCCTCCCACCCCTGCAGCTTTTGCCAGACCGTGTCTCTCCCCTCACAGTCTTTCCTCCGGTGTCCTTCCCTGGCATCCTGGTCGCATCTGCCCCTCTGTGTCCCTGGGGTGTGTGACCTGCCAAGCAGCCGCCCCCTGGCTACAGGGAAGTAGGGTCTACCCAGGCCCACGTGCCCTGAGCAAGTCCCCACCTCTCGGGTCCCTCGTTTATGAGATGGAGACCGTGTGGCTCCTGCCTTTCCAGAGTTGCCGGGGACAGGAAATGGGACACAGAAGGAGGCACCACTTACGGAAACCCTCGGGGAACATTGGCAATGCCCGACAGTGCGAGGCTTACCCTCAGGTCGATTCCTACAGATGGGTGCCGTTAGCTCATGATTATAGGTCAACAACACGCATTGCTCCAGCCATAAATTAGGCGGAGCTTCAGCTTCCTTCCGTGATTCTGGCGAGCCTGACGGAGACCCCCAGGAGGCCTGGCTATGGCTGGCGGTTGGTATTGCCCGGTACTGGGGAGAACCTCAGTCTGGGATGTGCGAGGCTCGGGCTCCTCACGGTGTAATGGGGACACACTCTGCTGCTCCCCTGAGCCCTTCCCTTTGTCCTCCTTTGCTGCAGCCGCTCCGGCTTTCCTATCCCCACGTACATGGCTTTGCCCACTCCTGGACCCTCCACCTTATTCAGGTCAGACTCAAGGTCAACAGAGACTAAAGCGCTGGGTTGGAAGGAGAGCTCGGGCTCAGTCCGTCCCTCCTCGCTGGACAGGCAGGCACACACAGGTGCATGTGTGTATGCATGTACGTACCTACACATGCATGCTCACACACGTGTGTGTGTGCATGTAGTATGCTGAGAGCAATGTGGGTGTGTGCCTGTTCACTCGTGTGCACTGCGTGTTTGCAAGTGCGCACCTGTGGACAGAGGGAAGAGAGCGCAGACCTCCCGGACGGCTTGCAGAACCGAGGCCTGCCCCTGCCAGGAACCAGTTGTTGCCACTGCCCGTTGGATGGAGCCCTTGGGGGAAGTTACTGGACATCTGGGCAAAGCAGAGCCGAAATGAAATAACTGCCAGATTTGCAGCATGTTACCTGTTTTTATTAAAAATCAATGACACTATAGAGCGATTCCACTCTATCTTACTTAAACAATATCTGCTGCATGGGAGCCAGGAGGGGGAGGGGGCCCTGGGGCCAGAGGGGGGCCCGCTTCCGGGGGGAAGGCCGCTGCTCTGTGAGCTGCTCTGCTTCCAGCAGCGCTCCCCCTCCATAAAATAACCAGCTCATCTCGGCCCCATCAGAGCCGGGATTTACTGCCGGGCCTGCGATTGCCTGCCACACGCCTCTCTCGGTTTTATTCCTGCTATTTATCATGCCGGGCCCTGCCTCAGCGCCAGAGGGACAGTTAATCAAGGCAGACTTTCTACCTTGTCATCCGGGATTCTGCTGGCAGAAAATGTGAACCATAAAATTAAAATCACGGGAAGTCTGGAATTTGCAAGGAAGCCGGTGGTTTGGGGAGGAGGAGAAGAAAGAGATTTCCCCAGCTCCCTGCCCCGCATCCGGACGCACCAAAACACTGAGCTGTGGGGGACTCACGGCCCCGCATTCATTTCCTCCTGCAGGCGAGCTCCCAGGCAGTGCCTCGCAGTCCTCACCCCGCCCCTTGCCTTCCAACCCTGGGCTGCCACTCTGCTCCTGCCCCCGGATACCCCTCTCCTCTGGAGGAAATACAGGTGAGCATCCTGGCTGTACCAGAGTCAGGAGGTGAGCACCCTGGGGATTAGTGACGGTGATGGTGCAGGTCCCACCGGAAGAGCAGCCTCCCCCCGCCCCCTGCCACTTGGATGGCCCTCCAGGCCAGCCTGTCCCCTGCCCGCCCCTTGTGGTCCTGGGCCAGGCCAGGGGACATGGAAGGCCCCAGAGAGCAGAGGAGCCCACCTCTGTGGAGCCTGGCTGTGCTGTGGCATGGGGCGAATTTTCTAGCTATTTCCAGAGGTCCCAGAGAACCAGATTAGCATTTTGAGCTGGAGAAAGCAGAGCACCTCTACTCCAGGAGGCCAGAGCCATACACAAGGGGCCTTGGCTCATCGTTTAATCTCGGAGAGCGGGGAAAATGGATTGCTTCCAGATCCTTCCAGACCTTTCTGTGAAAAATGGGGCAGATTTTATTCCCTGTTTAATTTTATTATGTGGAGGAGCTGGCTGGGGAAAGGGGACGAGGGAGAGAAAACCGGTAAAACCTGGTGCGCTCGGGCTGGCTGGCCCTGTGGGTTTAGACCTGTCTCGCAATCAGGCCAGATGCCTTCTGAGGAAGCCCTGTGGCGGGAGACAAGGGGTTTCAGAGGGCGCAGCCCAGGGCCTGCCTCTAGTGGGCATGTTTGGGGAGCCTTGTGTTTGGGAATGGGGTCTCCTGATTCTGGGCTGCCTTCGTGCCCCCAGAGCAGGTGTCAGGGCCGGGTGATCGAGGGGGTCAGGGGTTGGCGGCTTCAGTTCAGAGGTGCCCTGGGCTTTCCCGCTCTGGCGCTGCCTTCCTGCACTCGTTATTTATTTAACCATCTCTTTATGATTCTGGAGGAGCCAAGGGAGAAAAGGGGCTGGGGTGCGGGGTTGGGCAGAGCGACCCTGTCGTCACCCTCACCCCTGATGGAGCCTCGAATGAACAGTACTCGAGTGGGCAGCTGTCAGTCAAGGCCATCTGTCCCTGAGGGCGTAGGAACCAGCCAAGGTCACAGCAGGCCTCTCAGGAGGTCTGCCGGAGTCGGGCGGGGTGGGGGGCAGCCGGGCGGTGCAGGGAATCCAGGGGGCGGCTGGGGTGGGGGGCTGCAGGGGTTTAGCCACAGATACCACAGGCACCGAAACGAAAACCCAGCTTCAGTTTAGACTGGGCTGTCTGGAACCCTCCAGTTCTAACCGAGCTGGTCCCCAGGGCAGAAGAGGCCGTATCCAGCAAGGATCCCCTTGTCATGCACCCTGCACCTGCCTCCCCCCCCAGGATGCAAAAACACCACCAGGGCCCTGGGTGGGAGTGGGGGTGCAGCAGAAGGAGTTGGCGAGCTTCAGCGTCACGGGGGGACCGCCAGCTCTTAGCCTGGATGAGGCTGGCTGAGGAGTCCAGACCTCTGACCAAGCCCTCCCCTCCATGTGCCCTGTCTGAGCTGTGCTCTCTTCCTCTGCATCCTCCGCCCTGCATGACCCGAAACCCCTGTCACGTGTCCCCTGCTCTGGCCACATGGAGATGGCCTTCGAGGGTGCCCTCTGCCAGCAGGCCTCAGTCTCTGCCCGGCCCCTCCCTGACCCCACTCTTCTTCAGGCACGCCCAAGGCCGTTCCCGTCTGCACAGCTGCATGCACACACATACTCACGCACACATGCACTTTTGTGCTTCGGAGCTCCCGAGACCCCGAGACGTCCTCCAGTGATGTTGCCTTGGATTTGGAAAGCATTATGTGATTTAGCTGTTGTTATAGATTTACCTTCCTAATTATGTTTGGCTTAGAACAATGTTAAAATTGTTTTGCATTCCCTGGGTACACAGAGCCCGGGCGTGGGAGGAGGTGGCTGGGAATGCACGAGATGGCAGGGAGAAGCTACTCGGGATGGTAAAGGCTGTCAGGGAGAAGCCACGTGTCGGGGTGAAGATTGGTCTGTGCAGAGAGAACCTGCAGACAAACAGACACGAGCTCCTGTGGTTGCTGGCACCCAGCAGAGTGGGCAGGGGCTCCTGGGAGCAGGTTTGGAGGACCCAGGACCTAAGCCCAGATGGCCAACGGTCATTCATTCCTACTCTGCACTGGGCACTGCTTGGAGAACTTCCTCTGAATTGACTCGTTTAACGCCACAACCAGCCCAATGAGGTGTGTGCCGTCGGCGTTCTCCTTTTACGGGGGGGTACAATGAGGCCCAGAGAGGGGAAGCCCCTGGTCCAAGGGCCCGAAGCTGACATGTGGCCACGCCAGGCTTGAACCGTCTGTGTTAGGCCATGTCTGCTGAGACGGAGGCTCTGAACAAAGAGTTTCCACAGGCGACCAGCGAGGACCAGCGAGGTCAGAGTCACAGGCACATCTTACTCCCGGGAGGGGCTCCTCCTCCTTCCTTCCCTCCCGGGCCTGGGAAGTAGGGAATGTCCCCTTGCCGAAGTCAGTTATTTCAGGGGTAGCCCTTGCTGGTATGTGTGGAGCAAGGGGCACAGCTTTGGGGATGAAACCCGGGGAGACGTTTGGGACCGTGAAGTGCATGCCCTTGTTTTTCTAGAAGAACCTTAGTTTCACAGAGGTGTCCCCTCCCTTGGTACTTTTGTTCACAGATAGATGTGTGCACCTTTTGATTTAGAACTTGGATTTCTCACTTGCTTGGATGAGAGTCTGCTGCAGACGCAGGGTAGTGCGCTCAGTCCTTCCCTGACCCCCTCGGCTCCAAAGCCCATCTCTGAAGGAATGGTTCTCTCCCCGTCAGTGCTCCTGAGCAAGACGGAGATCTCCCTAAAGATCAGATTAATATGGATTTGAAGCAACATGACTTTAATCCTCTCTTTCCTAAGTAAGATACGGAACGTATCTGGGCCCCTTTGCCCTCCTGGCTAATCCCTTATCCAAAGTCCGATGGCCAGAACCCTGGGTGCCAAGGACGGCCGAGCCCCCACACTAATTCCTGGCTTCGTGTGATCTGGATATTCCCAAGAGTGTCAGACAGGAGCAGAGCTCCTAAGGATGGAGATGAGCTGTTAATCTTTTGTGGGCTTCTCTGCGAAGCCGAGCCTTCACTGCCCTTTTACTCCCAGCTCTGGCCAGGTATGTTGTTTCCAGATGTGGATGGGGCTGCTTACTGCCCACATTACCCGGAAATTAGCACGCTCTCACTGGCAGCCCAGTCTTTGTGGTGAGAAGCCTTTTCTCTCTGCACTTGAGGTCTTTGCGTTTTGCAGGCAGATCTGGTCCTGCGCTCAGGAGCTTGGTCCAGCTCCTTTTAAGAGGACCTGGCAGGGATGCGGGCTTTCTCCCGCTCCCCACCCCTCAAATCCCAAGCCCGCTCACAGCACCCCAGCTGATGGATAGGAGAGCAGCTGCCGAGATTCTCCCCTCTAGTAGTCGAGGCAGCACGGACGATTCTGAAGCCCCTTGAGGACAGGAGCAGCCTCTCTGCGTTCTCTGCCTGTACTCCATCTACCTGGAGGCCTCAGCAGATGTCGCTCAGCTGGAGCACGTAGGGGCTGGGAAGAGGAATAGCGGACTTTTATGTCCTGCTGCGATGGAAACGTTGGGATTTTTACCCTGTTGTAAAGTCGGGAGACTCTGATTTGTCTCGTGGGTTCAGCCTGCCGTAGTGCTTTCAACAGTTCCAGATTTTTCCATCTTGGGAGATGAGGGTCCTCATCATGTGTAACAGTCAGTTCTTGCTGCGTAACCAACTACCCCATAAGTCACAGTGTTAAAACAGTAATAATTTGTAGTAGTCAAGCCTCATTTGTGGATCCTGTATTTGCGAGTTTGCCATCTTGCTGACATTTATCGGTAACCCCCAAGTCAGTACTAATGGCACTTGGGTGGTCATTCTCGGACACGTGTGGAGCAGGGCTTGGTCTGGTGCAGGTGCTCCGAGCCGGGGTCGGACAAGGGAACACTCCAACCACTTGTTTCACCTCGTGCTGGAGACAGGTGGTCTACTTACAGCCACGGTTTTTGCATTTTTGTTGGTGGTGACTCTGCTATTCAGAATGGCCCCAAGTGTAGTCCTGAAGTGCTGTCTGGTCTTCTGAAGCTCGGAAGGCTGCGATATGCTCTGTGGGGAAACACAAGCATCAGATAAGCTTCGCGCAGGCATGCATTATAGCACTGTTGGCGACGAGCTCGATGTTCATGAATCGGCAACATACGCTAAAGAGAGCATCTGTAAACAGAAGCACACATACAGTAGGCTTGTGTACTGATAGGCCGATGAAACGGTTGTGACCAGAGCCCCGTATTTCCACTAGGGGCCATGAATCGGTATTTAGTCATTCAGGGTTAGCGACTTTCTGAACCATATCTCCAGGAATCTAGAGAACCGACGGCGTTCTTGCTTGTCTGTCGGCAGGTTGGCCGGGTATCGGCTCATCTGGGCAGGGCTCGGCTTCAAGCTGTGGGTTGGCCAAGCATGTCCCCTTGCTCTGAGGGTGCTCATCCTGGTCCCCCAGCAGCTCCCAGGGGGCATTCTGCTGCCCACAGCAGAGGCACAGACAGAAGGGCACACAAATGCCTTGAATCACATCTGCCGACCTCCCACTTGTCAAAGCCAGGCACATGGCCAAGCCCATGCCCAAGCGTGGGGAACTATGCGTCAGTTCTACAAAGTCACGTGATAGAGTGGGTACGCCCGCGTGTGAACAGTTGGGGCCATCCCTAAACACTTTGCCTAGGGAGGGTCCCCATGTCAACTGATCCAAAACCTGGGTAGCTGGGTGGGGGTGGGGATGTGGCAAAGACATCCTGGCCCAGAGGCAGGGGAGAGGAGGGTGTGCTGGGGCACCTGCTCCTCATTTGCCTGGTTGCACCCGGGTGTCGTACCGTCTGTCCGTGGAAACACCGCTCCAACAGACAGGCTTGCTGACCTTGCCGATGCCCACAGGTCGGAGGTGCCCGTGTGGGTGACCCGGCACATGCACTTGCAAGGACGGAGGACGAGGCCGGCTAATTAATGCAGGGGGGTGGAGTGGGGACAGCAGGAGAGGGATCCCGAAAGCTCCGGTGGTGTTCTGAACGTTTTATTTAACAGCATCCTTTATACACTTACCAGGTTAAGCCTAAAGTGCAGATCTGTAGGGAGCCAGCCTTGCCAGTGGTGGGGCCTGTCCTACAGACTTACTTGTCTCACGGAGGAGAGAAACTGGGCGGAATTTCTAGGATCATTCTGATCAAGTCTCCTTTGGAGAGCTTGTACCATGTTTGCTTTTTCATTTTTTTCCTTCCCCTGCCTTAGGGCATCTCCCTGGTTCCTCATCAGTAAATGAATCTGTTCCCTTCACATCTGGGACGCAGGGCCTTTGATACCAACGTGCGTGGGAAGGAAGGAAGAATAATTAACAGATTAATTAATTATCCTTTGTTTCCACTTCAAACAAATAAGGTGGGTTTTTTTTGTTGTTGTTGTTGTTTTTTTAGCCAAAAAGGTTACACGTGAATAAAGGGCGATTAGTGACCATTTTAATGAACATGTGCTGGGGATGAATGCAGACAGAGTCCCTGCCGTCCTAGAAGATCAGCACATGTGGGAACAACCCCGCTGTGGGCCGAGCTGGCTTTAGTGGCCCAAGAAGTGAAGCTCCACGTAGGTGTTTCTGTGAAAACAAAACAAAACAAAACACCCAATGCACCACATTCCACTTTTGCAAAAGAATTGAAAGCAGGGTCTTGAGGAGATGTGTGTATGCCCATGTTCATGGCGGGACTACTCACGGTCGCCAAAAGGTGGGAGCAGCCCAAGTGTCCATCGGTGGTGGATGGATGGATGAACTAAATGTGGTCCATCCACATGGTGGGATATTATTCAGCCAGAAGGAAGGACATCCTGACACCTGCCACACAGGTGGACCTTGAGGACATGATGCTGAGTGGCCAGCCAGTCACAAAAGGACAAATACCGGAGGATTCCACTTCTGTGAGGTCCCTAGAGTCATCGAGTTCATAGAGACAGATAATAGAGCGGTGGGGCCCGGGGTGACGGCTGGACAAGAATGTGAATGTACTTGATGCTGCCGAGCTGGACCTTTAGACGTGGTTAAGATGGTCATGTACTGATGAAGGGACAAAACTCTGACCAGAGGCCTGTAGGACCCTAACCCTGTGTTTGCCCAGGACAGTGGTTCAGTGTTTGCTAATTCAGTGTTTGGGGTGACTTTGTAGAGCGTAAGTTCCATGAATAATGAAACTCGCCCGTGTGTTCGAACCTGTCCTATTTCATGCTCTTTGTCATCAGGGCCCTGAATTCGTCCCTCGTGTTCGTGGGCTAACACTTGTGATCATGGGCTCGGGCCTGATTCGGAGTCTTTATACATGGCTGTGGAGGGCGATTCTCTGATTTGATGAAATTTCAAGCTGTCCTTCTGGCTGCAGATCTCAAGTAATTTCTGATCTTTGACACATGCCTGCCATGTTTCCGGCAGAAGCGAGTCCATAGGCTGATGCCCACAGGCAGCAGTCTGAGCTAGTGTTTTGTGCGTGGGTCGGCTTGCCGGCACTGACCTTGTGCCCCATGTTCTTATGAGGGAGTCTGTTGGCAGATGAAAAGTAGTATTTGTTGAGAGTAGAATAGGGTAAATCATATTTATACTTTAGGAACAAAAGTACTTTCAAAAGCGTATTTGATTTTGAAATCACCTTTCTGATTAACAGTCCCTTAAAAAGGACAGTTAAATAAACCATGGGTTGGAAAGGCTCCTTCGTGTAGACATGGTTTTCCATCTGTTGGTGTGGTGAATGGTTTCAGGCACGATACGTTTAAGCCGCTGTCATCCACTTTTTTCTTGTTTTTTTTTTTTTTTCCTCTCAGAAGATGTTTCAGACAGGTTCATGCTCCTGATTCTTTCTTGCCTTTGCAAAAAAAAACGGTGGCTTTCCCAGCAACTGGGCTGAAACCAAACACCTTCTTCAAAGCCGGAGGCTCCTCTGCCATCCCGGTACAGGCTGGGGAGACCCGGTTGGTGCTCGCACCTCCAGGGAGCAGGCGAAATACCAGGATGCCATCCCCGGCTGCCTCCTGGACTACCCCCGGTGGGGTGTGGGGCAGTGAAGGCCCATCTTTGTGCTCCCCTCCCTTCTGGATTCACAGAGCCCAGCTCCTGGGTCAAGGCTAAGCATTCGTGCACAGGGCCAGGATTGATCACAAGCGTGGGTACCTAGACTGAAGGCCATGTTGAATTTTTAAACTATCCCTTTCCCCCTGAAAGAAAAGGAAAGAAGATATCACGAGGTCTGGAGCCTGGACAGAGCTGGAGTCAAACCCTGACTCCCACTCACAAAGCGTGTGACCCCAACAAGACCCAGACTGTCCTGGCCTCGGTTTGTCCTCTGTGAAATGGAGCTCCTGGTCCCCGTGTGGCAGGGCTGTTGGAGTGAGAGCCAGTGCCCACCTGAATCAAGTAGGTGCCCGAGAGGAGGCTGACCTGGGGTGGGGCCCCAGGAGGCCACCTCTATCCACTGGTGCAGGCCGGGCACCTCAGGCCCTGCTCGTGGGGACCCAGCCTCACGGCCACTGGCAACCCCCAACCCCCACACAATGTGGCGGAGCTTGGTGTGGATGCAGAGTGGTCGCTGGCCACCGTCCCTGGAGCATGCATGTGCGTCTGGGAATGTGTGCGTGTATGCACGCAAGCATGCGTGTGTGTATGTTGCACAGGCATGAGGGGTGTTGGCCTCCGCAGCAGAAGGGGACTGTCCCTGGGGGCAGGGTCTCAGGGGAGAGCTGCCGGCATGCAGAGGTGGAAGGTGGGAGGGACTTGGCGGGAACTCGGGACATTTGAGCATTTCCTGATTCCGGGGAAGCATCATCTACCCCCACGAGTCTGGCACGTCATGCGTCACGTGAAGGGTTCTGTGGATGACAGTGTCACCTGGTCCCTGACCATGAAGCCCCTCAGAGAGGCTTTGTGTGAGCGGGTCTTGCTAAAAGAAGGGGAGATTTGGGTGAACAGGAGCCCAGCCAGGCCTCTGGGTATGGTGTGTGGGGGATGGAGCCCTGCAGGGAGGCAAGGGAGCAGTTGAGGCCAGCTTGGGATGGCCCCAGATGCTGGCCATGAGAGGTGGGCTGTGGGGTGGCTCTCGGGGCGACAGGGGGTGAGCTCTGCAGGAGAGTTGCAACTAGCCCCTGCAGCTCCCCCATGGTGCATGCTCCTCCCATGCCTCACACAGTGACAGGTGTCCCCAGGTGTCCCCTCCAGCTCAGCGGGGGCTCCAGCATAAACCATGGCTCCCAGATATGACTGTGGAGACAGGGTAGTTCGTGCGGGTGTCCCCGTGGGGGAGCAGCACCTATGGGGACAGAGAGGGAGGGGAGGAGGGCAGGTGTATATGTCCTGGTGGCCTGGATGCCTACCGTCAGGGGCCTGCAGCCGCCTGTGTTCAAGCCAAGTGGGACAGGTGACCTGGACGCCCACCGTCGGGGAGCAGGGGTGGGATGCCGCTGCCTGGGGCCCGCGGGACACAGTGGTCCTAGAGCGGCCATATCCGGTGACGTGTGTCAGCCACAGCCAGCAGGCTCGGCACTGTGTCCTGGGCCGAGTGCCCCAGCCAACAGCCACCTTTGTGAAACAGTGGGACAAGCAGCCTCAAGGAAATGTGTGCCTGTGTGTAGTGTGTGTGCGTGGGTGTGCAAGAGTGAGTGTGAGGGACTGTGTGCACGAGGCAGCCGCCTGTCCGCACGTGCATGCAGGGGGGCGGGCAGTGCATTCTAGGATCTCCTCGTACAAGGACACTAATCCTCCTGGGCTGGGGCTCCATCCTTGTGACCTCAGTTAACCTTAATTACCTTCCCAAAGGCCCATCTACAAGTACTGACACTGCCAGCAACAGCACAGGAATTTTGTGGGGACCCAGTTCAGTCCACGGCAGGTGGTGACGGAGGGAGAGGAGCTGGGGGAGCGCGGGCTCCCGGCTCGGGTGCCCAGACGGACCAGGGAGCAGCCACACTAAAAGTGTGCAGTTGTGAAACCAGCAAAGGCTCCAGCCATGACGGGCCTAACCGTTGGTGGAATGGGCTCCAGACGGCTCTCTGCCTACACCAAGCCCCCCTTGGGGGCGGGGAGCCTCACAAGGTGGGAGGGGCCCGCAGGAGAGCCCCATGCCTGAGGCCCCGGGGAAGCAGGCCCTAATGAAACAAGATTACATGGCTCTACTTTGACACATCATTTTGAAAAATGGAGGGCTTTCTTTCTGCTTCCTTTAATTTTTCATTATTCCAGCCCTGCACACGGTGGGGGGTTGGAGTGCACTTGTGATTCTGTGGGGAGCAGGCTAAATGGTGTCAGAGGAGAGGGTGCAGAGGGGGGTGTTGTCGAGGGTGGGTGGTGGCCACAGGGATGAGGGGGTGAGGCTCTAGGGAGAAACAGAGATCTGAGCCCGGGTCCTTGCAGCCCGCACAGCCTCATGGGCCTCCCTCTCTGCGGGGGAGACTTTATCTCCTGGGTCGTCTTCTTGCTTCTTTCTCTCTCCCCTCCTTTGGCCTCAGAGGAGGCCCCCCGCCCCACCTAGGGAGGAGGAGAAAGCACCGCTGGTGGCTGCCTGGGGCCACGTTCTGGGGCCACACTGTCTTGCTGCGTCTGTGTGGCATGCACAGGGTTTGGAAGTCTTTGGATCCCCCTTGCTGGGGCGATGAGCTCGCATTCGCTGTGTCCTCGACATCGGTGGCCTCCCTGCCTGGTTTCCAGTGCCAGCCGTGTGTGGTTGGCACCTGCAGCTTCATGTCCGAACAGGGCCTTGTGTGTCACTTCCCATCTTAGACTGCTTACATTGTGCTTTCTTCAGAGCAAAGGGTCGGGATGGTGATGTCACTCGACGGGGGTGGCAGGCAGGCCTGGAGAGGTCCCGGGGGCTTGGCCAGCAGGGCGGGGACCTGGCTCTGCAGGAGCTGAGAAGCAACTGTCCACACAAGACCACCCTCACTTCTCACATCAGCTTCAAGTTTGAGGAGTTCCAAAATCACTCTCAGGGTCAATAATTCACTGGAAGGGCTCACAGAACTCAGAGAAGTTGTACTCATGGTTAGGGTTTATGGCAACTGAAAAATACAGATTAAAGTCAGTCAGTAGAAGAGGCACGTGGGGCACGGTCCAGGAAAGTTTGATGGGGGGGGGGCACGCTGCTTTCCTGGCCCTGCCCGAGAATTGCTCTGCCCTTGAAGACCCCCTGGAGACCTCCCCGAGGCTGTGGGACTGTCCTCCCGAGAGTCAGGAGAGGGCCTGGAAGGGCTGGGGGTGAGACATCCAAGGGGGCGCTCCGCGCCCACCAGGGGCCCCTGCCCGTGCTAGCACACATGCACGCCCACGCTCACATACAGGCGTCCATCATTAATAGCCAGCAAACACCTGTTGCTTGCTGCGCTGTTCTGAAGGTCCAGTTTGACCTACGTGAAACCTGCAAACGCACAGGTCTTGGCATTGGTGGAGCTCTGGTGTGTCCTTAGCTTTCTGGAAATCCCTCTGCGGCCATTTGCAGGAGGAAGATTGGCACAGTGCAGATGGGGGTTGGTGGCAGTATTCTGCGCTCTTGGGGTGCATGCTGCATCTGCGTTCAGTGTGGATGGCTCACGGTGTAGACAGGACTATGTCCTGTCACCAGGGGAGGCCTTCCGGGGAGGGGACGTCACCCCAGTGAGCAGCCCAAGTAACAGCATCATACGGCTGAGACCCAGGATTGCACATACACGTGGCAACACAGCCCACAGACGCAGCGAGGTGGTGTGAGGAAGAGGGAAGCGGCGGGTTAATGGCTCAGCTGCCATGGGGATGCTGCTGCGGATTCAAGGCATCCGGAGGACTTGGGATGCTACTCTTCTCTCAGGCTTGGCCCACCCAATCCCTCAGCACAGCAGCTGTATCACCCAGAGTGAACGGAGGGCTTGTAAAATCTATTTGTCCAGCAGACTGTGGGTATAATTGCTGCACATTAAAGCCAGTTGCATCTGTAACCAGGCTGTGACCCGAGCTGAGTCAGCACAGAGAAATGTTGCATCACCTTTAACCGCATCCCTGCATCCCTGGTGAGCCAGATCTTCGCCCCTGCCCCCCGCACCCTTCGTCAGACCCTGTGCTCACGTTGTGGGTGGGGACCTCTCTCCCACGTCTCTTTCTGAGCAGGGTGCAATGCCACCCAGACTTCGGGGACGCTGTGGGCACTTGGCACAGCCCCTCCCATCTCTCTCTGTCTTGGTTCTGGTCTGTCCCCTTGGAGGCTCTCCGTGGATCTTTGCCGAGACGCCGCCCAGAGCTGGGATGCTGGTGGGGGACTGAGCCACACACCTGGCCGCCTGTGTCCCTTGGTTGTACCAGGTGAGCAGCGCTGAGCAGCTCTCCCACCCGGAAGCCTCTGGCTGCCAGATCAGCCAGGCATAGCTTGGATCCTTCTCTCTGATGGAGAAAAAATTGGGGGCAGGTACCTTTCTTTTGCTGTAGAAAGAACTTGGCTGACTTTTAGTGTGGAAAACATGAGTGTGTGCATGTAGGGAGGGAGAGTTGGCAGCTGACACCCAGCTGGATGCAGTGTGTGGGGCATCCCGTAGACTTTCCTGCTTTTTAAAAAATTGTGGTAAAATATACATAACATATAAGTGACCACTTTAACCAGGTTTAAGTGTGCAGCTCAGTGGCGTTAAATACAGTCACATTGTGGGGCAACCATCCCCACCATCCACCTCCAGAACTTTCTTCACCTTTCCAAACTGAAACTCTGTCCCCAGGAAACACTAGCTCCCTGTGCCCCTTGCCCTGGCCCCTGGCCTCCCCCCACCTAACCCACCACATCCGACTGTTCTGTCTCTGCGTCTCCACTTGGGAGGTGGGAGGTGCTGGCTCCCGGGGGTGGGGAGCCCCTCCTGGGATCTGCAGCATGCTCAGCTGCTCCTGGGGTCTGCAGCGTGGCCCCCTCCTGCCCCCAGCACATGCAGACTGCCCTACGAGGAGACCCCTCTGTCACCCACGTCTGTCTGTGCCTCCTGCCTCTTCACGGGTGGAATTCTGTGAGTCAGGGGTTTGCCTCTTTTTTTTTTTTAAGATTTTATTTATTCCTAAGACATAGAGAGAGAGAGAAAGAGAGAGGCAGAGGGAGAAGCAGGCTCCCCGCTGAGCAGGGAGCCCGATGCGGGACTCGAACCCAGGACTCTGGGATCATGACCTGAGCCGAAGGCGGACGCCTAACCATCTGAGCCACCCAGGCGCCCAGGGGTTTGCCTCTTTGGAGCCCACCTGGGCTTTCAGACAGTGCAGAGGTTCTGTCCTGCTGTGCAGGGCCTCAGCCCAGGCACCGACGCTTGGCAGTCCTCACAGGTGTGGCCTGAGCTTCAAAGTGGTCTCAGAAGTCACTTGAGTGCCCCAGACCCAGATCGCTGCTGGTGACATCGCAGCCCAGCAGATATGGTTGTAGTGTGGGTTGATTCACTCGCCAGAGGCGGTGGACCGCGGGGGCTGCCTGCGCGTGTTGGCAGTGAGGGGAGTCAGCAGCTTGGGGAGCCCACCGGGGCCGGGCGGTGGGACAGTGCCAGCCTCTGCTGCGGCCCTGGCTCCGTCCCAGCCCTGCGGCCAGCCCAGCCGGTCATCCCGCTGCCCCTCCTAGGAGATGCCTGGCCAAGCAGACAGATGCCAGCCCATCGCTGCCCACAGGGGCTGAGACCAGAGCCCACTGGTCTCCAGCAGGAGAACCAGTGGTGTGTGGCTCTTCCTGGGACCCACCTCTTCTCTCGCGCCCTCTCCAGTGCACCACTTCCCCTCAGCCCAGCCAGACCAGACCCTCCTGTCTGCATTCTTGGGATCCACTGCATGACCTCGGAGCAGACAGGCTGACGGACAGATGGGGAGACCCGCTGGAACAGACAGGGTTAACGGGGTCGTAAGCTCGCATCCCACGCACGGCCCACCTTCAACAGCACACAGAAATGTGTCCTAAAGTGGGGCTCTGTTTGGGAAGTTTTGTGCGCTGATCCATCTTCCTATGGAAAGGAGGAGATTATTCATCATTAAAAAGTAATAATAATGTGGTGTGAAGGCACTCAGCTGTACGTTACCCGGGAAGAAGAGGGTAGGGTGGGCAAGCTATTTTTAATGGTCTCCATGGTAACAGAGATTTTGTTTACGGTGATTTTTTTGGTCTTTCATTCCTCAGCAAGGCCATTGCTGATTTGCGTTTTCTTAGAAAATGCTGCCGGCAAGGCCCTCGTGTGGACAGGAGTGGGACCCCAGGGGGCTTGGGAAGGGTGCTTGGGCATTTGTGGGGCGCAGCAGGCGCTGGGCAGAACCACTCAGCGAGGTCGCTCAAACCCAGCCTGCGTTACCTCTCTGCCCCATCCTGTGCATGCCCCTGCAGAGGGGACACCGTCTTGCCCACCCCGTCGCATAGCTTCCGAGTGCCCCTCTGTGCCCACCACACCTGCTCCCCAGAGCCCCTGGCCACCTGCTCAGGGCAGCTGGGCAGGTCCCAGCGTCTCTACCGCCGGCCCATGCAGGGCTGGTGGGGCCGCTTGCCGAGGGCACGAGGCCCAGGGCCGCCGCGGGGCTGCAGATGGCGTGGCAGCTGTGCACCCTGTGGAAGCCAGTGCTAGTGGCTGCTGGCCAGGCCCCAGGAGGGTGACGCGGGCTGGGCGTGCGGGTGTGAGCCCTCCCCAGGCTGGGGCCCAAGTGGGCTCACTGCGGGCTGCCCGCGCCCTCTGCTTCCCGCCCACCACCCAGGTGCGGGCCTGCAAAAGGGAAAGAAAGAAGCCGATCTTGGGTCTCCATGGTTGTGGCTCTGCCAGTGCCAAGGGTGTTCCTCCCCCGGCCTTGGACTTGCCTTACTGCAGGTAGACACTTGCTTCCCAGGTCCGTTGGCCACAGGGAGAGAAGGAGGCTTGCTGTCCTTACTTCCAGGCGGGAGCTTTTAGTGCCTTCCTACAGGTTCATGGGCTGTGCCGTCTGAGGACCCCCGTGGGTGGGTATCCTTTTGTGCTGCAGTTTCTCCCCACACCCCACCACACACCCCGACTTTTGGGTGACATGGGTTCAGAATGCCTCGTGGCTACAGCAGGTTTTGAAGGAGAACCAGACCCTCTCACCTTGGCCTCTCACCCAGAGACCAAGCACCTTCCTTTAGGGTAACTTGGGCTCGAGGTTGGGACATTGAGAGCACATAGCCTTGGCAGCCCCCAGCTGCTTTTCGCTGGAGGAGGAGACAGCTTGCACGAAATTCGGACCAGGAGGGGCAACGAGCGGGCAGCCCGCCCCAACGAGCATGATCTGGGTGGGTCTGGGTTTTTTGTTTTGGTCTCTCTCACCTTTTAAAAAATTTCATCTGCAAGAGAGATTTTCAGGCAATTCTCCCTTCCCTGTCCTCTTAAAAATCAACAGAGCCTCTGGGAAAATGCCCAATTTCCTTTTCTCTGGGAGTGGCTGAAAGACAAGGCAGAGGTGGCTTCCTTTCTCTGCCTGCGGCTGAGTGCCACGGTGAAAACCTGCTGGGGATGGGAGGCCGGGGGGTCCCCTGCACTGTTGGCAGAGATCACACCACACACGCACACAGTGTATACACACACACAATATACGCACATCGTGTATGCCTACCCATCATACACACACATTCGTATGTACATGCACGTTTAAATACACACCACACACACTCACATATACACTTATATCCACACATTCACCAATACACACACGTGCACCACACACCTCGCACTCACACGTATGGACACACACATACACAATACACATGAAAATACACACTGTGCACACTCTTGAGTGCATGTATACATACACATCCTCAGCAGTCCACACATGTACACATCACACTCACATGTATGTGCGCACACACACTCACACGTGTATGCATCCACACACACACGTCCACATTTCTCATGTAATCGGCCCCACTGTGAGCATTTACTCCTTTGTCTGCTCAACAAACATACCCTGAGTACTCAGCCACTCTCCATGAGGCTGGGGCTTGGCTCATCCATGGGCCTGGCACACAGTAGGTGTGAATAAATAAACGAGTGAATGAATGCTGTATGTCAAAGCACCATGGGAGACTGGAAATACACACAAGAATCTGACTCTGGTCCTGCCCTCATGGATTTGCAGCCTCACCAGGTGGGTAAGGATGTGGGGGCCACACTCTTGCAGACAAGCAGGCAGGTAGTTGCAGGACAGAGGAAGAGGGGCCAGGAGAGGGGAGCCCCGCGGAGGGACACCTGATCTGGCCTGGAGGGAGGTCAGAGAGCCCTCAGAGCTCGTGTCTGTAGGCTGGGTTGTCTCCATGAGAAGAATGTTCCATGCTGAGGAAGCAGCACATGCAAAGGTCCTGGGCCCCAGAGAGCCCCGGGTTAACTATAGTCAATTCAAGAACGGGGTGGGGTGGGTTTGGGCATCTGCGTTTAACCAGTGCTGTGCTGTAAGGTGCCCCACTCCCCCCACCTGGATGCCTTCGGACCCTTCCGTGGGTTCAGAAGCTAGAACACACACGTAGGAAACAATTAGGGAGCAGGACAATAATACACAAGCATCGTAAGATGCTGCCAGGCAGTGCCAGGTGCCCATGGCATGGGAAGATGCGCCCTGGCGGCAGTTTTACTCCTGCTCATAACTCGGAGGAGGGGCCTGCCTGCTGCCAGGGGCGCGGTAGCCAATAGTGATAGTCCTGCCCTGGGGGGCTCAGAGCAACCCACAGGCCAACTGAGGCACGAGGGATTGTGTGCGGGAGTCGGGAACGGCTCCAGGCAGGAGGCGCCGCTTCATCTGGGCTTGCGTGTTAGTGCTGTGTTGCCACGTGACAAGTGGCCCCAGTCCCACAAGCCCCAGGTCGACACCGTGAGATGGGTCTCCAGGGCCCGGCCCGCCCCGTCTGGGGAGGGTGCTTGAACCCCCGGCTGCCAGCTCCAGGTCGAGAGCCCACCTGCTCTGGGGTTTTAGACACGACACTTCCCGGCTCCCTGCCCGTTTGCACTTCATTCCTTGCTTAGAATGTTCCATATGGGCAAGAGGCATCATGCCAGCTACCCCTGCATATCACTTACGGTTTTCGGAAGGTCAAGTATGTAGAGTTTGTTGGCAGCCACTTCATGCGCCACTAGAATAAAACAAACAGGTAGTAATGAGTGTTGGGGACGATGTGGAGAAATTAGAACATTCCACATGCGGCTCCATGCGTTGCTGGTGGGGACGTAACGTAGTGCAGCCACTCAGAAAACAGAGACGATTTCTCCAAAAGCTGAAAACACAGAAATACCGTATGATCCACCAATTCCACTCCGAGATGTGTACCTTCTCAAAACCGAGAACAGATGCTCCCATAGAGAGGCAGGTTGCTAGCAGCCCTGCCCACAGTGTCCAGGACGTGGGCAACCCACGTGTCCATCAGCGATGAGGAGAAACCGTGGTCTCTCCATGTGGAGGAGGTGTTCGGCCATCAAGAGGGATGATGTTCCTCCTACATGCTACAATGCAGAAGAACCCTGAAAACATCTACGCAGAAAGGCCAGACACAAAAGTCCACGTGGTGGATGATCCCATTTATATGAGGAATCCAGAGTAGGTAAGGCCATGGAGCCAGGAGGTGGTGGTTGCCAGGGACGGGGGGCTGGGCAGAGGCTGGGGAACCATGGGGAAAAACGGCCTGAAAGGTAAGGGACCTTCCTGTGGAGCGATGGAAATGTAGCCAGACGGGGTGGTGTCGCACAACATCATAAATGTACCAAATGCCACCGAACTGTCTGCTTTAAAACGGTTAATTTTGTGTCATGTGTAATTTCACCTCAATAAATTAAAAGAAAAAAAGAATTGCTTGACAGGAGAGACCATTAACTCAAGAAAAATGATGGTGATTATTTTATCAGCTCAGGTTAACCTGTTGTTATCATTCTGGTTGTTATCCAGATGAGTTAGGCATTCACTCGGCCATGTTGGCGTGCGTCCGGGTGCCACAGGTCCGGGAGCCCGAGTGGGAGACCAGCTTGCTTCCGGACATCCTGCGGCACCTCCCGGGTCAGGGTGTGGGTCTGCACTGTGTGACTTCTCCCTGTGGTTGTACTGGTAGACTAGCCTCTGTCCTTCTGAGCTGTCCTCTGTGGGGGCACATCTCTCCACCATGACTGGGAATCACCGGTGCCCCTGGGTGCTCCCTGGGGCCATCGCTCTGCCCACATATGGCTGGCATGGCCAGTGACCCCCACCGACCTCCCATCACTCAACATCTCAGTTAGGGCAGCAGAGACCTTGGGGACAAACATGCCTCGCGAGGTCTGGGAGCTGTGGGTTGGGGCTGGTGGGAACACGCTGGCTGCCAGAGCCCGTGCTGTTGACGAGCTGGTATATGCATCTCCTCCCAGCCCAGTGCCTGGCACACAGTAGGTGTTCATACGATGTCAGCGAAGAGAGGAATGATTCCTGTTGCTTGTTTTCTTACCGAATAAAGGCCTGCGTGCAAGGCTCCTTGGGCGAGCCCTCTTGGGCCCCTGCTCCCCTGCCTCTCCTGGCACCCACGCCAGTTTCTGCCACCACGCCTCCTTCTCCCCTGCGGTTCTGCAGAAGTACCCTCCTCCATGTCCCCCATTCCCAAAGGGACCCCTGTTCTCCAGACAACTCTCGCCTTCTGATTCGAATCCAAGCCAATGCGGGCCTGACGGATGTCCTGCACTGTGAGTAGTTGTGTGTGTTTCTTTCTGTCTCTCCAGCGGAGCTGTGTACTTCCTTGAGGGCAGGCAGGACAAGCAGGCTGAACGTTTCCACACTAGGGAGCACATTGCAGGAAACGCGGAAGCTCCCATCCCTCCCCGACCCGCCTCGGGGGTGACCTCTTCACAACAGGGCGGGCCCTCCAAGACCTTTCTTTTATGGTTCAGTAATTTGTTCATTGACGAGGTCTGCGTTGTTGCTTTTACTAAACGCGTGTAGGTACGTGTGCACACAGGTAAGCGTCAGTGGGCCTGTGACCCCCTTCGTCACTCGACAGGGGCTCCCACGCGCTCTCCTGTGAAGGTTCGCGCACATCTGCCTTGTTAGCTGATAGGCTCTGGGGGGGGTCTGTATCTTCTGTTCCTTTGCACCCTCCACGAACCCTAGAATAGTGCCTCTCACATGGGGGTACTCAGTAAATGTTCGGGGCTGCTGGGGGCTCTCAGCTCAGGCCGCGTCAGCGAAACACCACCGACCAGGGGCCCAAACAGCAGACAGGTGCTCTCACGGCTCTGAGGGCTGGGAGGTCCAAGATCATGGTGCCGGCTGACTTGGTTTCTGCTGAGAGCCGGCTTCCTGGCTTGTAACAGCTGCCTTCTTGCTGCGTGCTCGCATGGCAGAGAGGGTGCTGGGGCCCTCCTGAGGAGGACACTGGTGCCCTCACACGGACCCCACCCTCAGGACCTCATCGAACCATAATCACTGCCCAAGGCCCCACCTCCAGATACCATCACACATGAGTTTGGGGGGCACACACGTTCAAACGTTCAGCCCGGTGCACCAGCGTCAACCTTCCGTGGAGCGGGCAGTCCACTTAAGCAAATGTATCGTGTCCCCAGGAAACTGGATCAAATCTTGTCACCTGGCAGAGCTCGTCTCCGCGGTTTGGTAGTGACCTTCAGGAGGTAGGAGCAGGGGGATAACTGTAGTGATCCCATGACATTTGTAGGTGTGATAGGAAGTGAGGGCATTGGTTAATTGTCCACATTCTTCTGTAGGTCCTGGGGCATGTCTCCCTTTCCACAGTTCCCCACAACTGGAGGGAAAGTGATTTCCTGGAGGGAGGAACAAGGCAGCCGAGGGGCATGGTCCTCACTGGTCCCGGGAAGTGGGTGGCTGTCCTCCCCGGACACAGAAAGCTGGGGTGTTGCAGGAGCGTAGTTGGAACCGGCCAGCCCTAACAAGTGGAGAGTAATGCAGAGCAGAGTGAGGGGCCCCCCCAGCAGAGCCATGGAGTGGGGGCCTGGAGCTGATCCCATTCCTGGAGCCGCTGGGAGAGGAAGTGAGGAGGAGTTCGCCTTTCTCCACCTGTTTATAGCCAATGAAGAAGCACAGATTGCAAAGAAGGAAGGAGAAAATAATTTCTGAGAAAAAAGAAAGAAAGAAACCAAGCATGTTCCTAACAGTTCTATGCAGACATGGAAACAACCCAAGTGTCCATCAGCAGGGGCATCAATAAATAAACTGTGGGACATTCACTCAGGGAATATTATGCACAGTGAAAAAGGAGCACATACCTCTGAAGACCTCGAAGAATGGAGATGAGCCTCCAAACCAGTTTGTAGAATGAAAGAAACCAGACACAGAAGAGCATGATTCTGTTTACAAGAAGTTCTAGAATGGGCAAAACTAATCAGCAGTGGAAAAAAGTTAAAACAGGGTTTTCCCCTGGGAAGGGGTGAGGAGACTTCCTGGTGGGGGGGGGGGTCAAGGTTAGCATCTTGACAGGTGAGGGCTGACAGGTGTGTGTGCATTTGCCAGACTCATCCAGTGGGACACTTGAGATTTGGGCATTTCATTGTATGTAGATTTTTATCTCAAAAGAATAGACAGAAACTGTAAACAAAAACTGAGCTGGAGTCAGTGAGGAACATGCTGGAGCATCTTGGGGGGGGAGTGTATGGGTGTCTGCGGCTTATGCTCCAAGCATCAAAAGTACTGAAATAGCAGATGGGGGCTGAGGGGTGGGGATGGGCAGGTTTGTGAGAGAGCAAGTGTGGTGAAATGTCAGCGGCGAAATCGAGGTGGCAGGCAGACAGGTGTCCCTCCAAACTCCTTCAACTTTTCTGCGTGTTCGAAAATGTTTGTGATACAAGGTTGGAGGAAAGCCAGTTGTGGAACAAGTGCATCAAGGGCTGTTTTTGGGGAAATCAGCAGCACTTCCCTGCCCTCTGGCAGCACCTGCCTGCGCCCGTGCGTTCGAGGTCCCGGCGCGACCCGGTGCCATGGGCTGGGTGGTCCTTGCAGACCCTCGGGCCTGAGGGCTAGAGCAGGTGTCGGGTCCCACGGGGGTCGGTGGTCTGAGAGCATCTACTTCTTTGGACACCCTCTGTCTTGTCTTCTGGGATTTAACACACAAGGTGGGAGGTCAAAATACCCACACAAGAAAGAGGGCATTGCCAAAAATTTGGTGTTCAGTAGAAATGCCGCTGGGCTCTGGGGATGGAAAAGTGAATGGGGGCTGGACTAGCCAGCTGGGTCTTTGGAAGCCGTGGGATGGATGTGGGGGGGTCCCAGGGCCCCCAAGAACTGGGAGAGTGCAGAGGGCACGGGGACACCAAGGGCCAGGCTGGATCAAATAGAGGTGAGAACAGGGGTCCCTTCTTGGCGTCTCCCAGGCTGACGCTTCGTGTCTGTCCACGTTTCTATGATCCTCAGGCCAGCTGGGTTACCGGGGCGCGGGGGGGAGGGTGATGTCGGGCTCCAGGAAGACACTGTCAGCTCATGCATCCTCATGAATGCCTTAAGGACCCAGGGCGAGTCACAAGGGCTCCTTGGCATTTCTGTGGCCCCCAGCTCCTTGCATCCCCCTCCCCAGGCAGAGCTGGCTCAGGCCAGCAGGGCTGGGGGGGCTCCCCTCTTTGTCCCCAGCCAGCTCTGAGCTGCCAGCTGCCCTAAGGGTCCCCAGCCCCAGCTCTGAGCTTCCTTCTCTCCCCCACCCCTTCCTCAGTCTCCTGGGGGGGGGGGCCTTCGTCTGGTGGGCGGGGCCTCGCCTGCTGGTCGGAATGTTAGAAGGAGGAGAGGATTCTGGAAACAGAAGCATCCGGAATGTGTGCCCAGGGGGAGGTGCTGGAGAGGAAGGGAAGTGGGCAGTGATGCCGGAGGACAGGAGACAGGGAGGGGCGGGGGCCACTGCAGGAGGCTGGACACTGGGGGGTGGCGGGGGTCATTTGTTACAGCAGCTGCAGGAGACTCCTACCGTCTCCGTCCCGCCGCTCCTTCCGTTACCCGGGCAGTGGCCACTGGGAGTCTGGTGCCTGGGAAAGAGCAGAAGGGGCCCCGACGAGAGCCCGGCGCCCTCAGAGGCTGCTGTGCGGGCAGTGTGCTCAGGGAGAAACGGGGTCTCCAGAGGGGGCGAGGGGAGGGGGGCACGAGGGGAGCCGGTCCACTTGGCAGCGGCTCAAATTTGGTTCGCGCCTCCTTTGCCAGTGCAGGAAAACAAACGACCTGCAAACTGGATGAATAATGGTGACTCATTACCCCTGATGTGTGATGATGGCTTAATTATTTTCCTAACTGGGGAGAGCCGCTTTCTGACAGCAGGTGCAAATGAATTCTCCACTGTTTTAAGGAGTGAGCCCAGGACGGGCAGAAAACTGGAAAACCTAATTAAACCGGGAGCCTGTGAAATAAATGGAGTGGGGCGTTTGTTTGCTTGCCGCTGACGGGTGTTAACTGTTCCCGAGAGGCTGAGGGCTCCTGCCGGCATGGGCGTGGGGGCTGGGGGGGGCGGGGAGGAGCCGCAGGGGGACAGGGACCCTGCGTGAGCGGCACAGGGAAAAGGGGCCTGGGGACCTGGCCGCTGGGCTCCAGGCCCATTTCGGCTGTGACCGTGGTCGGCTTTGGCCCTCAGTTTCCTTGTCTGTAAAAGGGACCGGCTAAGGGCTGAGGGGTGGGACAGAACCAGGGAAGCTCTTGCTTCGGGGTCAGACAGCTGTGGGTCGGATCCGGGAAACCTGCCCGCTCTGATGTGGGTCCAGTTTATTCAGCCCCTCGGAGGGAGCCTCCATGTCCTCTTCTCTAACGCGGGACGCAGCGGGGCTGCCAGCAGCCAGCGCCTGCAAATCTCTCTGCCGAGGCTGCCGCATCGGCCGTGCTCCGCCAAGGGACCGGTGGCTGGCCAGGACCGGCAATCCCTGAGTGTAAAGGCCACCCATCCACTCTGTTGTTCAGAGGGCTGACGTCCCACCAGGAGGCACACCCTGCTTGTCCCGGGAGGGAGGTGGCAGCCTGGCTGACCGAGGAGAGAAAAAGCTGGACCTTCTGCCTCCCCTGGAGATCTCTGGTCCTTGCCCCTGTCTGGTGGAAAACAGGGCCCAGGCCCACCCATCCTCTAGGCTCACTGGGCCCGAGGACCTAGAGGCTGCTCCTGTGGGACCACACGGTTCTAGAGGCCCCCGGCTGGCAAGGCTGACGCTACTGCCCCGCACCTGTCGGCGCGCTGTGCAGCCAGGTCCCTGCAGAGCCACCCCGCGATCAGTCCCCGTGCACGTTAGAGCAGGGCAGCCCCTCTAGGGGCTTTGGGTGCCCCCTCAGGGTCCCTTGCCCAACCTGCCCACCGACCTCCGACCGCTGACCGCCCCCCCCGGCGATCCTTGGCGATCCTTGGCGATCCTTGGCGATCCTTGCCTTTGTAGATGCATCTGTCCACCTCTGCCCCTGTGGCCACACGGCTTTCTCTGCCTGTCGCATCTCCCTCTCCTTTCTCTGTCCCTGTTACTGGATTTAAGGTCCTCCCTAATCCATGATGATTTCATCAGGAGCTCCTTACCTTAATTATATCTATAAAGACTCTACTTCCAAATAAGATCCCAGGGGCCACAGGTCCTGGGGGTTAGGACATGACATATCTTTTTGATGCTGGGTGGAGGGGACACAACTCAACCCGCAACGGGGGCTAAAACCTTTATCCTTCAGGCTGTTGTGTTCCCACACCTGCATACCTCCATACTCTTCAACTGTAACACCCAGCAGCCTGGACCCTCTCTCATGACCACCCCATTTTGGGATAGGCAGGCCAGCAGTTTGGGGGCCTGGGACTGGCATGTCAAGTCACCGCACCTGGGGCTGGCTTTCAGCCCCACAGCAAAGTCTTAGTGGACCCTGCCCACTGCCCACGGGGCCAGACGCCATGGGGCTCACAGATGGAGCATCCCGTCTGGAAGCTGGCTGATCCGTCATGGAGCAGGCTCAGCAGTACCCAGATGCAGGGCACTGGGATTGGAAGGCGGGATTAAGATGGGCTGGGGAGAGGTGTGTTTGGGGGGGTCATACCAGGTGTCTGCTCCCTTTAAAAGGGACAGAAGAGGAATTTAGGTCCCTCTTCTCCTATTTTCTCTCCTTCCCTCTGCCCCCAAAACACAGGGTCTCTGAGGGGAACACACATAGCATGCTTCGGGGCACCTGTGGGTTCCTCTGCAGATGCGAGATCGTGGCTGGTGGCCCTGAGCCTCACTCCCCAAGGAGGGCAGCCCCACAGGGGATCTGGGACGATTCTGTGAGGAAGGAGGGGTCTGCGAACACGCCCCTGCAGACACAGAGGCCCCGAATCACACCATTGTAAGAAACACGAAGAAATGTTTTGTGGACTCTCTTAAGGTGGTGTCCTTGAGTGAGTGAGGGGTTGAATGATCCACTGTATGGCTGCGTGTGCCCACGGTTCACAGAAGAGTCTCCTCTTGGGGACTGACCGCTTGTCTTGCTCTTTCTTGCCTTTCTCTTCACTCTGGTCGAGCTGAACCACCTGCGGGGGCAGTAGTGCCCTCGTTCCGACACCTGGTGGCGCAGGCTAGTCACCTGCTCAGAAAGGAGGGGCTCCCGCGGCTGTGAGTCCTGGCCATTCTAGAACGGCCCCTGGGGGGAGCCCGATCTGGCTGTCTACTGCGAAAGCAGCATTTCGAGAGGCTTCGCGGCTGCAGATGGAAAAATTACTACACCCAGCTTTCTGTTTTGGAAGTGCAGTGTTTAAAATGTGTCTTTCTGTTTTGTTTTCTTGGCACCAGGGAGACTGCGCCCCCCCTCCACGGGGCAGCATGCCGGCGGCTTCGGAGGGTCTGGCCCAACTCAGGAGAGTGCAGGTCTTTGGTTTTGGCATCACAGGCCGGCTGGCGACCCTCCAAGATCAGGGCGGTGGTGGGGCCGGCAGGGGTCCTGGGAGGGGCCCCGCCCCCAGCCCACAGGTGTAACCACTCAGGAGGGGTCTGGGAACATCGGTGGCCCCGCTTCCCACGCACCTGCCTCGCCCCCCTGGGCCTCTCTCCTTCCCGCAGTCAGTCCCCTGCTGATGTGTTGGTCACGATGAGGGGCGGTGAATCTGGAGGTCTCCGGACTCAGCGCCAGTGAGCCATTTCTGTGTTCCGGAAGCTGGAGCTGGGTGGTCCTGCGTTAGAGGCAGAACGGTGACGCCGCTGTCCAGGGCCGAGCCACCACGCCATGTACCCCAGAGCGGGAAGCAGGAATTCCATGGTTTCTCATAGTGGACGTCGCTTGGCCCTTTGGCGGCATTTCCCCAACATTAAGAGTCGATTTGTTCTTTTCTCCTTTCTGTCTCCTGGGGGTGCCTGGCCGGCTGAGCCCGGGCACGGCCTCTGTGGGGGACTTTGCCCAATGTAGCGGCCCTGGCGGGCCTGGGCTCCCCCTGAACCATGGCATCGAAGAGACATAGGCCGACACGACCCCCCACAAAACCCCAGGAAAGCCAAATGCAAACCCCTGTGTTCTGGTCAGAAGGGTAAGCACCCAGGAAGGCTGAAGGGGTGTGTGCTGAGCTGAGTGAGCTTTGGCAAGTACCCTGAAAGTCTCTGTGCCTCTGTTTCCCCCTTTGTGACACGGGGGCAGCGTTACCCACTGTGTTCGTGTCCTGGGGCTGCCCTACAAAGTGCCACGTGTGGAGACACTGGAAACAGTAGGAACTTACTCTCTCACAGTCTGGAGGCAGAAAGCCTGAGAGCAGGGTGTCCCAGGACCACCGTCCCTCTGAGACTTCCCTCCCTGCTGCTGGTGATCCTTGGTGTTCTTTGGCTTGGGGACACATCACTCCAGTCTCCACATGGCCTTCTCCCCATGTCTGTGTCTTCACATGGCGTTCCCCCCCTTCTTATAAGGTCATCTGTCGCATTGGATTTAGGGCCACCCTATTGATCTCATCTTAGCCAGCTTACATGTGCAAAAGACCCTATTTCCAAATAAAGAGACATTTGCAGGTACCAGGGGCTGGGACTTCAACATGTCTTTTGGGGGACACAGTTCACCCTGCAGCATCCACCTCACGAGTTGTGGGCCGAGTGACCCGTTTGTATGTGGACAGTGGCTGGAACCGCCCCTGCCCTTGGCAAACACCATGTAAGTGTCGGCTGTACCATTACTGTTCTTTCAGTGTTGGCATCTCTCTGGCTAGCTCCGCACCATGGCATCTGGGGCCAGGTCCTCCTCAGCAGTGGAGTGTCATGCAGCATCCCAGGCCTCCACTTACCAAATGCCCCGGGCTGACAAGCAAGACATGCCCCCAGATGTTGCCAGATGTCTCCTGGGCGGTGTCACGGCCTCGGGGCCATAGCCCATGGGGCGTGCGAACCATGAACTTTAATAAATAGTCACGCTGCCTCTTACGGGCCTTACCAAGTCAGTCCAAAGTAGGTCTCCACACTCTGACACCTCCAGCTTCTCCCACCATCCCAACATTGCCGTGCAGACTGACGAAATGAGGACCTCAGTGCTGGACGCTCCAGGCCTTGCTTGGGGCTCAGGAATGTTCTGGAAGCCCTCCTTCCTGGTGGGGACTGAGATCCCCAGGGCCCTGGGCTCGAACCAGCACCAGCCCTGCTCTGCCCACTGCATGGAATGGGGGACCCCCCGCAAACACAGAGGCCCCCGGGGGGTGATGCAGCTTCCCGCAGGAGACGTCCGTTATGAAGCTGGTTTTCCTCAGCGGCTGGACCAGTTCTGCAGGCGAAGGCACACTGAACGGGTCATGGTCCTTCCCTAACTCAGACCTTGTGACCGGCGGACCCGGCCTGAAGCTTAGCTTCACCCTAGAGACGGTTTGATGAGAAAATTAATCATGGAAAGGCGGTTTTGGTGGGCTTACCGAAACATTGCCAGGGATAAACTTCCTTTTGAAGGAAGAGCAGTGATTTATCCAAATGTGGACAGCGCGGCCTGGAAAGGCAGCTCCGTCCTGTCCCTGAGCCGGCTGTGACACATCTCCTGGGGACATTTATGCCCTGAAAGTAAGAACTCTTCCCGAACTCACCCCTTCGGACGGGTCTTCCTTGTGGCGGGGAATGTTTCCACGAGTCGGGCTCTGTCGTGTCCGCCTGGGCACATCCCTGCTATGAAGGGGGCTCGTCCTCCCCTGGACCTCCCCCGTCGAGGTGACAGGTCGCACCTAGAGCCAGCTTCACGGACATGTGACCTGTGCAGACACTCCAGGGCCTGTGCCCAGGAGGGACCTAACTTGGGTTTAATGCTCTGCCATCCATTTTGAAAGTCTAGATAATCATGTAACCAGGGTGCTGCCTTTTCCGTCAGCACTGGGTCCCTCCCGTTACCTGGCCAGTCTCCTGCCCCCAACCCAGACCCTCGGTGCCCGGTGCCGGCTGACCTGCCACCGCCCTGCATCTGTGAGGAAGCAATGGGGGGCTGGAGAGCCCACTCCGAGTCAGGACAAGCTGCACGTTGGAAGCTGTGGTCAGTCTTCCTGTCTCTGAAATAAACCCTCCGTTGGACTGGGACCACCGTGAGGGAGAAGATGGAGGTGCGTGGGCTGGAGCCCCCTTTCCAGAGGACGAGGCACTTCTGAGAACACCACCAGGAGAGTCGTGGAGGCTGGAGCCAGAGGGACCGCGTAGCAGGCCGAGGTGCAGACGGACGGTGTTTCCAGAAAGAGCATTCTCTGTCTTTCCCCTGGAGGCCGGCAGCTCTAGCCAGACGGTGGGAGGCGGGCTTGGGAGGGAGCGCCCCCGCCCCCGACCCCGCGGAGATGCTGCTCTGCTCCCTGCCCGTTTCCCCTGAGGTGCTCACGGTCCCGAGCTCGGCTCACAGTCCTCCTCTTGCTGACGCCGGACCCGGTGCTGGAGCAGGAAGCCAGCAGCTGGCAAAGCTCTGGGCACCTCTTTAGTGCACCGTACCCCGAGTATGATGGTGCCCACGTCCCCACCAGTGAGCCCCAGCCCCGGGCAGGCACGGGTGGGGTCTGGACGGTCACCGTGGTTCGTGCAGCAGCCACACCCACAGCCAGCCCAGATGGGGCCTGGAGCACAGCTCCCGCGGCCTCATCCCAGCTCAGCCGTGTATGTGTGGCCCTTCGGCAAAGCGCTTCCAGCCTGGGCCTCCGTGGCTCCTCCGGGAAATGGGAGGGCAGCCGTCCCACCCCTCAGGCTGAGGAGGTGACCCATGGCAGCACTTGGAGTCAGCTCCCATTGTCAGTTGTGAAGGGCCCTCTCTCCACTGTGAACCGCAACGCCAAGGCTGGCTCCAGGGAGGAAGCCCGCCTGTAAAGTGGGGATGCTGTATGGCTCACAGACGTGACACGGTGCACGTGGAGGTTCCTAGGACGTGGGTGTCCTGAAGCGGTAGGTTGGCCCTGTCTCAGTCCCTCCAGCCATGGAATGACCTGCCCTTAGACATAAGGGGCCTTTTGGGGCAGGGAGCCCTGGGGTTTGCCCCAGACAGAGTCACCGCACGCTCGCCCCTTGGCCGGACGCTACTGGGATTACACAGGCTCTGGTGACCCAGCCAGCTCTGGGCCAGCCCTCGTGGTGTCTGGTGTCAGCCACGATGGTTGGGAGCACAAAAAATAAACAGAAACCCTAGTCTTTCCACCCCGGTGGTTTGCATAGCCTGGGTCCCCTGTGCAGGGTTGATGCAAGGTCAGATGAAGCTCCGCATTGAAAGCCTGGCCCCCGGGCCCCGTGAATGGAGAGCCCGGTGGTGCTGCTGGGATGGCTTGTCCATCCCCAAGGACATGCTGGGATGTTGTACTTGGCCCGGGATTCGCTTCATTGCGTTACGGCACGGCCTGAAATCTCACCTCCTCTTTGGGATGTTTGCACTGGGCCCTTCCACGCACACCTCCACCCCCCACCCCCACCACTGGTCACTCACTTGGTGACCGGGACTGCTTGGGAGGGGGGCTTCAGGGAGGACGGCTGGTACTCTGCAGGGTGGACAGCTGTGGGGGACGAGAGGAGCACCCCAGAGCACGCTGCAGTCCCCTGCGTGGACTGCCCATTGTTTGGAATGACCATGTGTCCAGCGTGGCTCAGAGAACGAGGACCCCGGTGTGACCTGAGGCTTTCAGGCGAAGCCATCTGTTGACACAGGACATGTTTCCAGTTTGTCCTCTGGCCAGGAGGCCCGTGTCCGCACCCTGCCCGACCGTCTCCGAGTGGATGGCAGCGGATGGGCCTAGCACCGCGGTGAGAGCCTGGGCAGTGACCAGACGACCCCACTTGCGCTCTGAGGGCCTGGAGCTCAGTGGGCCCCACCATGGGGATGGGCTCAGCTGGGCTTCAGTCTAGGGGTCCCCTCTGCGTTGCAGGGCGTCCAAGTGACTCGTCACTGGCAGAGCCGGCTTGTGATCTTCTCCCCGGATCCAGGCGTGGCCCTTCCCCCGCCCCCAGACGCCTGAGGTCCCCTGGGCCCGTGGGCTGAGGAGTCAGATTCATGTGGTGATCAGTGTGGACCATGCTCTGGCACTGGCAGGAAGGGATGATGCACTGCCGGCCGGTGCCACTAGGTGGCACCAGGGACCACGGCAAAAGCAGAGTGCGTCCTCCAGGGATGCGGGATGCGGGATGCGGGATGCGGGATGCGGGATGCGGGATGCGGGGATGCTCGCCCGGTTTGCTCCCCAGCGTCTCCCTCCTGGTATGTGGTAACCAGCCAGCATTTTGTCTTGTAGTAAACAAGTTGGAGGCATCGTTGGTGGAAGAGTACCCCCCCCCAGACCCTGCCTCTTTGCTGTTGGCAGGTGGTCTCATAGGTGGGTACTGGGACTGAATTGGGAAACCCAAAATCAGTCTCGGAAACGGTTTTGGGTCTTTTGAGAAAAAATGCTTTGGGGCTATTTGGCTTCTTCCCTGGCTCGTGCTACAATTCGTGACGTGCTGTGAACTGCACGTTTTACTGGCCCTGCTGCTGGGCGTTCTAAGTTTGGGGAACGGGCATGTGTGTGCTCGTTATTTCATATTTAGTAAGCGTGTGTTGAGGTAAATGAGGAGGAATCGTCTGTTCTCAGAGGCTCTGGAGAAATAATAATGTATCGGTCAACACAGGACGGGTCACGCTCAGCAGCACACAGCCCAAATCAAAGTTCCATGACAGGTGTATTTCTGCCTCACGCTGCCTGGCGGGTCAGTATGTCTGTCCCCGGGACCCAGGCTCATGGCCCAGCCAACCTCCGGTTGCCAGACAGAGGGACAAGCAAGTGGCGCAGTGCACATGGGCTCGGAAAACTTCCATGGGAGATGACTCGCCTCCGCTGCCTGAGTCACGTGGCTGTGTGGGGAGGGCAGTCCTACCCTGGGCCCGGCGGGAGCGGGGCCCAAAGACCCTGGATGTGCTGTTAGTAAGGGGGAGTGAGGCCCCCCAGAGGCCAGTGTTGGACCCTTGACGCTGGCCAGCAAGGGGGCCCCCCTGCTAGAAGCCTGATGGTCAGCAGGCGCTCGTGGGGAGCAGTGCCATGCAAGTCTCTTCCACGAGGTGGCAGCACGTGTCCTCTGGCAAAACACCTGCCACCTGCAGAGTGAGCTCAGGACCATGATGCGGAGGTTTCCAGGGGGCTTCCATCCCCGGCCCCTTCTCTTACAGATGGAGAAACTGAGGTCCAGGTAGGAGGTGTGCCGTCCCCAAACACATGCACTCTGCTTGTCACGCAGGGCCCAGCGGTCCCAGTTGCTGCACATAACCCCCAGCCCAACAGACAGAAACGCGCATGCACCCATGCACACTCATACGTGCACGCCTCGCCGCTCGGGCCTCATTTCCGAGTCTCCCCCGAGGTTAGCACAGAGCCTGAGTGAAAGAGGTGGCGTGCACTCGCTGGGCAGACAAGCCACGCTCTTGACACGTAGATAACAAGGCAAGGGAGGAATTAGAACAACATTTAAGATACTGAGTAATACTTTAGTAAATCGTAACTACTCAGCTGAGGGAATGAGGCTCGGAGGGCTTGGTAAAGTGCCCCCAGTCGTGAGGGGCGTGTGCTAGATTTGAAACCCTCCTCCAGTCCCTCCCTCGGGTACCACATGTGATCAGGGCTCCGGTGAGTGGTCCTGGGACGCCGGTGTTGGCGAGGTTATGGGGAGCAGGTTGCGGAGAGATGGACACGGCGTTGGAGGGACTTCCAGGCCCTCTTCAGCCTTGTCAGTCAGCACAGGATCCTGCAGGCTGCGGGAGCTCAAGACTCTCTGGATTTGCCCTTCTCCCCACTGCTGGACCTCCCCTGCAGTAACCAGCTTCTGTGGGTCCTCTCGGGAGACGGGGAGCTTGGTGCTTTGCCACAGCTTATGGGCAGACGGCGGCTCTAACTGTTCCAAGTCGTCTTCTTCCTAAGCTAACATCTGCTCTGCGTTAGAAACGCACAGAGAACGTGTGTTTCCAGCCCTTCTGTATTTGAAAATGGCTTCCCATCCCCCTGTGTCTCCTCTCCTTCAGAGCTGTCTTCTTCTGTGCCTCAGAGTAAAGGAATCCACGCCGATGAATTGGAGCAGCCGTTCCCAAAGCGTGGTCCCCAGACCAGCAGCATCAGCCCCACCCAGGAACTCACTAGAAATGCAAGTTGGCTGCCCCCATGCCGGGCCCATGGCGCGGGGCCCGCTGGGAGTGGGGCCGGCTGTGCTCATCTGAGGGGGTCTCGGGGGGATTCACGGTTGAATCCAGTGATGCTGCTCTGTGCTCATCTCTGTCCTGGTAGCCTCTGGGGATGCTGGGGGCGCTTCACACTGAGACCCACCGAGCTAGAGGCAGGTGTGTGATAGTACATGTTCAGCCATAGGCTTTTCCAAAGAGAAAAAAAGAACGAGCGGATTTGTCGCATTTGCCAATTCCCATGGTGTAAATACTCGCACCACAGCTGGTGGATTTGGGGCTACCCACGTGCTGTCAGTTGGCACAAAAAAATCCATGAGAGTACGAACTGTCTGCAGCACACCAGGACAGAGGGGACTCAAAAGTAACCCCAAAGACAATCAGGAGGAGAATTCGGGCCCCAGAGCAGGCTGGGGACGGGATTCAGAGGCCTGTGTCCTGGAGGATACCTGGCCACTGCTTGTTTGGGCCCTCATCTGGGGGTCCTCAAACCTTTGTGTTTCCGCTCCAGATTTCCCTGTTTGTCACCCACCCACTGACCTCTTTGGACCCCTGAGTCAAGCAACACAAGGGCCTGTCTCCTGGGGGAGTAGTGGGAAGGTGAGGCAGGGAGCCCCAGCCTCAACCGTGAATCCCCCCGAGACCCCCTCCATAACCCACCCTTGGCACCCACTCTGCCTTTTCCATCTGCCGCTGGGTTCTGGGAGTGTCAAGGTGATCGTGGAGCATGGACGTGCAGAGACAGGAAGCTGGGGGGCTGGAGCCACCCGCTCTGTGCTCTGCTGGGGTGGGGTCAGAATCTGGGAGGCTCCCACCTCCCTCACCTGGGCGGCCTCCTCCCCGCTGTGGAGTGGGCTTTAGGGGGAATGGTGGCCATTTGATGCCTATGAGGGTAGGAGGGTCTGCCCATCTGGAGGACAAAGGCTGAGTGAGGGGCAGGCACAGAGGTCAGGGGCAGGAGGGAGCAGCCCTGCATGGGTGCGTGCGACAGATCCAAGGAGGCCGTGATGGGTCTCCATGATGCCTGTCTATCCTGTCACCCCTTGGGGGGCTCCAGGCTTCCCTGCCCCTCATGGGGGCACATCTCTGCCCTCGCTCCCAGCCGCCGCGGGACTCTTGTCACACAGGAGGTGTGGAGAGAGAAAGGGGGAGAAGAGCCCTGTGGAGGGGGAGACAGTGTGAGGGAGGGGGGCAGGGGCCAGCCTGGAGTCCAGCTCCAGGAGGGGCAGAGAAGGGCCTCCGCCTGGCTCACCAGCCAGGAGGTGTGGATGGTCAAGACCAGTATTTCCCAGGCAGGGAAAGGGGGCTGTCCCCTCCCACCCACGGGATGCTACTCCCCACGCACGTGTGTGAACACTCACACAGGGCATCCTGACCTCACCCTTGGAGAAAGTGCAGACACACGTGCCCGTCAGGGTGACCAGTCCACGCCTCCTCCTGCCTCTGCACACATGTGTGCCCCTCTGAAATGCTCATGGCCAAAGGCAAAGAGGCTCTGGCGCTAAAAGGGTTGGTTAGAGAACCAGCAGCAGGAGGAGTGGAAGGGGATCAAGGCAGGGCGGGTGATGCCAGTTTGCAGACAGGCAGGGTGACGGGGATCGTGTGGAGCGAGGCTGGGGGGCAGGGGAGATGGAACCACCTTGAACCCTGGCCCAACTTTCAGACCTTCTCTTTAAAAAATGCCTGGTTTGGTGACGAAGGTTGAGCCTGCAGGTGGCGGGGGAGGGGGGCGCCTGAACGTAGCTGCATGCAGATACCGGGGGGGGGGCAGTGCCCAAACACAGCTGCGTGCAAGTGGGGGGGTGCTTGAACACAGCTGCATGCAGGTTGGGGGGGCACCCGAACACAGCTGCGTGCAGATAGCGGAGGGGGGGTGGTGCCCAAACACAGCTGCGCGCAGGTGGGGGGGGCACCCGAACACAGCTGCGTGCAGATAGCGGAGGGGGGGTGGTGCCCAAACACAGCTGCGCGCAGGTGGGGGGGGTGCTTGAACACAGCTGCATGCAGGTGGGGGGGGTGCCTAAACACTGCTGGAACCTTCTTTACTATGTTTTTGAAGAAACAAGGAAGGGGCTGTGTGAGTTAGGGGAGGTTCTTGAAGTTCTAGTTCTAGCATCTTCCCTCCGTGGAGTGCTTTTGGGACCCCAGGAAGACCCCATTCCTGGGTCCTCAAACCATTCTGGCCCCGGGGCACAGCTCTCCCCCAGCCCAGCCTGAGTGAGAATTGGGATGGGGCCCAGGGTCCAGGAACCCCCAGGCTGTGCACTCATGGTACTAGCCAACACACATACATGCATAACTGCACCACATGTGTGCACACGCATGGACACACCCACCGCGTGCACTCATAAATGCACACTGCGTGTACCCCCACACGCTCGTATACACACACCACATGTGTGTACACACCCACACACTGGTATATGCACACACGACACGTGTGCATGCGTGTGCGTAGGTACGCTCAGCACACACATAACGTGCACACCAGCCAGTGTGGCCCTGCCCCCAGGATACAGGTTGGGAAGGACCAGGCTCATGCTTGCACCCAGGTGCCTGGACCCCTGGGTGTGGTTAGGAGTTTGCAGGAGCAGAGCTCAGAAGAGCGCTCTGGGCTGAGTTTGTACCAGCTTGGCTGAGAAGCCCATCCTCTGCGTTGGACCTCAAGGGCTGCACAGGACAGCAGTCCAAGTGGGGCCTCTGGGGCCCGGGCAGCACGCACCCCACCAGGCCCTTTGGAAGCTGACGCTGCTTTTTGTTTGCTAGGCTCCTGTGAAGCTGTTCCCAGAACATGTTTGCCTTCGTGTGCTTACACTTACGTCTGTGAATTGCTAGTACGATATCATTGATTTTCTTTAAGAATGCTGGGGCTTCTGCGGTGAAAAGCACACACAGATACACAAACCCTTTTATAGGTTGTATAAAACCCTAAAATAAGCTGTTCCTACGTGCGAGCAAATGCTCACGACTGAATGCTGCTCAGGGACAAGGGTGCATGGCAGCCTGGGTGTGACCAATCTGGTTCAGACAGGTGGACCCACTAAAGAAATTTCTGGAACCCAGGACCCACTGCCCCCCAGGGAGGTTTTGAGGCCCCGACTCCTAGAGGCACTGGCCTGGGGTGGAGGAAGTAGTTTAAAAAATCATGAAAAAGAAGTAAAAGCAGCATTTCTGCCTCCAGGGATTGACCTTCCCCTCCTGATTCCTGATTTCCCTGCTCTTTTCCCCGAGTGGATACTTGCCTTCTGGAGTAGAGTGTCGTGACAGACCATGGGGTCCCGGCACATCCGTAGGTGGTGAGCAGGTGCTGTGAGATCGTCTTCACCCCTCCCCCACCGGGCAGGGTTGGCAGAGACAAGGACGGGCCTCCACAGTGGGGCAGTGGGGCCGGGTGGGCTCTGCAGCCCCTGCCCTGCCTAGGCCTGCTCACCTTCCTCACCTGCATCTTGGGGACGCAGCGAGGGCTCTGGTGTTGGATGGACCCCCGCGGGGATCCCAGCGCCACCGCTCACTAGCCATAACTTTCTGCCGCTTACACTGCATCTCGCATCTGTCCCTGGAGGGGGTAGGGCCCCCCCAGAGCGTGTCGGGTGGATGGAGGGGCAGTGCACGTGGGGGGAGCATCCAGACGAAGGTGGTGGGGGCGGGCCCAGCCCACAGTGCTGGCCCCCAGCCAGGAGCAGGCAGGGTCCCCCTCCTGTGTCCTTGCTGGCTAAAGATCCCTGCCTGTCTTCACTGGGGCTTGCTGTCTGCCTCTGTCCTGCATCCTCCCCGAGATGGCTCCAGGCTCCTTCATTAACTTCTTGGCAGAGACAGCGATCCTCTTCCTCACTTGACCTTTGCCAGCCATGCCTGGCTGCCGACTGGCTGGCAGTGGACCCTGCATCCCACACGGCCCGGCCACCCCGCCCCCCACCCCTGCGCTGGGTGCTCGTGTTGGATCCGCCTGCCCCGTGTGCCCCTGGGAGAGCTCCCTCCCTGGGCCATGTCCTTGTCTAGCTACCCCCCCACCTGTGTTTCGCTTTTTGGAACGAGCTGCTGATGTATGAGGCAGGTGGGTTGGAAAGTCCTGGGTGTTCCCAGGACCCCCGGAGTTTGTGAGGGCCTGGCAGGGGCTGGGGAGGTGTGGCCCCTGCACAGGGCTCCGTGGCTGCTGCAACTGGACCCTGGAGAGTGATCCGAGGGGGAAGGGGCTCCTCAGGCCACTCTGCGGCCTTAGACAGCCCCCGTTGGGAATTCGGGGAGAGCGACCAGCACAAGGGTTCCCCTGTCCCCAGGAAAAGCTTTTTGCCACTGGACTGTGGCCAATGACAGCTGGCCAGTGTCTGATGTGCTGCGCTCAGGGGCCTGGCATGGGCAGGGTCTCAGCAGCTGGGCTCCGTGGCTCAGCATGCCTGCACAGCAGGGTGGCCTGGCTGGGTGTCCTGTCTGCTGAGCAGCTGTTGGGGGCATAAGACTGTGGCCCTCTGGCCCCGGGCCCCTGGCCATCTGTGACCCTCCTGTGGCACCTGGGTATGTAATGTTCTTGGTCCCCAGGTGGACAGGCCACACTGGGCCTGAGTAGGGGGCTGGCGGGGCCCCTGGCCTTGAGTTCCTGCTCCAGCTTTCTCGCACAGGCTTCAAAGCTGACCTCGCACATGCCACCGAGGGGGACGTTCTGAGGTGAAAAGGGGCCCGTCAGTCATGCTGGAGACCAACCGGCTCATGTCCCCTGAGCAGTCTCCCTGTATGCTGGCAAGGCCGAGCCTCTCCTTTCAAGAAACGAGGCTGTTTGGGTCAGACGGTGGTGTGGACAAATGTCCAGTGAGTGGACTGGTCCTGTCCCTAAGAACTTCCTGCTAAGCAGACCCACAGTTAGCAGCTGGCAATACCACCTCCTATATGAGTTAGCGTCCTTCCTCCCTCACCTTCCCTGGGATCCCTGTGAGCAAGGGAGTGTGGAGGCTCAGGAACCCCCAGCCCAGCCCCCAGTGTCCCCAAAAGGGCTGACCCCCCCCAATTGGCTGGGTTTGGCCACTGCCCTCTGGCCACGACTGCTCTGCAAAGGGGGCCCTCTCTTCTGAATCTCTGCTTTGCTCCCTTTCTGACCTTTGAAGACTGGCTTCCAACCCCTGTGTCCTTTTGGACAAGGCCTGAGTCTTGCTCCCCATCGAGGGTGGTGGTTTCTCGTCTTGCATTCACCGTGATTATTCCTAGTCTCCCAATGCTATGCACCTTACATGGGGGTCCCGGGTGGAGCGGGGGCACTGCACGTCTGACATGAGAGACCGGGAACGTCAAGATCCAAGGTTGGCTGGCGAGGCCTCCCAGGCCTTCCAGCAGCTTCTGCAGGCTGGCATGCACCGCTTGGAGGACGGGGGGCAGGTGCTGCTGAGCCCCTGGGCCCTGCAGCCCAACCACAGCTCTTGGCACCTATGAACCATGTGTTCCTGTCCTATCCTGGGGGCACCCAGAGAGTCCCCAGGAGCCCCCCCCCCAGGCCATCCTATGCTCTGATTCTGCAAGGAGCACTTTGTACAAGTTGGGGCAGGAACCAGCCATCTGGGTGGGATTCCTCCAGGGAAGTGTGCTCCTTCAGCGGTGAAATTTCATCAGCGACAATTAATTCTCTGTCAAGAAAGCCCACGGTTTTATGCTGGAAGGGGAGAAAAAGAGGCTGAATCTTTGATCAAACAAGTCTGTGCCGAAGGCTGGATACAGTTAACTACTTTTTACTGGTGTATGGCTGTCGGCCAAGGCGAGAGGGGAGGGCACCCTTGCTCCTTCCCCTGCCACTTGGGGAGGGTGGTGGCGTGGCCAGGGACGGGAGCCTCCCAGGCCACCGCTGTCCTGGGGGGGAAGCTGACCACCCTCCAGCGCTGGGCTTTAGGGAGGGGACGGGTGTAGGAGGGGAGCTGTAGGCCCCGGGAGGTTCTGTGACTCCACGCATTCGGCTCTTTCCCCTCCTATTCTAGGTTGTGGTCTCAGGACGAATAGTAATCAGATCCAGGAGCCCGGCTTTGGTGAAGACTGCTGTATTGATTCTGTACTCTTGGGGCGTGCGTGTGTGTGTGTGTGTGTGTGTGTGTGTGTGTGTGTGTGTGTGTGTGTTGGAGAGGGAGAGATGGCCTGATTTAGAAATGTGCCCACACAGCCCCAAAATGTGGTCCCAACCGTTAAAGCAAAAATCATTACGATAACTTAAACTAGCTACTCAGATTAGCCTTCCTGGCCTCTCAACCTTTGACCCTCAGTGTGAGCTCAGAAGGACTCTGAGGACACCCTGCCTGGGTTCCCCTGCTCCCTCTGACCTGGCGTCCAGCAGCAAACTGGGGAACCTGCGGCCATCCGTGTGCCCTATGCAAGGAGCCTGGGAGGAGATGCCCATGGCAGGGGCTGCTGGGAAATGCCTCCCACAAAGGGCTTTGGAAATTGTTTGCAAGGATACCAGCTCTGAAGCCTCAGGGTTGTATGTGGGACTGGTTCAGGCCGATTTGGAAAGGTCTTTGGTGAGGAGAAAGGGCTGCTCGTGGCTGCCCAGGGTTCAGTTCCCCAGCAAGCCCGTCTGGGACAAGCAAACCCACCAAGTCTGTGTGCCCTTGGGAAAGTACAATTTTTTCCCCACTATCACATTAAGATTCAGGCAGTTCTGTAAGTTGGTTGGGGAGACACAGGAACGTCTGAGCCCCCAGGCCCGTGTGGCCCAAAGCCCCCTGTCTCCAGAGTGTATGGACAGGCCAGAGAGAAGCAAGGTCATCATCTGGACAGCTGGTTCCATCAGCAGCAAATATCTGAATGCCTCTCGCACAAAGTTGGGCTCCGTCGATGTGACCGACCGGCATTCCCATTGCTGGCAGCACCAAATCTGGTGGCAAGCTGTGTCCAGACCAACCCCAGCAAGCTCTCATGCTTTGTTGGGTCCCCGTGTATATATGGTGATCTTTCTGGGTCCCTCCTGATTGCCGCTTGACAACTTCCCTACCGGTGAGCAGGAAGTGGGCGGCCATGCGGGGAGCCAGTCGGCGACTGGTGGCAATGCTGAAGTCAGCTTTGAGTTCATTCTCTTGGTGCTCTGTGGGCCCGTCTTTGGGGTCTTGTTCTTTCTCATTTGTGTATCCAGATAACCTCCTGGTAGCACTGTGGAGTCTGGGAGGGAGAAGCTGGTTTGGAGGTGGGAAAGGAAGGCAGTGAGCCCTGCAATGGGGACTTCCAGTGGTAGAGGGGCCCCCAGAGTTTGGAAAATGGGCAAGGAGGGGAATAGGTCCCTTAGAAGGAGAGTCCTTCCCCCGCCACCCTAACCCTACTTCCCATAATGAGCCAGAGCTGTTTGTGCAGCGAGACTGAAGAGAGTGCTGCTGGGTGCCAAGCCAGCACCCCTGATGAGGGCACTGAACCCCGAGAGCCCACCCTCTAGGAGCTCACGGTCCAGCATGGCAGCCACGCGGCTGGGCTACCAGGCACCCCGACTGCAGCTGGTGGGGCCGAGGGCTGCTGGGAGTGCAAACCACACACGGAATTGTAAAGACTCAACAGGAAGGAAAGAATGTAAACCTCATCAGTAGAGTTCCTCTTGGCTCCATGTCGAAACGATAATATTCAAGACATATTGAGCCAAATGAAGTAAATCATTAGGGTCAACTCCGCCTGTTCCTTTTGACCTCTTTAACGTGACATCTAGAAAGTTTAAAGTTATACGTACGGCTCGCGTTACGTCTCCACCGATGGTGCCGGCCCAGGTGATCACTGTCGGTTCTGGAGGAACAACCCAGAAGACACAGGTGCCGTGGGCGGCATACAGGTGTGGTGGGTGTGGGGTGTCTGGAGGGCGCCCGTGTAGAGCTGGGGGTCCCAGCTCTGCTGAAAGCTTGCTGGAGAGCTGTGGCCTGTCGCTGGGTTAACACGCCTAAAATTCCCAACTCTGCGCCTTCCCGCCTCCTTCCCTGGGTGCCTGCCCCAGCGGGTTCTCCCCTGGGTGCCTGCCCCAGCGGGTTCTCTCCTGTTTCCAAAGGATGGATTTCTGTCTGCGCCCTCCCTCGCCGCCCCTGCTCAGAGTGGCCCCGGGCATCGCCTCTCAGGCCAGCAGTCCAGGTGAGGGCCCTCATTGTGAATGCATGGCTTGTCAGGGCCATCGCGGGAGCCTTGGATAAAGTGTGCCCGTGAAGAAGATAATTGAAAATCAAAAAAGACTTTGTTAATTTGATTAGCAGAGCCGTAGTTGAATTGTTCTTCATCAAAAGAGATTTAATTTTGACATGCAATTAAATCCTCCTGCTGTAAGATCTGCCCGGGTGCTGGAGATGGGCCTGGTGGCTGGGGGAGGGGCCGGCTGGGGGGGCCACCAACACGGAGGATTTGGGGCAGAGACAGCAGTGGGGGTGATGGGGTCGTGCAGAAGAGCGGGAGGGGTGCTGCGGGGTGGGGGCAGTGAGGTGGCAGAGCTGGGGGCACGTGGGGCACGGGGAGGGGGCTTTGCCACGAGGAAGAACAGGGGTGGCCCTTGCAAGGTGGCTCCAGGATGTTGCAGAGACCCGTGTTTGTGGGAAACACTACTCTGTCATTCTTCGCTGGGCGAGTAAGGGGGTTTGGCCACATGTGGGAGCCCAGATGGCTCCTTGGTGGCCGGAAATCAGGAAATATCCGGGAGCTGGACCCGGATCTGGAATTCTATCTCCAAGGGCAGCAAACAGGTCCATCTGGGATTTGAGGGGGGCCAAACTGAACGGTCCCCAGCCCCCAGGGACAGCAGGGAGCCAACATCTGGCTCCTACCCCCCCACCCCAGCCTGGGCTACCTCCTGCATGCCTGTTCACATGCCTACATGTTTATTCATCCCTGGGGGTGGTATTCTCCCCAATTACAATGACAGTGGTGTCTGTCTGCTTAAAAATGTCACCCACGCTCCTTGTAGAAAATCTGGAAAATCGGAAGTGTAAAGGTGGGGAAGCAGGGAAGCGTGAAGCCCCCTTAGGTGAGTGGTGAGGGTTTCAAGACAAACACAGAGAGGTAGAATTAGACGTTTCTCAGCCTCACGAAGTCTTACCTTGTCAGCTTGGGGGTGCCCCAGGTCGGGCCACCTGCCCCCGCTGCACTGCCAGGGTGGAAGGACAGCCCCCACCCACCGGAACCCAAGACCACAGGCCAATTCCACAAATAGGCATCGTGGTCTCTTGGGGGAGAGTCGTGGGGATGCTGGTTGGGGGCGGCTAGGGTGGTAGGAAGGGTGGGGGTACCTGCCAGATGCTTCCCGGCATCCAGAAGAAGGCCAGGTCTGCAGCACTGACTGAGGCAGGCCCTTTGGCCTGGGGGCAGCAGGGAACAGAGACCAGGGGCCCATGAGGGTGACGGGTGTCGGGGCTCTCCCTGTGGAGACAGAGCTGCTGTGGGGGAAGGTCCAGCCTCCTCCCCTCTCACACAGGGTTACCTCCAGCAAGAATCAGTATGTTGTCATTAGCATATGTTATCTATTAGGCCCCGGCTCAGAGAAACTTGGGGTAATTGTGGAAACGCTGTATTAGCACAACCACACGGCCTGGAGACAGAGGTGCTGGTGGAGGGGAGGGGGCGCAGGAGGGACCCTTCTCTTCCTGGGGTCCTTGCCTCCCCACTGGCCGGCAGCACAGGGCCCTGGGAAGCCGGCTCCGGGGTGTTAGCCCAAAGCAGGAAAACACCAGTCCAAGTCTGCACAGTCCCAAAGGTGTGGCCATGGGCCGTGTCCCCGTGCGTCCAACACCTTGGCAAATGCAGTGTTATTTTAATGTTATTGTCATATTATTTTAATATCTTCTCTACCTGCTCTTTGGAGCAAAATGATAGTCTGGGGCAGGCCTCTGTCCGACTCATGGATTACCAAAGTGAAATCTCGTTGTTGGATCTTGCACCTGCCTCTCTTGTTCGAGCAGTGGTTTGGGAAAGGAACCAGCCTCTCTGCCACCCTCCCCAGCCCTGCCCCCCTGTCACCCTGGGCCCTCCCCAGCCCTAGCCCCCCCCCCCGTCGTCCTGGGCCCTCCCCAGCCCTGGCCCCCCCATCGTCCTGGGCCCTCCCCAGCCCTGGCCCCCCTGTCGTCCTGGGCCCTCCCCAGCCCTGGCCACCCCATCACCCTGGGCCACCAGAATAGAGTTCAGTCTTTGCGCTCTGGGTGGTGATGGAGCTGAGCCCCTATGGGGTTGGGGGGCATGATGCTTTCTAAGGCTCTGGGCTTGGGGAGGCCTGAGGAGGCCTCTGGCCAACTACCTCTCACTCCCTGTGCCCACGAGGCCCCATTAAACCTCAGGGGCCCTGGACACTCCTGCCTTCAGAGGCTCCTTCCTCCATAAAAAATTACTAAAAGTTATATTTTATGACTACTTTAGTATAAAACGAATATATTAATATTATATATTAGAACATTATCCTCAACCTAAAAGTTCATTTATTTCTTCTGGTTTTAAAACAAATTAAAACCCTTCCATGGGTCCTGGCAGCACCCCCCTCCCCCCGCCGGCCTGATGGTAAAGTGCCCTGCCCGCCCCCCTGTCCAGGGGCTTGGGAGATTAGCACAGCCCTGGGCCCTGGAATTTGCCAGCAGCCTCTGTCCAGCAGGGCGGCGACCACGAGCTCTGCAAAGCCGGGCGGGCGCTGTTCGGGGTGGAAGGGAACTCCTCTGGTGCCTTCCTCAGGCAAGACGCGCACTGGGAAAAACTCTGGCTTCTCCTGCAGACTTCCTGCAGGGATTGGGAGCATATGGACAAACAGAGGAGCCTCGCGGGGCTCTGAGACCCCATGTGTGTCAGTGCAGACACAGAGGAGCTGGGTGCCCCGGGTGCCCCCCGCGCTCCCCGGCTACCATCCAGCGTGAAGCTTCCCACTCAGGCTGGTGCAGTGAAAAGGCCTGAATCTGAAAGGGACAGGCCCACCTTCCAAGTCCAGCTCTGCCCCTCATGTCCGGGATCCCCGAGCCTCTGCTTCCTTACCTGTAATGTGGGTGCGTGGGAGCCGTCGTGAGCGCGTCCCGTGACTCGGAGACACCATAGCCGAGCTCAGTGCGTGTGTGCAGGTGGCACGGGGACGCAGTGCATGGCAGCCTCAGTGATCACAGCTTGGGTCCTCATGGCTGCGGGAACAGGCAGGGCTCTCCCTCTTTGGCGTTTTCTGGTATTCTCTCTGTAGGGGCTGCACTCTCAGCGACAGGATCTCTCATTACAACTGAACATCTAGACAAAGGTGTGTGTGTGTCTGCTGCGTGTCTCTGCATGTCTCCGTGCACCTTACCCCTGTTGTCCCCAACACGCACAAGCAAAACCAGCCAGGCGGTAGAGGTCTGAGCAATGCACAGAAATAGCCTCACTGGGGAAAGGTGTTTTTGGAAGGAGGTGAATATCTTGTGCTTGGTCAGTTATTTCCTCCCCTGTAGTTTCCTTAAAGCTATTAGGAAAATAACACAGAATGCCCCAGACCTGACCCACAGCCTGCTGGAAGGCACAATGGCCACTGCCACAGAAGCCTGGGGGGCTCAGGTTTGGGGGTGGGGCTGGGCCTGAGAGCGGAGGGTGTCGGGGCAGGGTCAGGACTCTGAGGCCATGAGGAAGCTCCCCCACTGTGGCAGGTGGGCAGAGGTGCAGGCAGCCTCATCTCCCGCGTGCTCGGGCTGTCCCCACGGTGGAGGGAGAGGAAGGCAATGGGGACAGAGGACAAAGATGCCCACGGCCCTGCTCTGAGCCGCCCCTCCCACCTGCTAAAGATGATGTCCTCACCTTCATCCCTCCCCTTCTTCCCGCGCTGCCTGGCTGGCTTGTCTCCTCGGTGACACTGAGCGAGCACACAGTGGGCAGGACCCCAAGGCCCCTGGGCCTGTTTGTTCACGGTGGAATATGACTCGTCTTACAACATTTTGAAAAGGAGTTCAGCTCCACACTTGGCTTTATGTGTGTGCTGGGGGCAGGGCTCCTGCCGTCTCCCCAGACTGAGCTGGGAGGGTCCTGCTGGTCCTGGCGCTGGTCTGGGCCACCTCCCACCCCCTGCCCGTGTCCCCTCCAGACCTCCTCACTGGCTTGCTGCTGCCGCGGTGGCTCAGAAGCAGCCTCAGCAATGGAAACTCCATCTTTCTCTCCTTCCAAAATAAAACGTTGGGACCTTGTTCCAACCAGCAGATTCCTGTGGGAGTCCCCAGGACCAGTGGGTGGAGACCAGCTAGGGAAGGGGGCTCCTGGCCTCAGGGCTGTTAGAGGGACCCCACCTCGGGGCCGGGCTGAGCTCCACATCCAGGGATCACCGGGGTGACGATCGTGGTGAACATGCATTGAGCGCTCAGTGTGTGACGGATGTGGTTCCAAGCGTTTACACAAGAGTGACTCACTGAATCCTCATGCACACTGTGGAGCAAGCACAACCATTACCCCCTTTTATGGTCAAGGAGACAGAGGCCCAGAGAGGTTCAGTAACTTGCCCGAGGTCACACGGCTGGCACAAGGATCGACCACAAGGATGGTCAGGATCGAAACTGGGACATCAGGCTGCAGAGACTCAGCTGGTAACCACTGCAAAGCCCTCGGGATCGTCATTTTGTCACAGGACCGAATGTTTTGCCTGGAGCATCTTAAGGGATTCTGTGATCCTTCATTGAGCAGAAGTATGATCCCCAGTTGAATTGGAGGCCAGACTGCGCCCCGAGCCCCCACCCACCCCACCCATCTGCCCAGATAGTGGGAGGCCTTCCACACACCTGCCTGCTTCACCCAGGCCAAGACAGCGATGTGTGTGAGCGTGTGTGTGAGCACGAGTGTGTGTGAGCATGTGTGTAAGAGTATGTGAGCATATATATGAATGTGGGATTGTAAGTGTGTGTGAGCATGTATGAGTGTGTGAGCATGTATGAGTGTGTATTGTATGAATGTGTGATGTGCGAGCGTGTGTTATGTACAAGTGTGTATGAATGTGTGTGTATGAGTGTGTGAGGGTATGAATAAATGTCTGATGTGTGTGTGACGTATAAGTGTATAAGTGTGCGACATGGGATTGTATATGTGTATGTGAGCGTGTGTGTGATGTGGGGGTGTGTGATGTATGCGTGTTAGTGTGATGTGTGTGTTCTGCCTCCTCACCGGGGCCCAGCCCCTCCAGCCCCCAGCCCCTCTCCCCGCACCCCCAGCAGTCTAGCGGGTGGACGATCCATAACCGATGCTTGTTGACCAGCTGCCTGGGAACGATTTTCCTCCAGCAGAGTCCCCAGAATCTCCTCTGGGAAAACTCGTCTTGATCAGATGGCTGGTGGGGGGCTGTGTCTCGGGCCCCCCGGGCTGTCACATGACTGCGGGAGCACAGGTGTCTCTCAAGGGCATGGAGCTGGTGAGCGAGGAGCCTGGGGGCCTGAAGGGAGGAGGGGCGGCAGTTGGAGAGAAGTGGGGTGGGGGGTACGCCGGGAAGAAGCCCCGGCTTGGAACCCTGGAAGGAAGGAGGCCTCTGGGCTGGAAGGATAGTGGCCCTCCAGGAGGGAGGTAGGACAGCTATGGAATGGCACCTGTAAATAGAGTTCCTCTCACTCTGATCACATTTTAGTGATCCTCCTTGCGCTGGGGGAGGCTCAGCCTGGAAAGAAACCTTGTGGGAAGTCTTTTCCAAAAAACAACCCTTTTGCTTGATGCAAAGCATCGTTCTTTAATTCGCTTGTTTTCATATGCAATGTTCCTAAATCAGGACACACCTAAACAGGAAAAGCAAAACACAAACCCAAGCCCAAAGCCTGCAGACGCCTGAAGTAGGCTGTGTGCGTGTGTACACGTGCATGCAAACTCTTGCTCGCGCGCACCTGTGTGCACTCAGCACAGGCACTTTCTCACGGCTCAGTTCCATTTAAATTGAAGCAAATGTCCAGAAGCCCTTCCTTCCAGTTTGTATTTGCTGGCCTTCGCCTTCTGAAGCAGCTAATTAGCATCATGAGTGTTCTTGGTGCTTGTCTGTTAGAAAACCGTGTTTCTGCCTGGAAAGTCAGTCCTTTCCACCTGGACGCAGAGCCCCCTGTCCCCTCCCTGCCAGCCACTCCCTGCCTGAAGCCCCTCACCCTCTGTCTCTCCAGGGCCCCTTCCCTCCCGGGGACCCAGCTCGAGTTAGGAACTGTCACAGCCCTGCAGGGAGGGAGGGCTCACCTGGAGGAAGGAGGGGGGCCTTCTCTTCCTCCGATGTGCCCCGCCAGGTGGCCCATGGGCTTTGTCCTGGACGGGATGCCAGCTTTGTTGAACTCACACTGGTACCTGCAGAGCCCCCTTTCGGGCTGTGAAATGGTCTGACTACGCTCGGGCCAGGGCTGCCTCATCATCCTGAGCTGAGAATTTGTTCAAACCAGAGCCCTTCCAGCCACTCTGACCCATTTGCAAAGGCGGCAGGAACTGTTTTGAGGCTGCTCAGAGCAGAGTGGGGCAGGGCAGCAGGGCGCTGCTGCTTATCATTCAGTGGCTTTGGGCAAGCGCTTTCCTCCGCGGGTAGTCCTGGTAGGGCAAGGGGTCTCTTCGGAGCCTCTTCTGTGCGGGCCCTCACTCCATTCCTGAGGGCTCCCTGCTGAGGACTAAGCCCCTCCCAAAGGCCCCCCAATACCATCCCATTGCAGGTTAGGGTTTCAACATGTGGATTCGGGGAGTGGGGCATGAACACTCAGCGCAGCACCTGTGGTCTGTCCCGTTCATCCCTAGTCTGGCCCCCACTATGCGCCCGCCTGTGGGTGGACAAATGGCCTTGCCTGGCACTCCCCTTTTTCAAGAGCGTGGGAAGGACCTGAACCGGCGTGTCTGGACCTCCTCGTTCCTTCCCTGTGAGCGGAAGCAAGTGCCCAAGAGAATGTAGGTGGGCCTGGTGTCCTGGGGTCCTCCTGCGGGAGCCAGACCACTTCATCCTGACTGAGGGCATGGGGTGCTGGAGGAACCCCAGGAATGGTGGCCTGAGCCAGGCCTGGCCCTTGGGACACCCACTGCACAGAGGCAAAGGCATCGGACTGGGGGGCATCCATAGGATTTGGGGGGTGAGGAAGTAGCACTGTATGGAGGGGCAGCTTGGGGTGAATCAGCCTTTTACGACCCAGAGGGGCCCCATCAGCACCATCACTGATGTCTGTGCCAGACTCTGAGCAAAGCGTCTCCGCGAGCCTCGTCTGTGGGTTTCAGTCGATCACGCATCTCCTCGGCCACCGAAGAGCTCCAATTGTGATATCATTGCTGATGTGTTAATTAAGGAGATGCTTTCCTCTGGGGCAGCGAAACCCCTAAATCCTGGTGTGGTGTGAGGCAACAGAAGTTTATTTCTCAGGTGAAATAAACCCAGACGGGTGCTCTGACAAGGGCGGGGGGCTCTGCTCCCGAGAATGATTTCGAGTCCTGTCTTTCCATTCCGTGGGGTCTAGCACATCTGACACATGGTTTTTCCACATTTTCCAGAAGACGAGGGAGTGTGGGGTTCTAGCTACCCAGTCCTGGCTGTGTAGCCAGTGAGAACCCAGGTATGAAATTCTCTTGCTGGATCAGGTGATTCTCTTGGCTGAGACCCCAGATGCCACCCAAATGAAGGGGTGGCTCCGTCAGTCCTGGAGGGCCCCATCGATGTCCACACCCAAGACTACAGACCACTTGCACTGACATGGTAGCTTCCTCTGGGAGTGGAAGGGGCTCGGGAGGGATGAGGCCAGGACGCGATGGCTCAGATGCTGTTACTGCAGGCACGTGGCATGCGCCTGGTACGTGGAGCCCCTCTGAACCCTTCCCCGTTGGGTACCGGGCTGGAGAGTGGGCCGAACAGCTCCAAAGTTCGCCGGCTCCCTGGTCTCCACGCCAGATGCTGCCGGGTGGTGGGGGCCCCTCTGGCTTCGGTGCTCCCTGTGCTTTATGTAAGGCTCAACCCTTCAGAGATGGGGATGGGGCAGAGTGTGGGAAGGAGGAGAGGGGTCCTGAAACAGGCCCCACGTATGTGGGGCCCTTGGAGAGTCAGTACATAACACAGAAGAGCATCAGCAAGAACTTCCGTCACTACACCTCTTAATCTCGTTAGTAGGGAATGAATGCAAATCACATTGCCACTAATCTTCCCGTGTGCTGAGAGGCTCCTGTAAGAATTTCAGGAGTTTGCGTACCTTCATCATTGTTTGTCTTAGGCTGAATTTAATTCCCCTCCCCTGAACGCACACAAAGCCAAGCTCAGGGTGTCAGTGACAGTGGGAGGCAGGAGAAATCCATTCTCGGTGAGCGCTTGTCTGGGATCGTCTGTGCCTGCTCCCAGCACCGGTGGTGAAAGGGTTTGTGTGCTTCTGGCGCGTCCCAGCAGCCGTCCGGGGCAGCTCATCTGTGGCACAGCCCCCTCAGAGGAGCTGCCTGCCCTGCCTGACAGTGGGGCCCGCTGGCTGCGCCTGCCCTCTGCCTGTCTTCCCTGCAGGGTGCACAGTGGCCCCAGCCTCTCCTCCCCGGGATCCCGCGGTAGGTAGTGGAGGGACATGTTCGCTCGGAGTGACTCTTACCTACGCAGCCTGGTCCCCAAGGCCAGGGAGGGGCTTTCTCCTGTTTACTGTCTTCTCTCTCTCTCTCATTGCCTATCTAGCACCTGCAGCCACGGCTCCCATTTGGTGATCAGTAAATGCTGGTTGACAAACGCATGCATCTGGCCAACACGATTAGTGTTTTGAACAGGAATCAAGCAGTGGGCCAAGGTCAGGGCCCCTGAGGAGGAGGAGGAGGGAGCGGGGGTGGAGGTACCCACTAGGAGGGACCAGGGTGGACGGCCCGGGCTCTGGCCCAGTGCGGGCTGGTGCGCGTGGACAGAAGCTTCCAGCTCCGCATCCATATTCTGCATGGTTCTGGCGCGTTCCCGCATTTGTCCTTCTCTAATTGAGCAGATGCTGCGCTGGTGGTGCAGCCGGCCGGCATCGACGCGTGTGACGGGAGCATCAATAAGGCCTCGCATGTCAGGAGGCCGGCTCGCACCCTGGCAGACGGCTGGAGCTGGAAGGTGGCACTCTATTCATGATGCTTTGATTTCTCGGGCTCTGGGGACACTGACTTTGATAGATTGAGATGTGGTGCTGGCACCATATACCATAAAATAACCTCTCACTTCTAGAGCAGGCGCTCGTCGTCGGAGCCCACCTGTTCTTTAAAACTAGATAAATACTTTAAAAATAAATAAATAAAGCTTGGGGAGGATCGAGCCGCCGCCGTGCACGTTAACAGCTGGGGAAGCCAGTGGCGGATGGTGCCGTCGGTCACACGGGACGTGTCCGCTTTACCGAGGACGGTGGCGGCCCGCCTGCCAGGGAGACGAGCATGGGGCCTGGCTGTGGCTTGGACGGCAGGCTGGTTACCGGGTGCCTCTACCCACGAGCCCAGAGCAAGCCTGCAGACAGCTCTGCCGAGCGCCGAGCACCGCCGTGTCCTGCCCGTCCCCATCAGAGCCGCGCCGTGGGAGAACTTCTGCGTCTCTGCGGAGCTGGGATGGGCCCGGTCTCCATGGTTACAGGGCGCCTGCAGGTGCGGCTTGCTCCTGGCTCAGTGGAGCCGTGCCCTCCCCGAGCCAGCCCCCCCCCCCCGCCTCCTCTCCCCACCTGTGCATCAGATCACAGCTTACGGGAGGGATATGAGGCAAAATGGTCTCATCTCCACTGTCCGTGTGGGGAAGATAGATCCCTTCAGTTTTATTTCTTCAGAAAGTGTTATCAAATGTGCTGGTGATTCATGTGTAGGAAATATATTCTGTTACATTTTTCACCTGCCGGGAGCCGGCTCCAGTGGGCGCTTATTGTCTCCCTGCTCGCCGTAATCCATTCATCTGGCGTGCGAACGGGCGCGCGGGGGCCGCTGCTGGAGCACTGCTGGAATTAAGTATGAATTAAATGTACCATTAAAATAAAGTGTTATCACAGACACCTAATGAGTTTTATTCTTTAACAGTTGCGTTTCCCGGCGTGTGACGCATCCAGGCCACTCCCCTCTCCCCTTCCTTCCTCCATGGGTTTTTTCACTTTGGAGCTGGTTGTGTTGCCCCCCCCCCGTCAGACGGGGTGCTGGTTTTCCCCAGAGTTATAGCTGCCCCTTTGGGTCTGCCGGGGTGAGGGTTTGTTCAGGATGAAACTGGGAAGAGCCAAAGTGGTTTTGAAAGGGGGTTAAAAAGAGCAAGGAGCTAAGATTTTTTCCTCAGAGATACCGCGTGTGTGTGCACATCCAGAGCAGAAATCTAAAGCATTTGGGGTAGATGGGCTTCACCTCAGCTCAGGGAAAGCCCAGAGATATGCCTTCCCCACCGTTAAATCTATTTAATGTGGCCAGGACCCCAGAGTTGCTGGGTGCCACCAAGACTGGCAGAATCTCATTTCTGGCTTTTTTCTGTTCATAGTCTTGCTTTCCACTCCCTGTGCCTCCACGCATCCCTGGCCCTTATTCTAGTCCCCGAGAGGCCCTGTGTCTAGGGCCCAGCGTGCCCGCCCTCCACACTGGCCTGTCTGAGCCGGGGGCCATCAGCTGCCCGCACAGGAGCCCCGAATGTGGACTGACTCATCCCACCGCCGGTGGGCACCGTGGCTGGTTTTATGCCGCTCCGGGTGAGGAGGGATGGAGCAGGGAGGACAGACCGAGCCCGCTCTCACAGAACCCACACTCCAGACATGGGGTCACTGAAACAAGTGAATGATCCCAGGGGGTGTGTGCTGTCCCCGGAGTCTGTGAGGATGGTGGCTGGAGGGTGGTGGGCAGAAGAGCCTGGAGGTCAGTGCCGGGGCTGGTCAGGGCTGGTCAGGGCTGGGAACAGCCCTTCAGAGCCACAGGCGCTGGGAGAGCCTGCCCGAGACAGCCTAGTCCCTCCACTTCCCCAGAGGACGGACCACGTCTTCCTGGCCATCACAGAAGCCCTTCCATGTCCCCGACATTCCCGAAGGAGTCTCAGGCGTCCATCAGCCCTTCTGCTCATCTGACCGAGAAGCCCTTGCCCCTTTCCCTGCACCGTGGGCGCTCGGCCCCTCTCAGAGGACCAGAAGCGGCCTCGGGGGGCTGGAGTCGTTGACACATGACCTTGCTAGTCCCTCCGAGCTCACCCTGCGGCCTGGATGAGTCCACTCCTCTGCATTTTTGATTACACATGGTTCTCGATTTCCTGAGTAGAGGCCACGTCCTACCTTGCGAGTCACCCGGCGCCCACCCTGCTGCAGTGAGTCCCGCCCTGCTGCGCGGCCTGAGTGATACAGCCATCTGCATCCACAGCGGGAGCAGGGGTCCTCTGATGCTTCTCTCTTAGCCAGGGGCACCTCCTCGGAGCTCATCAGACAGGAGAGGGCTTTATGGGCACTTTCCCAGATGCTGGGGCAGTAAACACCAGCTTGGCGGCAGGATCCTCAGAGGGTCCTGTTGTCTACACAGAGCTGGTTGTGGAGGCAGGGCACTCAGGACCAGCAGGGTCGTGGGAGCAGCCCTGCAGCAGCCCGGCTCTCACTTTCCAGGAGCATCAGGTATTTCAGGCCTCAGAAGAAGGACTCCGGGCACCTCCGCCTGCAGGACATAAAAGGCTCCCATTCCCCCCAGTGTCCGCACGGCTCCAGCTGGCGAGCTCCGGTGTTCGGCGCGGCCTGGCAGCGGCCCTGCAGCCCAGCTCCGGGCCCAGCGCAGGTGGCTGCCTGCACCCGCCCCTCCCGTCCCCTGGCGGTCATTCTCTCCCTGTGCCTCGAGCTCGGACCGTTTGGCTCTCAGAGACGCTGCCTTCCCCACTGTCCTCATCAAACTCGGGGCTGGGGATCTCCGCCAAGGCCTGGAGTGCCTCGTTGAAATTGGTGATGAGCTGACAATTCTGGCTTGGAGAAACGCAGAGGGAGATGCGCCTTTTCCCGAGGGTGACAGACTATCTGGGAGCCAAAGAAGGTTCTCCAGGGTGCCCTGCCCCGGCTGAAAGACCCCAACCTGTGGCAGGATTCGAACCCTGTCGGCTCTGCAGTTAGCCATCACCGGACTGTCCATGGAGAGACCACGGGGTGAGGCGGCGGGTCCCCTCCAAGGGAGTGATGGGTTTCCAGCCGCACTGGCACTTTGATGATTGAGTAAATACGCAGGAGGCAGGGAACATCGTCCAAGGCCGCTGTATTATTTACAGAGAGGCTCGGGGAACCTCGGAGGAGAGCCGACACTGCTTGCATATTAAAATGGAAACGGCAATTAACTACCAAAATAAGACATTTTTATAACATTTTTATTGAGGTTTTAATGAACAAATAAAGAAACAGAAATCTGCATATGCCTTGCGAGCCATATAAAAATGACTAAATCAAGATGAAATGGCGAGAACCAGCAACTGCTCAACGTCCTCTGCTCCTCCAAATAAATGAGTAAGCTCACGCAGTTATGCCCGCCAGTGCACACGTGGCCTCAGCCTCAGCATCGGGAAGCGAGTGAGGAAGTGAGGGGCCAGAGCGAGGAAGGGGGTAACGGAGCAGGTGAGGAGGAGAAGCTCATGGGCAGGGCAGGTACGTCCCTCACAGGTGGGCATGGTTGGTAGACCGCCGAGTGCCTCTGAGCGGAAGCACAGAGGCCACAGGGCTCTGGGAGCAGGACAGGGTTCTGGGTGGCACTGGGCATCCTCCTGACTCCGTTAAGTGAGGGGCCTTCTGAGGGGGCGTCTTCTAATTAACTACCTGGGAGATTTGGATCAGGAAGGAGGTGAGAATGTCTGTCCACGGAAGGCAGAGGGGAAAGTCACCCCGTGGGAGCTGAATGGAGCTGTTTGTCGGCCAAAGCCCCGATTAGCGTCATGGGTAACCCTGCTTGGGGGTGGTCGGTGCACAGACCCAGAGAGCCGTCGGCCAGAGGAGAAGGAAAGCCCCGGAAGGCAGAGGTGCCGTCCATGGGTAGTGTCTGGATGGACAGTTCCCTGTCACCCTCTTTCAAACCTTAGGGGCCGAATGAGGGTCTTAAAGATTTTATTTATTTATTTGAGAGAGAGAGAATGAGAGAGGGAGAGCATGAGGGGTGGGCAGGGTCAGAGGGAGAAGCAGACTCCTCGCTAAGCAGGGAGCCCAGTGGGGGACTCGATCCCAGGACCCTGGGATCACGACCTGAGCCGAAAGCAGACACCTGAGCCACCCAGGCGCCCAAGGGTCTTTTCTGACACGTGGGGACATTCGTCCCTTTTACTCATTTCCCTTCCTTTGCTGAGAAATGAACCTCTTTTGCCAAAAGCTGACATTCTCCTGTGTTGGGTGAAACAATGTAGACGGGCCGCCCGCTCCGGATAATTAGCCACAATACACAATACACAAATCGGTTTACAATCACACCTCAATTTTATCACAACTAATTTAAAACTCACATTGGCCCTCTCCTCCCCCCCCACACACATAATTTAATCTGTTTTTTTTTTTTAAATCAAGGAATTTGATCCAGAGCAATTTTTCTCAATTAAAATTTGTGATTACATTTCTGAGGTTCCACAACAGAGTTCTGAGTGGGGCTGTGATATAATTTAACTTCTCCTAAATTGCTGACACCAATAACCCTATAAATTAACAGATGGTGGAGGGAAATCTCCTGGCTTCTTCCTTGCTATTTTGTAATGGTTTGATTTTGTAATAGGGGTTTTGAGCCCAAGCCAGGAATCCCTCAACTGGCAGTGGTGAGAGCTTATCCCATTTCATCGTCTCTGAAGCCGGCTGCCTGCATTTTCGTTCAACAAGGATGCAGAACCAAGAGAATTCTCTTGGACAGTGGATGTCCCTGCCCAGCACGGGCACGCTTGCAGAACCTGACCCACGGCAGCTCCCGGGCTTGGCTCTGCACAGGGCTGGACGGGAGGTTCCAGCCGTGTCTGATTCAGTGGCCTGGTTACAGTCTGACCAAAGTATCCCGCTGTACTGAAGTGACAGTCTGACCGAAGCACCCAGCTGTACTGAAGTGACAGTCTGACCGAAGCACCCAGCTGTACTGAAGTTACAGTCTGACCAAAGCACCCGCGGGTCCCCCACGGGACAGGGCTGTCTCCTGGCTGTTTTCTCAGCTTGCAAGCTCACTGCTGTCCCCCCGATTTGCCTTTGTTGGGTTGTTTTAATCTCTGCGTAGTTGCTAGGGCTTTGTTTTTGTGTCTATGTAAGCACGCCCCTTTGAAATGATCAATACCCTTACATACTGTGCATCTTTAGCTCGGTGTATTGGGATGTGTTATGAGTTAAGGTGCATTGAGATCAGAAAGGAGGAGAAAAGGTGAGATGCCTTGTCACCAGGACACTGCTGGAGCCCAGGCTTGAGGGGCCTGCCTGGGTCTGGGTAGAGAGGTTGGCTTTCCCTCGGTCAAGAAGTACGGTTGTGTGTCAGCCCCATCCTGAGTGGGCTAACTCCTCACCTCCAACAAAATATGCTGTTTGGAATTTGGGGGAGGGGAGGGGGAAGGTAGGTCACCAGATAAAATATAGGATGCCCAGTTGAATTTGAGTCTCAGATAAATAGTGAATAATTTTTAGTATAAGTATATCCCATGCAACACTTGGGATATACTTGTGCTAAAGTTATTTGTTGTAGATCTGAAATTCACATTCAACTGGAGGGCCTGCATTTTTGTTGGCCAAATATGGCAGCCCTGGAGGGGAGGAAGTGGCAGTCATCCAAGTGACCCCTCCTCTCGCCCTGAGACTCTTGGGATCATCCTAAAGAGGTAAATTCAGGGTGAGTTTAAGTTCAGCTAACCCACCTGGACCTTGATTTCCTCACTCTCAAAGTCAAGTTGCATAGAGGAAGGAGGCCCTGATGGGTTGGGGAGTGCGCCCAGCCTGGGGCCGGCCAGAGAGAGGCAGACCCATTTCCGGGAGCACCCTGCGCTCTGAAACTCACCGGGCAAGGTGTGCGGTGTTCTGGGCAGGGGTGGGGGTGGAGGGCAGCAGGGGTCTGCTCTGTGCCAGCCGGCTTCAGGCTGCGGCCGGCTGCTTCCCGTGTCTGCTCCGTGCAGGCCCTCTGGCAAAAACAGTACGCGGGCTTAGCACTCAGGGAAGGGCGCCAACAGTGTAGGCTTAGAGAGATCAAAGGCAAGTTCCGTTCTGAGGGACGCTCCTCCAAACAGTGGACCATCTCAGTGGAGTCCCGGGAGGACATTGAGCTCAGAACTTCCTCTCTTGTCTGTTCTTAAGTCCTGGATAAAAAAAATATATATATACAGCTTGTTTGGAATCTAGCAAGTGGGAATTACTAAAATATAGAAGGAAAAGTCCTCAATTTAGCGACTCTTAAAATGAAATCAATTGATAAACAGTTTTATCGAATCGGAAAACAGCGAGTTAAAATAAAGCTATCAAGTTAAAATAATTCTCTTTTAAAGAATTCACCAAAGTGCTTCATTTCCCCCCTCCCCCACTCTTTTAATTCTTTTTAGATTGAACACAGGGAAGAAAATAATCTCTTGTGGGTTTTTTGGGTTTTTTTTTAAGATTTTATTTATTTATTTGTCAGAGAAAGAGAGAGAGAGTGAGCACAAGCAGGGGGAGTGGTAGAGGCAGAGGGAGAAGCAGCCTTCCTGCTAAGCAAGGAGTCTGATGCAGGACTCGATCCTAGGACCCTGGGATCATGACCTGACCTGAAGGCAGATGCTTTCCCTACTGAGCCACCCACGTGTCCCTCTTGTGGTTTTTTTAAACATTTGAATCAAGCTTTCCTTTTGCACCCTAGCTGGCGTTTTGTTTCATTTGGGCAGGTGACCCTATTTTTGTCCAAAGGTGCCCATGCACGTGCACGTGCACGCACACACGTGCACACCGCCCCACTGCGTGTACTTATAGCCTGCTTAGGAAATGTGCACATCTGTTTTCTCGGGCAGCAGCACCTGGGTGGGCGGGGACGTGTCCGGGGCCTGGGGCTGGTCCTGAGCCGGGCTGTCGTGGGGCGCACCTGCTACCAACATGCAGTTGCCAAGTCTGCAAAATAGCTTGTCAAGCCCGAGGCAAGTGGCCAAGGGGTCCCATCTCAGGGCAGTGGGGAACACGTAAGCCTCGGTGGCCCAGCTCAGATGGACTGGGCCTCCCCGTTTAGCTGGGAAAAAAGAACTGACTTTTCACCATGATTCCCACCAAATCTTGCCTCCAGTCTATTCCATAATCTTCCATCTCTTTGATCACCTGTCAGGAAATGAATTGATATTTCCCAAACAGTGGTTCAAGCCTACCACTTTACCTTGTCTTTTTATGGCAAAAACTTGCTTGTTTAGAGTAAAAAGCAGGTGTCCTACTAGAGAGGTGCCCTGGGCCGCCCTCATCCCTGCTGGCATTCCTGTTCCTGGGAAAACATGAGCCACTCCCCCCCACCACCAATTTTATGCACAGGAATGACCGGACAGTAGAGGCGCAGTTGTCTTGCATACTTGCCTGCAGAGAGAAAAGAACTGAGGATGCTGGAGTTTAGACCTCAGTTGGGGTGAGCGCCCCAGATCTATACCTCCAGGTTTCCACTCCAGTTGGAAGGGAGGGAGGGAGGAGTTCCTAAAGACTCAGTAATACTTGGAGCTGGAAATGGGCCAGGATGTCAGACTACGGGAAGTCACCTAAATCACACATTACAGAACTATGTTCCGACTCCTGTCAAACATTGAGCAGAATTGGAATTTTCCTTGCGCTTATAAAAAAATGCAATTAAAAAAAAAAAAACAAGAAACAGTTCATCAAGGGACCTGGGGAATAGTCAAGCTTTTTAGTTTCCACTGCACAATGAAATCAGTGATCCAGGGACCCGCGGCCTCCTAGCTAGCAGCGCCTGCTGAGCTGCAGGAGGATCCCACCACCACCCCTGCAGTCACCGGGGCCTCCTGGCTTCTGTTACAGCCTAGGGAAAGCGGGGTGTGCACCCCTGGCAGAGAAGAAATGCTTGCCTGGTGGAGTTGATAGGACTCATACTCACGGGCCTGCAAATAGAGCTCCACCTGCTTTGCAAACAGCACGTCTCCTGACACGCCGGATGCATTTAGAAGAACTGCACACCCTTGTTCCGAGTCAAACTTCTGTCCTTCCTTGTAAGTGTGCGTTAGCTTTCCCTGCCACGCCCTGCCATTTCTGACCCCTCACCCTGCACACGCCCACCTGGGAGATAGGCTACGTCCCTCCCAGGGTCCTGTTTCAGACCGCTTGGAAGCATGTGAAGAAACACAGTGAACCCGAGTGGGGATGTGAAGAGGTGAGGCCAGCCTGGAAGAGCCCTCATCACAGGGGTGGGCTGTTCACAGTAACACCCATTAATAACCCTGCTGCGGAGGAGGGGGAGCGAGCCATTAGGGTGACAGCGAACCAAGTGCGATCCTCTATTAAACGAGCTAATTATATCCTTTGATTTTACTTTTGAAGGATCAGGGATACCTTGCAAAAACGCAGAGCGTGTCAAGCTACTTGCAGTCTTATGGAACTAAAAATAATTACAACAATGATTAATGGCCCAATGTGAAATTGACCCTGGTTTGAGGGGTAGGGGCACACCTCCTCTGCCTGAGCGTCTGTGCATCTGGGAGAAAACCACCAAGGATGGACAACTCCTCTCCTGACAGCCCGAGCAGAAGCGACGGGGTGTCCCTCCTGCTGGTTTGGCCCCTTCACACCGGCCTCTCTGTCCTTCCGCCCCGCTGTGTGAGGCTGCCAAGAACTCGTCCATGAGATCCCTTCCGAGGAAAACTTCCAAAACAGCATGAGTGAGAAAGCAGAAGTACGGAGACAGGAGGACTGGTGGCTGCCGGGGGCCAGGGGCGCGTGGTAGGGACAGACAGGAAGCACAGAGGGTGTTGCAGGCAGTGAAACCCGAAGTGTGACACAGAATCCACGTCCTCATTTGTCCAAGCCCAGAGAATGTCCAGCAGCACCATGGCCCTGATGTAAGCTGTGGGCTCTGGATGGTGGAGGCTCACCAGCTGTAACAGATGTGCCTTCTGATGGGGACTCTGAGAGTGGGGAAGCCTGTGCATGAGTTGGGGCGGGGCAGGGGTGCGGGCAGGGTATGGGAAATCTCTGTACCTTCCGCTCAGTTTTGCGGCAAACTTAAAAAAGCTCTAAACAACGAAGTCTCTTTAAAGACACACACAGACTGAGACACCACGTCATACCCACTAGGATGACCACCATCCTTTGTACGTCACTGGTGGGAATGCAAAATGGCGCAGCCGCGTGGAAAACAGTTTGGTGCTTCCTCGAAAAGCGAAACGTGGAATTACCCTTTTACCCAGCTATTCCACTTGTAGGCAGACACCCAAAAAACACGGAAACAGGGACTCGGATGACACCTGTACATCAGCATTGCAGGCAGTGGTACCTACACTAGCTGGAGGCTGCAATCTACCCACGCGTCCATCCACAGCCAAATGGATAGCTGAGATGTGGTGTGTCCACACTTACGTATTTTAGCTATAAAACAGGTGAAGTTCTGATACGTCTGTCCTGCAACACAGATGAATCTTGAAAACATGATATTAAGTGAAAGCAGCTAAACAGAAAAGGCCACGTATTATATAATTCCACTTACATGAAATATTAGAACAGGCAAACCAATAGAGACAATATGGAAACCAGCTTGGAGGGCCCCAGGGTGGGAGCAGGGAGGGGGAGAGGAGTTAAGAAAAGGGGGAAACAGAGGGGCACTGTCCCTCGGGGTAGCCCGCCCTGACCCCCAGGCTGGCCCCCACCTTGTCAGCGGCTCCCCTGGGATGGAGCTCCCTGCCTGCAGGGCACCCAGGCAGTGAGCACACACACGTCCTTTAGGGCCAGCATGGTGGGACCAGCCCTGCAGGTGTAGCCAGGACTGAGGGGTTCCTAGGAGGGGACTTCCAGTGCAAGAATCAGGGGAGTCCTGGGCAAACCAGGACAGATGATCACCCTGTCAATAGCTACCTGCTAAATGAAGGAGCCCTTCAATCTAAGAACCACTAGTCCTGTCACAGGAGGCGCCAGTCAGGGTCCACCCAGCTAAAGGGAGGCCAGTCGAGGCATCTCAGAGACTGTGTTTCATACTGAGAACCAGTGACGCAGGTGGGGGAAGAGTCAGACAGCCAAGCAAGACAAGCCAGAGGTGAGAGTCAGCAGGACCGTGGACTCCTGGGACTGGGGAGGCAGCTGGGGGAGTCGGGGTACCAGAGCCAGTAACCCATCAGTACTGCCTACCAAGGGGGTCTGCCCGGTGGGGGTGGGGCAGGGAGGATGCAGCTGTCCATGCCATGCCACAGAGAGACGGCGACACCATCTTTCCTTCCCCCAAGCCTCTGCCTCGTCGGCCCATCCGAAAGCTGGAGGCCAAGGCTCCTCTATCCCGAGTGGAGCCAAGCATGGATCAGAGGCTGGACCATCCAGGACAGGAAATGATTGCAGTTGAGCCTGGAGCAGAGAACCCCAGGCAGTAAACGTGGGTCCGAGGGGGAGCCCCTCCATCCCGGGATGTCTCCACTTCCCCGAGGCCCCGATGGAGATGGGTAGTGCTGCTCCTCCGGTTTGCGTGCTGATATATGCAGCACACCCTGCACCAGGGCTGTGCTGGGCACTGAGGAGAGAGCAGGAAAGACGCTGGTCAGAGGCCGTCTTGGGCGGTGCCTGGTCTGGTGGGACGGACAGACATCAGACAGACTGTCACACAGATAAATAGAAACACCAAAGAGAGGTAAATGCGGTCAAGGAGAGGCACAGGGCACTCAGGGCTGTCATGCGGTGTGCCTACATTGGGGGGGGGGGCATCGCTGAGAAAGAGAAATTTCGGCAGAGACCCAAGAGTGGGTAGGAGTTGGGGGAAGTCGGGGGGGAGGGTGACGGGGACAGGAAGTAGTAACTTTCGTGGCCCCAAGGCGGTTGGAGGCACTAAGACCCCAGAAGTCCAGGTGGCCAGCAGACTGGGAGGAGAGAGACGTGTGGGGCGGGCAGCACCCCACCTGGCCCTGCAGCTGACAGTGCAGCGGGGGGTGGGTGTGCAGGGCTTAGCAGGGAACAGCAGGGCTCGGACTGCATGTTGAAAGATCAGCCTGACTGCTCCCACTCTTCTGGTACCTGCTGAAGAGATGAGGGGCGGGCAGGGATTCAGGTCAGGAAATTTGCCGTGGTCAGGGCAGGAGAAGACCAAGTCTCCGGTGCTGGGGTGACTGTGAAACCAAGTGGTGGGTACATTTTGGAGATGGAAAGTACTGGCCTCACTGGTGAATTGGATATAAGGGGAGAGGGAGGGGCAGCAGCAAGGCTAGGCTTCCATTCCGACGTGACCAACCAGGTGCCTGGGGAGGCCTGTTACCTGGATGAAGGATGCCCAGGGAAAAGCAGATGTTCTCAAAGTTGGGAGGTCATGCGTTCTGCTTTGAGCACATAACAGTTGAAGTGTTGGGTTGGTTTGATGCTAAACTAGCAACACCCCGGCCCCTTGTACCTAAATTATCCCCAGGGAACAATAGAAAGACACCGATGAGATGAGTGGAAGGAGAGGCGGGCTCACATGGGCGTGCATGGGGCTGTGCCTGGCATGGGGCAGGAGGTGGCCAAGCACAACCACAGGAGAACACGGCGTGAAGGGGACTGACTGTTCTAACTTATCTTAGCTCCTGCCACCATTGCCATGATTGCCTTGGGACAAACTAGGCCTGCCCCACCCTGACAAACTGGTCACACCCACACCAGTGGCCGTGCCCCCACCCGTGACCCTGCAGAAGTGTTCTGACATCAAAACAGCAGAGAGCCCTGTGCTCATGGGGAGCCAAGCAAAGCAGGTGTGGACCACCTGAAATCAGCAGTTGCCTCCCGTCTCTCTTCCTGCAGACTACTAGGCCACGCTGGTGCAAGACGAGGACCCTCTTAATGCTGCTTCTCTCTGGTGGTGGACGGTGAAGCTGTGACCCGGGGTGGGGGCAGTTTGGTGGAGTGCAGGGTTGTTGAACATAAGATTCTGGAGCCTTTCCACCGAGGGCACGTCCACCCACCACCCCTGAACTCACGTGGGCTCCATGGGCTGGCCTTCCTCCAGGTGCGCTGCAGGGCAGAGCAGTAGATTTCTACCAGAGGGAAATGAGCTCACAGGCAAACAGCAAGACATTTGAGATGCACAAGCATTTAAAAAAAAAAAAAAAGGCAACAAATTGGGTTACAGATTATTCCAGATTCCATCAGAGGCAGGGATATTGGAACAGAGAGATCAATTTTGAAAATCAGCGTAATAAACATAACTCAACAAGAGAGGGTGTTGTGAGCAATGTGAGACGAGAACAAGAAAAGACAGAAAAGGATCAAGCAGAATTATTAGGTATTAGAATGTATTTGTTGAAATAAAGAACACAATACAAGGGATAAGTACTAGAATAAATACAGCTGAGGAATGAATTTGTGAATTGGAGGGCCAGTTGGATGTATCTGCCCAGGAGAAAGAAGGAAAGCACAGAGGAAATAGAAGAGAAAGGCAGTAGCACAAGGAGGAAAGAGGTTAAGGTACTGACGTCTGAGTAATAGAAGTCCTACAAAGAGAGAAAATAAAAACAAAGAAGAGGACACATTTGAGGAAAGTATTGGAGGTAAAATCTCTGGGATTTAAAAAAAAAAAAAAAGGATGAATCGCCCTGGATTGAGAAGGTCTTGGAGAGCCGAAGAGAAGAGATAAGGGGTTAAAAACTCAAAGCTACACACTTACAGTGAAATTTAAGAATAGCAAAGAGAAAATTTGAAAAGTCTCCAGAGAGGAAGAGAAGATTGCATTAAAAGAACAAGAATCATGTGGACTTTGGGACTTTCAACAGCAACACCAGATACAAGAAGATAATGGAGTGGTATTTTCAAAGTATACAAGAAAAAGAAGTTAGAACATAGAGTTTTATATGCAGCCAAACTGCCATTCAAATGGGAAGCCTAGTAAGATTTCCCATTTTACATCGTCCTAGACAGTGCAGTAAAGGAAAGAAAAGAAACTAGATGTTAGGATTGGAAAGGAAAGAAAATGTGTTACTTTTAGATGATGTCTTCATTTACACACACACACACAACAAAGAATCTCAGAAAGCCTTTTAGAAACTGGAGTTCAGGGGTGTACGGGTGGCTCAGTCAGTTAAGTGTCTGCCTTCGGCTCCAGTCATGATCTCAAGGTCCTAGGATTGCTTGCTCAGCAGGGAGCCTGCTTCTCCCTCTGCCCCTAACCTCTCTCATGCTCTCTCTCTCTCTCTCTCAAATAAATCAATAAAATCTTTTTTTAAAAAAAGAAAATAGAATTTAGAAAGCTGGCTGATACGTTAATACACAAAAATAAGTTATATTCTGTATAATAGCAGCAAAAAGCTAGAAAACATAATTAACAAGATACCATTTATAGAATCAGAAAATGTCAAATACTTAGGAATAGTATTCTCTAAAGTTTAAGACTTATACAGGCAAAATTATAAACACTTATTAAGTGCAAGTAAAGGAGCTCTAATAAATAAATAGAAAGACTTTATATCATTAACAGGCCATTTTCCTTATATTGATCTATATAGATTATAAGCAATGCAGTTCTGGTCAATATCCAAACAGAGCTTGCCATGGACCTTGGCAAGGTGATTATACAGAAGAGTGAGGGACCAAGAATAACCAGGACACTTCTAAAGAGAAGAGCACAGAGCAGGTATTTCCTATTGCATTTCCAGGCTCGTTATGAAACTACAACGATTAAGACCATGTGGGGTTGTCACAAGGATCGACCAATTGACCAGTTTCCAGAATTCCTGGATATAGACCCATGTACTTATGGAAATTTGGTTTATAATAGAAGTAGCATCTCAAATCACTGATGAAAGGAGGCACTGATTACTAAAGTGAGCTGGGAAAAAAATAGTGTTGTTACCCATATAAAAAGTATGACATTGGATCCCTACCTCACACCGTATTTTGAAAATCAACACACTATATTTTGGATGAAGGAGTTAAATGTCACAGTCTCTTAGAGGAAAATATAGGTGGATCTTGGGTTAGGGAGAAAGTTCTTAAGACACAAAAAGTGAGTATAAAAAGAGACTGACAGATTCGAGTATGTTAAAAATCAGGAGGGGCGCCTGGGTGGCTCAGTCGGTGGTGAAGCGTCTGCCTTCGGCTCAGGTCATGATCCCAGAGTCCTGGGATTGAGTTCCGTGTCGGACTCCCTGCTCAGCAGGACGTCTGCTTCTCCTTCCGCCTGCCACTCCCCCTGCTTGTGTGCTCTCTCTCTCTCTCTCTCTCTCTCTCTCTCTCTCTCTCACAAATAAATAAATAAAATCTTTAAAAAAAAAAAGGAAAAGTTAAGAGCTTTTAAAAAATCAATATATTGAACATTTTTAAAAAACCATTTAAAATCAGAAGAAAATATTAGCAATAGACACAACTGACAAAAGATTAGTATCAAGAACATTGAAAGAAATCCTACAAATCAAGAAGAAAAGTACAAAACACCCCAACAGAGAAAAAGGTTGAAGGCAGGCAAGAATTTCATACTAAAAGAAATGTATGACTAAAAAGCCCAAAAAGAGATGTTCATCCCCAGTGATAAGCTGGAACATGCAAATCAAGGCCACAGTGGGTAGCATTTAACCTCCATTTGAGTGGCAAAAATTAAAAAGCCTGACAAATGCCAAGTGCCAGATAGGACGAAGGTCATCAGGCTTCATTTTCATTGCAGGAGAGCATAAGTTGGTTCAGGTCCTTTGGAAGAAAGTTTGACATTACCTCCTGAACTTGAGCATTCACATCCCATCTGACCCAGCAGTTGTACCTCCCCCCGCCATCTGTAGTCAAGAGAAACACTTCTACGCGTCTAACAGTAAGAGACAAGTGCAAGAATGTTTATAGTATTACTGTTCATAATGGCAAAAACCTGGAAACAACCAAAAAGCCCGTCAGTGAGAGAGTAAGTGATTATATGGGTTTTTTTTCAATGAAATATTGTACAGAAATCAAGACGGCTGAACTACAGCAGCATGCAACAATATGGATGAATCTAGGTTTTAAAAACAAAACAGTAAGTCCCAAACATTACTTTCGGCATCATATTATTTTTATAAAGTTAAAAACAAAGGGAATTTTTTAAAGGACAGTTTGGCAAAGTGGATTTTAAAAAAATGGCTCAACTATATGCAGTCTGCAAAAAAGTCACTTCAAATAAATGATATAAGTAGGTTGAAAGTAAACAGATGGAAAAGGAGGCAAGTTGCATAATGACAGAAAGGCAAACACGACACAGACATGGCAATCCCCAATGTATGTGCACCGAGCAACAAAGCTTCAAAACACACAAAACAAAACATGTTGGAAGCGGAAGGAGAAATGGGCAAGCCTACAGTCATAGTGCAGGGCTTCAGCGCCCCTCTTTCAGCAACTGATAAAATGACGTAGACAGAAAACAAGCCAGGATAGAAGAACCAAACAACACCGTCAACCAACAAAATCTAACAGACATTTGTAGAGCACTCAACCCCAGTAACAACAGAATACACGTGCAGATGGGAACATTCACCGGGATAGACCCTATCCTGGGTCATAAAATAAAGCTCGACAAACGGAATCGAAATCACAGAGTGTGTGTTTTGATCATAATGGAATCAAACTAGGAATCAGTAAGAGGAAGAGCACAGGAAAATCTCCAAACGTTTGGAAAATTTTTATGTTTTAAATTAAATTAAATTTAAATTCAGTTGATTAACACGGAGTGTAGTATTGGTTTCAGAGGTAGAGGTCAGGGATACATTAGTTGTATGTAACACCCAGTGCTCATTCCATCCCGTGCCCTCCTTAGTGCCCATTTGGAAAACTTTAAAAGGCACTTCTGAATTCACGGGTCAAAGAGAAAGTCTGAAAGGAAAACAAGAGGATACTTAAAACTGAACAAAAGTGGAAATACAAATATAAAGATGTGTGGGTTGCAGTTAAGCCAGAGCTGAGAGGGAAATGAGAAAACATTTCTCGAGTTAATAGTCCAAGCTCCTACCTCCAGGACCTAGAAGGAGAAGAGCAAAGTGAACCCAAAGGAAGCGGAAGGAAGGAAATAATAAAGATAAAAGTGGAAATCAATGAAATAAGAAACATAAAAAAAGAGAAAAATCAACGAAACAAAAAGCCAATTCTTTGAACAGAGTGATAAAATTGGTAGACCTCTAGCAAGACTGACAAAGAAAAGAAAAGGCAGAAATGATCCACGATCAGGAGAGGAACAGGGGCTGTTGCAGGAGACCCTGCAACCATTGAGAGGGTAATACGGGATTGCTACAAGCACCTTTATGAATGTGAACTCCCCAGCTGGGATGAAATGGATCGGTTTCTCAGAGAACCCAGGCTGGAGAGGGGCAGGGCAGGGCGGGTGGCCAGGGTCCAGCTCTGAGGGACTCCAGCGTCTGCACTGAGGTGCTAAAAGCAAAGCAGAAGCAGCCTAGAGGTAGGATGGAGTCAGCAATGTCATGCCATAAAACCCCAAAGAAGACATTTTTTTCTAGGAGGGTTGGGGTGGTCGAGTAGGGTCTGAGGACTGGCAAGTGACTGTGACTTCTGCATTTTGCAATCGGGAGGTTAGGATGACGTTGGCAAGAGAATTTTGATGGAGGGAGTGGTGAGGACAGAAGCAAACTGGGTTGGGTTGCAGAGCAAATGCAAGGTGACAAAGTGGATGCCTCCAGTGTAGACATCTATGGAGACACTGGTCTGGGAAGGAGAACAGAGCAGGGCAGCAGCTCCTGCACAGGAGGGGCGGGAAGGTGAGAGATGTTTGGTCATCCTTGTGTTTGTTGGTGCTTCGGGACAGGAAGCACTGGGAGCGTGTTCCAAAGACTGGGTCCCTGGCCCTCGGGGATCTTTTCATCCATCCAGACTCAAACTAGCCAGCCAAAAACACCTGAGACTCGAGGGATGTTTGATGATGTCTGCGTTAGACCCCTGACCCCTGGAAGTCAGGAGGAGGGGCTGTTAGCCTCAGGACCCCGAGACAGAACCCTGGTGTGTGTGGGTGTCCTGATGTTCTGCCCACGCCTCTGCAGTGGCCCGAGTAGCTCTCGAAACCACATTTTTAAAAAAAACCTCTTGTCGACTTGCTCTTTCTATAAGTGTTTTCTTCTTCCATGGAAACTAAACAGTCAGGGGCACCTCACGTCACCACACAAGTGGGCTGGCTCTGGGAGGAGAGGGTCTAATTCCTTGGCTCCGCCTGGGGCAACAACACTGGGGCAGGACATCAACAGTAGCCAGGAGTGCAGGCTCTGTGTCTGAATCTCTCCCCTCTCTCCTCTGTGTGGTTTTAGGCTGAGCCTCAGCTTCCTCATCTGTAAGATGGGTAGCGAGTACCTGTCTCGTGGGGTTGTGGGGGGTAGTTAATGAGATATTTTGTTTACTATCTGGCAGATAGTACCCCCCCAACCAACGGCAGCCTTTATTATTGGGGGTCATTATGGAGCAAACCCAAGTGACACTGGGACCCATGGAGAACCCAGGGAGGGAGGCAGGTGTCCTCGGTCTAGGGGCGGATTTTGCCTGAGAAGCTGAGTCACGTTTTCTTAACCCAGTTTTGAAAGAGACACCGAACGCCTTGCTATCTCAGAGGATGACCACAGTCTGGGTCCCACTTAATTAAGAGATGGCCGGGCCAGGCCTCTGCTGAGGGACAAGCCATAGTGAATCACCAGCAACTGCCTGGCTGGGTTTTTATTGACGAAGTTCTTCTGAGCTCCTTCTTGATTTCTGGAAAGAAAGCGGGGGGTGGGGGGGGGGAACCACCTCAGCATTCTTCAATGTGAAATACAGCATCGCCGGGCCTTTCTTTTATTTATTTGTTTCTTTTCTCTCTCTCTCTCTGTCTTCCTCCCTCCCTCCCACCTTTCCTTCCTATTTTTTCTTTACTAAAACTTGAAACATCATATAAAGTAATCTACATTTTAAATGCACGTAGAAGGGGCACCTGGGTGGCTCAGTCGTTAAGCGTCTGCCTTCGGCTTAGGACATGATCCCAGGGTCCTGGGATCAAGCCCCGCATCGGGCTCCCTGCTCAGCGGGAGCCCTGCTTCTCCCTCTCCCACTCCCCCTGCTTGTGTTCCCTCTCTTGCTGTGTCTCTCTCTGTCAAATAAATAAATAATCTTCAAAAAAGTAAAAATAAAAAAAATAAATGCACGCAGAAGCATTTTCCTGGAGAAGTGTGATGCCAATCCTGTTCTAAAGAGAATTGTTTTTTCCTAAGTTTCCTTGATTGTAAGTGTGGATATTCTTAGCTGGAGTTTGCTTTAAGCCATATTTAGCTTTTATTTATTTTAAATGTATTGGGATTGTCTTCTCTGTGACTCTCATTGGGATTTTAGACTGCACTCCCCCCCCCCCCCCGCAGTGGCTTTACACGCGGCCAGGTCGGCGTGCCCTCCTGGTGGGGGGGTGGTTCCTCCTGGTCGGCCTCTGACCCTTTCTGCACAGACTGAGGTCCCTTGTTCATTGGCCCATAAGTGCCAGGGTTAGCCTCCTGCACACTGCCCACTGCTGAGGGCAGGGATGGGGGATTAGGGGAGGGAACGGACCTTTCCGCACAAGTGAAGCCTCCAGAACTTAATCAGTAGAGAAAAAGAGTCCAACTCTGACCAACATCCACCAGCTGAAAGGAGAAGAAAAAAACAACAACAAATGCCCAACAAAATACAAATAAATTTCTCTAAAAGTGCGGTCGTCGGGGAAAAAAGAAAAGGCGGTTCGTCAGGTTGACATCAGAGGAATGGCAGTCACCCTGACAAGCCGCAAAGGCTAATGTTTTATTCACCAGGCCTGAAAAATAACTTCCCAACGAGGGCCCCATAAATAAACCAGTGTGATGAATATTACAAGAAATAAAAACTGATAAAGCAAGAGCCCCACAGACGAGCTGCACATCAGGTTAGGGAAGCACAGGGCTCTCTGCCTCTAACACCTGGTGACAGGTTTGCAAAGCCACCCCCTCACCGGGCTGCCGGGGTGGTGGCCGAGCGCTGAGGATACCCTCTCCCCAGATCTAGGGACCACGGGCGAAATTTTCCAAATGAATTCCATTTCTTTCACATCTTTTCATATTAAGATGTCACCTGCATGCACTGATACAGATATTTCCATACATTAGGAGCCACGGGCTGCAAATCGTTTTTCCCGTAGCCTGGGCTGGGGGCTTTCAGGGGAGCATCGCTTATGAGAGCAGACAGGCCCTCCACTCCTCTTCCTATTAAGACCATTATGCAAAGAGCCCGGAACCCAAAGAGGAATCAAGGAAGCGGCTGCTTCCATCCTGAGCTGCGGCCCCCACGCCCCGAGGTGCAGCGGCCGCTTCTCCTGCAGAGATAGGGGATCCTTAATGCTCCGTCTGCACGGCTCAGGCAGCCCACAGGATGGCCGGGGGGTGGGCCAGGGCAGAGAGAGGTGCACTGTCCACACCCAGCCCCTGCTCCTCACCCTGCCACTTGGCCATAATCACTGGACCAGAGGAGCAGCAACTCCTAAGGGGCATTAGATACACAGGAGGAGGGTAGAACTTACAGACAGACTTATTAATAATGAGAAACCGTGGAGGGGGCTCGGTGCCGAATGGTATAAAGAGGCTAAAAAAAACAAGCTGCAAAAGAAAAGTAGGTTGCAAATAGGTGAATTTTTCTTTGGACGTTTCTGTGCATGCACACACATTAGAGGAACACACACCTGAATCCCCATGTGTGTAGCTGGGCACATACCTGCATTCCCGTGTGCGTGACTGTGTGATGCACATGGTTGTGTGTTAGCCGTGCTGGCCTGGAAGCACATCCACAGAAACAGAGATACCTTTAATCCTTTCTTTAAATGACTCCTGTGGGGGAGCCACCTGCCAAAACCAAGAGGCTGGCGTTCTGCTCGTTGGCATCCAGCGCCTGCCTGCCGGTGTGCGCCTGTTTCTCTGCAGTGTAGACACAGAACTGAAGCCGGTGCTTTGCCATTTGGAAAGGTTTCCGAGCAGGAAGTTGCGGTGTTTGGGGCACTTTTTTGCATTTAAATATTGCAGTTGTTTATAAATACACCTTCCCCCGCCCTCCCTGGCACACTGACTCTGAGGAATCTGCTCATAGGGCTATCAGCAGAATCCAGATGTTCATTACAGATGCTTTCATCTTTTTCTTTCCCTTGTTTGCTTTTCCCCATTCGTCAGAGTCAGGCCATCACGGAAAGCCATGAGCACCGGCGTCTTCCCGGTTTCTGAGTGCTAGGCCTGCGTCCTGACGCACCACTAATCACATCCTCATCAAACACGTGTGTCCCTTCCCAGATGCAGTCACATGTCCCATCCAGCTGGTGGTGGGGGGTGGGGGGGGTGGGGAGTGGGAAAGGGAGACCATGTCATCTTCACACCAACTGAACGGTCAGGGTGTGGAGGGCAGATCAGGCTCCACCCCAGTGAGACCTGCCCCGGGCAGAAAGATGCAAAGATAAGATTTCATTTCTGGGAGAGTGGGATTGTGCGTGTACCGCTGCTTGCTGCTTGGCTCCTAACGTGGATCCTGGTGGGTTCAAAAGCTTAGCATCTGCAGGGACAGGGGGTATGAAGCCGGTGGAAGGACGGGGGATGGTAAAACGGGTTCTACTTCACCTCTCGCTGTGGGGCCCGGCACTCACAACTGCTCCGTTTCAGTGATGCCTAGAATTGTAGGCCGTCGGTGATGGAGAGGACCCTCACGCTCTCCCAATTCAGTCCGCTCATTTCATGCGTGAAAAATCGTTCACTGGAGGGTAAGATACTTGAGTGACTTGTCTGAGGTGGAACAGAGTACGGGCCAAAACCAGGACCCAGGCCCCAGCTTTCAGGCCAACACTTGCGCTCTGTCCGCCTGGGACTGTGCTTCTTATGGCCTGGTGCCCAGACTGGCAGCCTCAGAACCATCTGGAAACTCTCAGACCCCACCACAGACCTACGGAATTAGAAACTCTGCAGGGGCGGGGGGGGGGGTGCCCAGCAGTCTGAGGTTTAACCAGCCTCCCAGGGGATGCTGGTGCCACTCAAGTCTGAGCAGCACTGGGGAGGACCTGTGATCCTAGCAAGTTCCCAGGTGATGCTGGTGCTGTTGGTCCAGGGACCTCGCTCTGAGAGTTGCTGCCCTAGACCCATGGGTTTTCTAAATGTTCTAGAAGCCATATAACTAAAACCTTGTAATAACCTATGGGCTAAGCAGAGGGAAAGTAGGAGAGGTACATAGTGAGTTTTAGCTTGCTTTTTATTTGTATCCAGGACTCACGGGAAAAGTTACAGTCATGCAGAAAGGTGTCCTCCAAAACGTAAAAGCTAAACACACCTCAGTCTCCTTTGTGCTTGATGGTACTGAAATGCTTAGGGACGTGTGTAGCAATTTTAATTCCAGAAAGGAAGCTGAGTAGTATACTCATGAGTTCCACTCCTAAGTGGTGCATTCAGACCTCTCCAGTGAGGACAGCTGAAAACCAGTGCAGATGGAGAGCACCTCTTAAGTAAACGAGTCTGTAGGGACGTCACAGTGGGGGTGGGGCTCTAGGGGGTGAGTTACGATGGACCCAGACCAGACTCTGGAAAAGCTGTTTCACGGGGGCTTTTCTCCCTCTCACCACAATCTCCCTGAAATTCTGCGGAAGGAGAGAAATTTCACAAACTACAGTAATGGAAGTGTCATAATACTCTTCCTGTCTAATAAATAGTCTCTTTGCTCGCTGCAGCACCCTGGACAGCTCCCAGGCTGCCATCTTATTCTTTGCCCCTAGCACTGTAAGAACCCCACTTCCTTCCACTCCATCCCAGACTGTCTGGAGGGCCGCTGTGCCAGCAAACACGTGAAAGAGATGTGAAAATTTAGCCAGGTGGCGTACGTATTTGCCAGTTTCTTTTCTTTTAGAGGTGGGCTATGAGTAAGTGTGTGCACGTGTGTGTGTGTGTGTGTGTGCAAGAGGGAATACATAAGTCCAGTAAGATCAAGTGCATGTTCTTCATCTAATTTATGAATGACTTTTCTTGAAAATGCATGTGTGCACAGGAACACGTGAAGGCATATACTGCAATTCAAATGCACCAGGGTGTAGATGCCCAGCTGTGGATGGGCTGTCCAGGATTCTGCACCGCGAGCCTTGGAGCAGTGGAGGGGGTGGGTTCCTGATATAACCAGGGATGCTGAAGGGAAGCTCCTTAGGACCTGTGGCTCTGTCCCAGCTGTTACTCATTTTTTGCCAAGTAAGCAGTCTTCCCTATAAAAGTTCTAGCCCTGAGCCTGATCTCGGGAGGCACTGGGATGATGCAGTTCTTCCCTGTGGTGTGAGAGCCAAGACTGTTGAAATACGAGCTCTTCACTTTTTTATTGCACCTTTTTAATTGCCTCCTGAAGGCCATCAGCCGCCAATAAAAGCCCCAAAGCCCCAGAGAATTCTCCGTTATTATTCATTACATGTGTCTCCTCGTTCAGAGCCACATCCCTGTCGAGGTCCTGCTGCATGAGCTGCCTCTTGGGGGAGCCGGGTTGGGGCCCGGCTGGGCTGGGGGAAGAGGTGTGGGATTCAGACTGTTCTGTGTGCAACGGCCAAGGGCCAACTTGGAGGAGAGAGGATAGGGCTGGGGGTCTCCCCTTCAGAGGAGAGATTCTGCCCTTGGGAGCCCAGAGACCCGAGTGTGAGGCCCCTGTGCTGTTGTGTCTCCACGGGTGGCTGGACAGGGGACTTCAGTGTTTGGAACCTCAATTGCCCTGTCTGAAAACTGGGATTTAAAAAAACAGAAGGAGATGTTGTGGAACAAAATGGAGGAATGGATGTGACACTGTCTGAACTCACAAATAAGAGTGATGGGGAGGAAGGTGTCACCATGATGTGGTGCAGGGAGATCAGCAGGTGTGAGAAATCAAGAGTCTCATCTTTTCTCTAAGAACCAGTTGAATAGTGTAAGTGAGAACCTGGACAGGATTTCTGGAAAACCCCAATACTGGACAGAAACATCTAAGTTCCAGGTATGTGCTGCAGGCCGTGTGGGGTTCAGGAACGGTGAGATTGCTGAGTCTGTGGCAATCAGGGGAGTTTCGGGGGCTCTGAGACTTGGACAAAGAGAGGGCAGGAGCACATGCCAGAAAGAGGGGATTGCAAGTGAGGATGGGGTCCTGTGAGCGTGAGCACAGGTGCGCAGAGTCGGGGGAAAGCAGGCGCAGTGCCTGACCTCACTGGAGGTAACTCGGGAGCAGGAGGCAAGAGCCGGAGCTGGGAGGATCGGGGCTCTGTGCCCTGGACGGTGAGTGGACAGGAGCCTGTGCATGCGGACATTCCATTGGCGGGGCGGCTGGTACTGGAGACGAGGCACTGGTTGGTGTCCTGAGTTACATCTGACCGGGGTGTCACCTCTCGAGCCTCGGTCTGCACTGTAAGGCGAGGGTGATGCTACTAGCGTCTGCTGTGGGTTGGTGTGGGGGCCAGTGACATGATACAAACTCAGTGCTTGGCCCAGGGCCTGGCATATATTGAGGTGAAACCATGCATGTGAACACACACACACACACACACACACACACACACACACACACTAGCTTACATCTAGGCCCCCATCAGGGTGAGAGGGAAATCACATGCAGTGCCCCCCACGCCGGAGTCTATCCTCAGCACCTCCCCTTGGTCACAAATAGGAGTCTCCATCTATTTTGTTCATAAATGAAGCATACATGTATTGCATACCTACTATGTGCTGGGCCCTATGACCCAGGAAGAAGAGAACCTAGACCCAGCCTGCCCCAGCCTCCAGGACCCCAGTCTACTCGAGGAGGGGCTGCCCCACCCATCCCTCCGTTATAGCAGCTGGACACAGAGCAGATACGGCATGGCACCGGGAACCCTGGGAGCCCTGAGGGGGGACCAGCCATCAGCCTCCGCTGGAGCCCAGGAAGCCCCCAGAGAGGAGGTAACACCTGAGCCAGTTTGCAGGACAAGTGAGAGCTCACCAGCAGAGAATATTCTATATGGATGGAAATGTCCAAGGCTCGGTGGGTCAAAGGAGCCCAGCCTGTTGGAGGAAGTCTGGTGTGTCTGTAGGGTGGGCTGGGAGGGCTGGTAAGAGACAGCACGCGTGCTGCTACATGGGGCACAGTTCTGTGCGTGGTTTACGTGCATGCGTCTTTAAGCTCGCAGACACCCTCTGAGGTGAGTCCGCTGTTGCTCCCCTTTCACAGATGAGGAAATCAAGGCTGGAAAGATGTGTTGGGGTCAGATTGTGATGGTCTTGAAGCTTGTCTGGAGAGCTCTTAGTCCTTAACAGATGGGTTCCCATTGGTTTCATAAGCCTCCTGAAATGATTGCAAAAACTTAGTGTCTGCATATGGATGTGCCTTTGTCTAGGTAGACGACTCTTCAGGGTACCCCAGAAGTTAAGAGGCCCATCTGTATGTAATGGGGAGGCACTGGAGATTTTCAAGCAGTGGGTATGGAATCTGACCACTGAAGATGCTCTTCCAAGATGCCAGGCACCATGCCAGAGCAGCGAGGATGCCTAGACAGAGAACAAAGAGGCGGTGGCACCAGCAGTCCCAGAAACCCCTGAGCGTGAGGAGAGGGGAGAAAGTAGACGTTAGAGCGACACAAGCTTGTAGTCCAGATGCCATGAGGGCGGTGATGCTGTTGCCCGGACAGGGATGCTGGGGGGGGTGGGGAGAATCAAGTGTGGATGAGGTCACCTTGGGCGTGTCTGTTGGGAAACTGACAACATGGATCTTGGGAGAGAGGAAAGAGGTCCTGGGGGAAAGTTGTGATTCAGGACGTGGTTGAAGGTATGGGAAAGGATGGGCCCCTGGGGAAGGGGTGATGGGCAGAAACAGGATGATGGTGGGAAGACCAATCAAGGGCTGCACGGTCGACTGGTCAAGGTGCCAGAGAAGAGAGACGGGGCAGGCCTGACGGTTGGCCACTGGGCTTGCCGGTGAGGAGATCACCGGTGACCTAGCTGCAGGATGTTTCACGAGGGTTCAGTTCACAGCAGGGAATGGCATGAAGGTCAGAGGTGCAGGACGGACAGAAGACTGAAGAGGCAGCGAGGGAGGGAAGGTCCCAGGAGGGAGGTCACCCGAGGATGTGGAAGCTGAGGGTGCTTGCAGGATGAGGGGATGGAGCCCGGGACCAGGGACGGTGAGGGGGCAGGTTGAGCAGCCAGAGTCGGAGAAGGGGTAGAGGGAGGCTTGGTGTGGTCTTGGGGGAGAAGTTGTTTGCTATCAGACTAAACCTTCGGGACTCGCGGCATGCTCTTGCCACAAGGATCTTTCTTCTTCTTCTTCTGCTCCCCCCCCGCCCCCCGCCGCCCGGCCTCTCTGTCCCAGAGCCAGGAGGGGGCAGAGCCAGCGGGCGACGCTCAGGGTGGATTGTCCCGAGCAGGACTCCTGCTCACAGCCTCCTAAGCAATGATTCTTCTCCCCCTCCCTCTGCTGTAGCCTGTGCTCGGGCTCCGTGTGGTTTTTTCTGGTGTCAACATGATGGCTTTGGATGACATGACACCAGGTATTGATTTAAGGACGAGAATTAAACAGTTCTGTGTCTCTGGAAGAAAAAGAAAGTGAAGCCATTGCAGGTCACGATACCCAGGGAGGCCCGTGTGGGCTTGGGGTTGAGAAGAGCCAGGGTGACAACTTCCTAAAAAATGAAAATACTTTAGGAAAAGAGAAAACACGCTTCTGAACTCCTTGATGGACACTGGCCTGTTGAGGGTGTTAGGCGATCAGCCGCCTCTTCATGGGGTTTCTGGAGTCATTTCCCTCCCTGGGAGGGCTTGCTATCTCTCTGTGTGTCTCTCCCCATCTCTGGCTGTCTCTCTCTGCTTTGTCTCTCTTTGTCTCTCTCTGTCTCTGTCGCCATCTCTCTCTCTTTCTCTTTCTTTCTGTTTTCTTCTGGCTCTCTTTCTTCTGGCTGTCTCTCTTTGTCCCAGTCTCTCTGTCTCTGTCCCTTTCCTCATTCCTTCTCCCCTCCCCCCTCCCCGTTTTAGCTTATTGACTCAGGTGCTCAGAGTAGACCCCGTAACTGGACTCTTTCCCCAGTCCCCAGCACCCTGGGGCTCCGTACTTACTCCCTTTTCTCTCCCCACCCGGGAAGCGTATTGATTTATTGCAAAGCACCTCCCTGACAGCTGTGCTCAGCCTGATCCCTGCTTTGCTCAGCAGCACAAAAAAAATAAAAGAGCTACAAATGGCTCCTTCCCCTCCTAGGGCTCAAATTCCAGTCCTGAATGGCTGGACTGATTTCCAGTTTGGAGACAGAACTCAAACCCAGACAGTAGCCAATGAGAATGAGGAGGTGGTCTTGGGGACAGAGGGATGGCAGGGCCAGGCCACCGGGAGGGTGCTGGTTCTGCTCCGGGCCTCCGGTGACTGTTGTCCCCTTGACCGCTGCAGGCTGGGGGCCAGAAGCGCCCGGAGCTGCCGGCGAGTGGCAGGCATCTCATCAAACCACAGCCCCATCTGGGCATGTGATTGCTCAGACCGGAGGTGGAACTGAAAACAGCAATCCAAGATGGCGGGGAGGGACTGTCAGTGGGGGGCCGGATGTCCTTGCCGAGGGGACCAGGCCAGGCTGCGAGGGGCTGGCCCCGGAACCCTGCAGGAGCTCTTCCCCCCAGTGTGCCCGGACCCTCCTGGCTTCCACAGCCATTAGGAGGAATGGTCAAAGTGGAATGGGATCCTGTGATCTTCCCTGCAAAGCCCACAAGGGACCTTGGCTGAGATGTGTGTGGTCTCACCCCCAGCACGCCAACAAGGCAGAATCACATGAACAATGGGACAGGCAGCAGCACAAGGTCCATCCGAAAAGAATGTGGCACCAGGCCTGTCTTCCGGGAGCTTCTGCTCTCCTTGGGGATCAGACTGTGCAGTTTGTGAAAAGCCTGCCCCTTTCCTGGGACCCTGGAGGCCCCCTGTGTTGGGCCTGTGGGGCCGGTGTAGGGCGCACCTCGCAGCACCCCCCCCCCGCCCCGAGAGTGATACCTCTGCCTGGACCTCTGCCTGCGGGGCAGCAAGGACTTGAGCGTGCTGGGTGAGGTGGACTGGCAGCACCTACCACGTGACCACGACCAAAAGCCCGCATGTCCGCCGTGGGCCGGGCTCCCCGGTCTGAGAACAAGAACTGGCCGGAGTCGGGGGCAGGGAGACAGAAGTGGGTCAACTCCCAGGCACCTTCTTCCGCCCTGAAATTCTACCTCCGCAAGATGCAGAAGTGCTTCCAAACCCGAGCACCCCCATCTAGTTAAAGCATCTATGGAAACGATTCAAGGTCCACAGCATCCCTGCCTGGGACAGTTGGGATCTGTACGGGGGAAACTAGGCACAGCCGAGGGGCCTTCCTGGTGGTTCTAGGACAATTCCAGAACCACCCAGGGCAGGGGGTGAAACCCCTGCCCAGCCGCAAAACCGGTGTGATACCCTGAACTCTACTTTCACCTGCTGGCCCCTCTGTTGGGCACCAGGGAGATGGGAGAAGAAGGCGCCCATCCCAGGGTGGGGTTGACCTCAGGTGGGGAGCAGTGAACACGTGCATGTGTGCACACACATGCACACACATGAACATACATGCACACAGTTGTGCAGACACATGCACACACATCATTCTGGCCTTCATCTGATGGCCCATTTTTCAGGGCAACTTTGCTCAGTAGCTACAGAAGCAGAGGACAGTCATGGCTTCCTTCCCCTGGGGTGGGCACAGGTGGGTGGGGTGGTCCTCAGGCTCTGACTTAGAGATGTGAATGGAGACACTGTTGGCATGAGCAATTTCCTCCACTCTGGAAGTAAGGAGGAGAGGTCAGGGCGGACAGGTCTGAAGGCCTGAGAAGGAGCCAGACTCCCCCATAACCACACAGCACACTTGCCACTTCTTCAAAGGAGGGAACCAAGTGGAGAGGAACAGGCGGGAGACGGTAGCCGGAGCCTCGCAGCAAGGGGCTGAATCTAGCACAGCAGTGGGAGGGTTCTGATGCCCTGTTTCCTAAAGACACACCTGGGGGACGGCCATCGGGCCAGGGTGGCCTCAGGCTTCCCGGGCTTTGTGAGAGAGAGGCACAGACCAGAGGATGTTCTTTAGAGCCCCCATGGGGCCTGCGAACCTTCTTGCAAGGGGAAGGAGGAGAGGACACCAGGTTTGGAGTAACTGCTGGATTATATAGTGAAGTGGTAATGAAGGAAGTTCTCAGAGGTGATTTGAGTTTATGGCATGACCATATAATATTGTCGGCAGTAATTTTTACAGCGCGAGAGGAGGCACGGAGGATGAGGCCCTCTCCTCCCCCCACCTCTCCACAGGAGGACAGGACTGCCTGCGGGAGTTCGGCCAGGGTGGAGGACAGGTTTGGGGAAACGGCCCTTCACAGGAGCCCCTGGCATGGCCATAATGGACATGACATTATATCAAGCATTAATGAAGATAATAGTAATAATGAAGCAGGAGGGGAATTGGTTTCCATGGAGAGCAGAGCTGGGCTGCAAATAATGGGGGTCCATAAATTCTCCTGTGTCTGCGGTGGGGAGAGCTCTGTGGGAAGGTCAGAGCTGGTGTGAATGGGCCCTGGAGAGACCCTTTCCATGCAGTGATGGTACCTGGGGGGCCAGGGTCTGGGGTATGATAGGTGGGCGTGGATCAGATCTCTGTCCTGCCAAGCACCCCCACTCCCTCTCTGCTGTGTGGCTCCTTTCCTGCTCCCCTCCAGCGAGTGCCTGGGGCACCTACTGATTCAGCTCTATGCCCACCTTGCCCTCCCCTCCCCATCGGGGCCAGAACCTGAGCCCTCTTCTGCCTAGACTCCTGCTGGTGCCCTGTCTCTCTCCCTGGCCAGCCCCTGTCTCTGTCCCTGGCCAGCCACGGTTATCCCTGTGCTGCTCAGTCCAAGCCAAGAATTTAATTTCTCAAAGTGCAGGCACTGGCCATTCATCAAGTCAATGCTGTTTTTACAGGGAAGCCAAATGTCTCAGGCTGCAGAAAAATGTACCCCCTTCCGTGGCTTTGGTACCAGCAGCCTGCTCAGGTTTCAAAGCTTTGGAACTTGAGGGTCTTGTCAACACCTGCCCTCGGCCAGTGCCTAATGGGGTTAGGCAGTGTGAGACCCTGAGGCTGTTCTGGGCAGCTCACCATCCAGAAGTGGGCTATTGAAAACCGTGGCCCTTTAAACTTCAGTGAATTAAAATGAAATGCTATTAAAAATTCAACTCTTTGGGCGCACTGGCCACCTTTCAAGTGCTCACAAACCCCACGTGCCATAGAAGCTATACCACTGGACAGCTTAGCATAGACCGTCTCCTTGGTCACACCATCTATTGGACACCCTGGCCCAGGGGCAGACCCTCTGTCAGACTTGCTGTGAGGGACAGTGTGGCCCGCATGGGGCTGACCCTTTGCCCTCAGTGCTCCGCAGCGTGGCTGACTCTGCAGGGCGAGAGGACTCGGGGAGGGCTGTGTAAGAAAGGGCCGCTCACCGGCAGGTTCCCTGCTCACCAGTCTGACCTCATCCCCTGCCGAGCCCCCCTTCCCTTCCCCACTCCAAACATGGACAGCATGCCATGGTCCCCCTCCGCCTCTCCCCCTCCCCCGTGTTTGGTCCCCAAGGCAGAGCCCTCCCACCCTCCTTCCTCACTGACTACCTTCCATGCCCTTTATGAGTCAGCTCAGCTCAGGTCTGACCTCCTGCAAAATGCCTCTCCTGGCTGCCCAGTGTGAGGTAGGGTCCTGTCCTCGGTCTGCATGGATGAACGGGGGACAGAGCAAATGAGTGACTAGCAGAGGGTGCAGTGGCAAGGACAGAAGGCTCTTCCAGGTGGAGGAGCCACAGGTGAGCTCCCAGGGTGAGGCAAGTAGAAGTGTAGTTAAAAAAAAAAAAAAAGATTAATCAAAATAAATAAAAGCAACAAAAGAGCAATCGCTGAACTTTTGCTGTTCTCAGCTGCAACCTGATCTTGTCCCAGTTAAGGCCTGACTCCAGAACACTCGGCAGCTGGGTCACTAATGCTGAGCTGGGCGTCTTGGGGGATGGCAGGGTCCTGGCAGGAGGCAGTCTCTCACTGCCTGAGTTCCACCATCTGGTTAGAGTCCTAGAGCTTGTCCACGGGGCTGAGTTCTCAAGGACTCTGCCGGTGAGCTGGGTGACAACCTTCCCAGGGGGGTGGTGGGCCCAGGAAGGGATGGAATCGGGGAGAGGAGATCGGGAATTACAGAGCGAGAGTCGGAAAGAGGCCAGGTCCCCAGGGAAGGAAATTCTCCAGGGTGGCCGTGCTCAGAGCAGCCTCCTGGGAAGGCAAGCAAGCAGGTGCTGAACACAGAGCCAGGAGACGTGGACTGCTGGTTAGCTGTGTGGTCTCAAGAAAGCCACTTAACCTCTCTGGGCCTTAGTTGCCTCATCTTTAAAACGGGAATTTATTTTTTTTTTAAGATTTTTTATTTATTTATTTGAGAGAGAGAATGAGAGACAGAGAGCATGAGAGGGAGGAGGGTCAGAGGGAGAAGCAGACCCCCTGCTGAGCTGGGATCCCGATGTGGGACTCGATCCCAGGACTCAGGATCATGACCTGAGCTGAAGGCAGTTGCCCAACCAACTGAGCCACCCAGGCGCCCTAAAATGGGAATTTAAATCCCTGGTTTTACCTGTTACAGAGGGTTGTGGTCAGATTAGGGGATGCCAGGAGGGCCCTTCCTGTGAGAGAGGCACTGGGAAAGCAGGGGCAGGTTCTGCATCATCCTCTGGGTGCAGGCAACAGGCTGGTAAGGGTTGGATGGACCTGGGCTGAAAACCTGGCTCTGTCCTGCGCCTCCGTGGCCTTAGTTCTCTCGCCTATAAAATAGGAATAAGATTACTGTGAATCACTGTACAGACGGTATCCAGCTCAGCGCCTGCCCCGGGGCTGGTGTTCCACTGAGGTTCTCTCCTTTCCTCTCCTCTCCGCACATAAATATCAAACTGCATAGCCTACTGGGAAAATCCAGATATTTTTTGCTGCATCCCTCTGCATGATTCCTGGTTGTCAGTAAATCTCAACTAGATCCGTGCAGGGGCTGAGTTGGGGCGGGGGCATTCTGGCACCTCCTGTCTTCTCGACACCGGTTGCAAGAAGTCAGGAGCGGTGGTGTGACCGGGGCACCAGGAAATGCTGATGGGAACGTGCTTTTCCAGGCACAGGGTCCCTCCACCAGCCGCCCCACCCCTGGCCCCCTGATACCCCTACCCCAACACCTTTGATAGCCATGCTTGGGGTGGGGGGCAGCAACCCATACCCCAGAAATAATAATTGATTTCCCCCCCTTGCCAGTTCTCAACCTGGGCTTTTCAGTAGGAGCAAAGGACGCCTGATTAGAATATCTCTGAAGAGGGCCGTGAGTTATAGTAATGGACACTCTTCTAGCTGTCTCTCCCGCTCATAAATTCATCCCCCTCTGAAAGTGCAGATGGTCCATAATCGTCCATCATGCCGAAGTTCAGCCCTGGACAGCTCCCGGGTGGGTTTTTCCTACGAGGCTCCTTTTTCTGCAAGCTAAACAGAACGGTGACTCCACACAGCCTCTGCCTGTGATGGAGTGTGAGCAGTCCAGCCGTCGGGAATGATTTAGGAGGGAATGAACAATAAGTATCCAAGAGGTTGGAGCTCGAGGCAGGGAGGCAGAGAAGTCGGGGGTGGGGGGCAAAGGCACTGCTATAGCTGTACGTACATTTTTGTTGTTCTATTTATTTATTTTTATTTTAATCTTGAGGGACAGCAGGTGGTAGCATCCCAGGGAGGGGTGGGTCCCGGTGACCTTTGTAAGGAGCCCCGTCTCTGCCCCCATCCCAAGGATGAGGGGAGTGTTGAAGTCAAGGGGACGTTTGGTTGGCTGGGTAGTTGACATTTAGGGATAAGTAGATTCCCCACAGTCTTACTGGGATCACTAGACAGGTCCCTCTGAGGCTAATTAAAGCTGTATCTTTTGAAGAGGTGGCCCAAGCTGTCCCCTGAATTCCTACCACAGTTCGGTCTGGGAAAGCCCAACCCAGCAGGCTTCCCAGACTCACCTGTGGAATCCCTGGTGACAAGCGCATCACTCTTTCTCCTTGAGAGAGACAGCTCACCTGTGGCCATTTCTCGTTCAACTCAGTTTCTTCCGATGGCTCCTCCCCTGTGCCGGGTTCACACACAGCAGGAAGGGGGCAGGGGTGCTGTTGCTGGAAGTGGAGGGCGGTGGCTCAGGCCTCAGCATTACTGAAAGGCTTTGACATTGTGTACAAAGAGCCGTTGTGATGGATGTATCTCATCTCTGCATCTGCTACAGATCTTCTTTGATACACGGGGAGCCTTCCCCTCTCCGGCCCATCCTCTCTCTCTGCATAAAACACAGAGAGAGGGCAGTCCCTGGGAACTGTTACCCCACCTTGGCCTGTGTGGGCAGCACTTCATGGCCGCCTGGCCTTCCCCTCTCTTCTCTCCCTGTCCAGAGGCAGAGGAGGTGAGGCTGGGCTTAGACGGTGCTGAATGAGAGGCTGCCTCCTACAGGTGCAGGCCTCGCTCCACCGGGTGGCGTGTTATCGCTGCGCTGTGGTAGGAAGGTTGCCTGCTCCCCCGCTTCACACCCCCACTCCCGGGGCCTCCCGCCCTCCTCCCAGAAACGGGCTCCTCTGAACTGCAGATGGGGGAGGTGTTCAGAGCAGCAGAGCCAGGGGTCACAGGCAAACACCTGCAGGTTCATCCACAGAAGTGCTCCCCGGACGGGCTGCCTTCAAGAAGACAGGAGGCAAAGCACACGCTCTTCCCCCAAGAAATGGGAGCTGCCAAGGAGAAAGCCTGGTGCCGGCTGTGCCTTCTCACTAACCCTTGGAAATGGAGTTCACCTCGGAGGCTTCTTCAAGCCCCCGGGGTCCCCCTGGAGCAAAGCGTGCGTGCCCTGGAAGCTAAAGCCGTGCCCTCCACTCATTTACCAGATGTCAGCCAGCTCCAGGGCCGCCACTGGCCCATGGCGGATCACTCTGGAAGCAGAGGAAGTCTGCTGCTGCCTCCTGGGTGTCACGGCCACAGGGGCCCCCAAAGCCAGCTTCTTCCAAGTCCCTGTAGGGTGGTCCTGAGAGGGACCCAGGAATGCTGCCCACCACCCGTCAGTCCTGGGCCTGACCCTCCTACCAACGCCTGGTAGGTGGGAGGTGTAGGGGATGAGGGTGAGCTGTGTGACAAGCAAGCCATGTCCCACCCACCCCCCATGAGGGGTCCAGTGAAAGCTGGGCTCCCCCTGCAACCTCCCTCGAACGCACTTGAGCGATTCAACCCCTCCTCAAAATGGGCACCTGAAGATTTGCATATAGCCTGGATGCAAACCGGCCGTCCAAACCATTAGTCTCCCTTCTCAGCCTGCGTCTGTGTGCTGACGGAGGCTCGCTTGGGCTCGCGTGGGTGCAGCGCTCCGTGCACTGCCAGCCACGGGCACAGCACGCCTCTCTCGCCAGCTCTCCGCAAACCACCATCTCTGGTGGGTGCAGGAGAGCACTGAGCCGGGGGACGGCCTCTGCCATCTGGCAGCCTGGAGCGCAGGAGGACAGTGAGGAGTGAACTGCCCGCGGCGGGGAGGCTTGGCAGGGGCGTCCAGGTGGGCTGTCAGGTGCGGTGGCCACACGCCCTTCTCCTAGCTGCAGAGTGTGCTGCCCTCCCCGGCCCCCAGCGAACTAGATTAGGGAAGTGGAGCTTCGGAACCCAGTTCACCACCCGGTTGACGCCTGCCAAGCAGCCCTCGTGTCTCCGTCCCAGGGGAAACTGCCCTGGGGCCCGCGGTGAGCATGGGAGAGCATCCATCTGCAGTAGCAGTGACTGAACACAAACACCAAGACACGCTGGTTCCTAGAAATTGACCCTCCGCACCCATGGAGCCGCTTCAGGACGTCCCGGCCCGCTCTCTCTCTCACCGAGACCTGCCTATCACAGAAAACAACAGCAGACCTTCTTTTTTTTTTTTTTTTTTAAGATTTTATTTATTTATTTGACAGAGAGAGAGAGAGAGACAGCGAGAGAGGGAACACAAGCAGGGGGAGTGGGAGAGGGAGAAGCGGGCTTCCCGCCGAGAAGGGAGCCCGATGCGGGGGTCGATCCCAGGACCCTGAGATCATGACCTGAGCCGAAGGCAGATGCTCAATGACTGAGCCACCCAGGCGCCCCCACAGCAGACCTTTTTACGTACCTGTGCTGTGTGCCTTCCACACACGTTATTTCTAATCCCAGTGACAAGGGGATCGGGGCATAACTGAGGGTGAGGGACCTGAGCCCCCATCTAGGAAAGGGATTGCGGGAAACCGAACTCAGGCCACCTGGTTGCCCTCCCTCCCTCCCTCCCTCTAGCCACCCTCAGGGGTTCTTACCTGCAGACAGACACCTGTGACAGTGAGTGTGGGGCTGGCTATCCACACCCAGTGCCTCTGTGGGGGCTTCGCAGCTGAGCTGCGTATACAGTTGGCGCTAGAGGTGGGGAGGGGGCTTCCAGGAGAGGGACCCCCTAGACAACTCTGAATGCTCTGTCTCCAGGAGACACGTGTGTGTGCACGCAGGTGCAGTTGGGGGCTTCACCCACCTTGGGCCCTGTGTAGGATGCCCTGTCTCGGCGGCTGGGTACCGGCGTGCATCTCCTCTCCACCCCAACCCTGGGGCGTCACGCTCAGCGGCCAGCACCTTCACATGCTGTATGACACATGCTTCATCCTTCCCAGGAAACCAAGTTCCTCTTAGAAGCCAGGCCCTCGTCTCTTCTACCCACGGCCCCCCATCGGGTGCACTCCACGTGGGCAAGAGAGAGGAGGCGAACTAACTTTTATTAAGGGCTCTGTGCTGGGAGCCTTGCCTGGGCACGCTGCCTATGCCATCTCATTTAATGGCTTGGCACGTTCTTCCCAGCCCTTCAGCATTACGGTCTCGGGGAGACCATAACCTCCTTGCCTCCGCTCTACCACCAGGCTGCTCGCAGATGCTCTCCCTCCCTTCTGTGGTGGGCGTGCTCCCCTTGTTCTGCCCCTGCCCCCATCGCTGTTTCCAGAGCGCGGCTCGGATCCCGCCCTTGCCAGCCTACCCCTGTAATCTCTCCCTCTGAACCCAGTCCTCTCCTTACCCCAACAGTTTTTTGTGCCACCTTTGGCACTTTTTAAAATAATCAGAGACATGCATGTAAAGTTGAGAACAAGTCGCAGAAGGTAAGTTTTTAGCTCCTGAGTTAGAATATAGATTCCTTCGGGTCAGGCTCACGATTCTGCCTTTTTGCCATATGCCCGTGTCCCCCCCTGCGCTTGGTAAGCGCTCAGTAGCTCTGTTCTTCCTTCTCGGCTCCTTCTTGCCCCCCCCCCCCCCCCGCCTCTGGCTTTCCTTCTCTGAGGACGAGGGTTACAGTTGAGCCCACACACAGCCTGGCGCCTCGAAGCACCGGTGTGTCCCGCTCAGCCGACTGGGTGCGGCAGGACGGGGTCTGGAGGAGGCAGGGGTCTGTGGTGTGGCCCGCCCTAAAACCTGCTGCAGTAGCAAGAGAGCGTCCTGGCTTTTTGTTTGCTTTCTGTCCCTGACATTGAGGAGTTGGCATTTCACACCAGGAGGACAGAGCGTGGGGCCTCCAAGGTCACTGGACCTTTGCAGAGGGGAATTTGGGGTCCATCTCTGCCCTGGGCCCAGTGCCTCCTTCGAGTGCAGTACGATTTCAAACCCCACCTGGGTTTTCAGCCCATTTGAATCTGGAAAACAAAGGTCATCATTCAAATCAGTGAGCAGAGTTTCATGACATGTGGCTATTGGCCGTGGGCACTGCTGGCCGGTGGGGGTTCCCTGCCCTGGGACCCTAGGGCATCTGGACATGGCCTCCCCCAGCTGCACCACTGGGTACATTTCGGAGCCACTGTGCTGGAAGGGGAGAATGCACCCGATGCTCTGAAGGTGTGGAGAAGTGGCTTCCCAGGAGCCTGAAGAGTACGTTTTCCGCTTAGCTGTTCGTGACGGCTGGAGCTGGACTGTGGTCCAGAGAATGGGCGGGTCCTCAGAGCCTCTTCTGCTGCATGCAGTAGCGATCCCGCCCCAAGGTTTTAGAGGGAGAGACACACACCCACAGAATGGGCGGGTGGAGGTCGCAGCTGCGAGGCACGATATTTTTTATGTCGAAGGCTCTGTTGGCAGCTCCATGCGGGGCGACAAGCAGCCGTCTTCCAAACCCACTGACGGCAGGATGTGGGGAATGAACTCCTGGCTCGTCGCGAAGGATTTAGGATAGATCAGAGGAAGGACTCTTCCTGGCAGCGAGGGTGCTTAAATATGTGAAAGGTTTGCCAAGAGAGGCAGGGCGTGGACAGCTCCTTGCTGGGAAGTGTTTAAAAATAGCACGAGTTCTCGTAACCGAGGACAAAGAGGGTCCCGCCTGAAGGCAGGAGAAGGGACTGGACAAGCATCAGAAGTCTGTTCTTCAAGCAGGAAGATCTGGGTGCTGCTGGGCAACTGAGGCACACAGGGCCCTGCCTGGGGCCGGGGTGCTGGCCCCGGTGATGGGCTGGGCTTCCAGCAGTGCCCTCCTTGTCCTGCCAGGTCCCAGACGAGGGGCTGGAGTCAGCACCGGGAGGGACGGGTGCGGGAGGGAATCCCAGGCACGCCTTCCAGCAGCCACACTTGCAGTGGTCAGGAAGGAGGCCCACCACAGCCTTCAGGAAGCTGACTGCGTCTCAGGAGTCACTGGCCACCCGGATGGCCCAGCACCACAGGACACCCCCCGCCAGCCCAGGCTGCTCTCGGAGGGGACTCTCTCAGTCCCTCAGTGAGCAAATCTTCAGCATTGTGCCCAGAAACTGGGCAGAGGGGTCCAGGGCAATCGCTGCTCAGCCGGGCTGGCCTGGGTTTGGCGGGGACGGGGGGTGGACTGGTCCGTCTCTGCCCCCAGGGAGAGCCTCTCCTGCGCTTCTTCCTCACCCCCACTGGTTCTCCCCTTCCCTTCTGCTGCTGGGCCCCGGGGCTCCCTCCTCTTTTGGGTGACACGGTGTGACTTCTCTCCTGGCTCCAATATGTCAAAACTTCGTGGCAGAAAAGAAACACAAGGAAAAGCAGTCTGGGAAGGAGGTCACCTAAAAACAACAACCTGACTGTAATTGAATCCGCCCCTTACAGTGGGCTGTCTCCAGAAGAGCCAACATCCAGCAGCAGCTCCCCTCCCCCGGCCCCCCCCACGCCCTCCCCCCGCCACACCTTCCCTCCTCACACGGGAAGTTTCAAAATGCAACTCTTGGCACAGATTTCTCCAATAAAACCCCGTCAGGCAGATAATGAAAACATCACGACGCTCACGCTCAGACTGCATCACCAAGAGCACGGGGAGGTGGAGGTGAGGTTATGGGGATAGCGGGCATTCACTGTCGTTTGCTTAGCAGACCTCCCCGTCTCATTTATGGTCCGCACTTTTGCTTCTGGATTCTGACAGTGGACAGGTGCTGCCCTCTGTCAGAGTTTTGGGTGACCCCCACGAGCCTCCTCCCCTCCCTCTGGCTTCCTCAATCCAGGCAGTGTCTGTGTGGCCGTTGGGTCAGCAGCTGACAGCTGGGTCACCCCGATCCCCACTGGCCGACCAGGCAGGGGCTCCGGCTGACCGCACTCGGGAGGTCCTGTCTACTCACAAACGTTGCCAACAGCCAGCAAGGGGGCCACAGGATGAAGACTGACCGACGAATGATGTGCGGGAGGTTGTCCCTTCCGTGAGACTGGGGAAGAGGAGGGAAAAATGACATTTCTAGAAATGACACAGCAGTAAGTGTAACTTCCATCCATGGAACGATCATGAAACCACTAAAGACACGGAGGTTAGTGTCTGGCGTGACGACAGTCCTACCACGTAAAGGGCAGATCCAGTCTCCTTTCCCGCCAAGAGGGTGGCCCACGTAGGTGAGACGTGTCACCCTGGGACTTGCCTTGGCCTCCTCAAAGATTGTGATTTTTTTTCCCTTAAGATTGCAATTCTAATGTAGCAAGTGTCTAAACTGCCTACTGTCTGAGTAGCAACTAGTCAGTGAGGGGTTATCAAAGGCCAGGGACACCTGGCCAGTTTACAGACAATCTCGGGTCTACCTTTTTGGCCCAAAAAGGCACAAATACTGTCCCCTTCTAGATGTCCAGGAGAGAAAAGGCATGTTTTCAAGAATACCCTGCCACACACACCACCTTGCTTTCCATGCTTGCTCAGGACATGATCATCAGCAGAGCTCTGCGGGGTGGACCTGAACTGCCAGCCCTGTGAATGGAAGCCCAGTGCGCTCACGCACACTCCCAGCTGAGCCCCGACCAGAGGCCTTTGTCCCCTGACTCCACAGCCTCTTGTTCCGAAGTTGGCGTGGACCTGGGCCCGGGCCTCAAACACTGTCCACTGTCTTGACTACAGAATCAAGATGAACTTCCTTATGGCCATTTCGTTGGGAAATAAACATCTAAGATGTGATGCATTGGGTCTGGTTTGGTGGAAAGAGTGCAGACTTTGGAACAGGAAAGACCTGGGTCTACCTTTCAGCCAGGCTGTGTGCTGACCATGCGGCCTTTGACAGGCGACAACCAGGAGCCCCGGTCTCTCTGTCTGCGTGATGGGGGCCGCAGTGGGAGAGATGGGGGGCCGGAGGGTCTCAAGGAGGGAGTGAGGGGAAGCGCCAGGCCTCCAGTCAGGCTTCCCGAAGCGTCAGCTCCTTTCTTTTCTTTGAAGGATGTGTGTGTGTGTGTGTGTGTGTGTGTATGTGTGTGTCTGTGTGTCTGTGTGTGTTCGTGTGTTTATGCTGAGCAATCGGACCGAAGATGTGTGTGTGTGGCTGTGTGTGTGTGTCTGTGTGTGTTCGTGTGTTTATGCTGAGCAATCGGACCGAAGATGTGTGTGTGTGGCTGTGTGTGTGTGGCTATGTGTGTTCGTGTGTTTATGCTGAGCAATCGGACCCCTAGGGTTGCCAAGTAAAAATACAGGGTGCCTGGTTAAATTCTAATTCTAGATAAACCATGAATAATCGGCAGTGGAAGTCCATCCAGGGATGGATGATATTGCATGATACATACTTACACTAAAAAACATAAAACATCTTTTGTTGTTTATCTGAAATTTCTAATTCAACTAAGCATCCGGTGGTTCTCTTTGCTGAATCTGGCAAGCCTAGCTGGGAGAGGGTTTACTATTTTGGTTGTAAAGTTCAACTGATGGAAGCAGGTGCGCAGGGATGGGGGCCATGGTGGCCTTGGAGGTGGGGGCTGTGTGAGGAAGAGCCCCCAGGCTGGGAAGTCCAGGCCTCCAAGCCCTGCCTCGCTGCATTCCCTCTGGCCCCGTGCCTTCTTTTCCTTTCCCTTGCTTGGGGCAGAACTGTGGGGGGTGGGGGGGCGGGGGGGGCCGTCCTGGCTGGGAGCAAAGGAAGCAGCTACAGCCTTGGTCCAGTGGAGCTACCCACTGCTGGGGCTGAGTCTACACAGAGCTACACAGCCCTGGCAAGAGCCTGCTCACGGGGCTCCAGCTAAGCACCGACCTGGGCGCTGGGCCGTGTTCTCTCAAAACCTCATCCATTTGTTTCACGGGTGACATTCGATCTTCCCGAAACAGGACCCAGCAGACAACTGTGAACTCCGCACACAGCCATGTCCTCGGGGAGCCCTGTGCACCTTCTCAGCCCCAGCACCCCTGCTTCTGTCCCAGCCCCCCGATCCTCCAGCACTGCGAACCCCACCCCTGTCCTCTTAGCACCACCCCCAGCCCGCTCCAGCGTGTCTTTGGCGAACTCCACCCCAGTCCTCCCAGCCCGCTCAGTGGGTGTTGTGGGCCCTAGCAGCGGCAGGGGGCACACACGCCTGCAAAGGGAAATAGGAAATGAAATCACTGTCCTCCCGCAACGACCTCCCAGCTCTACCAGCAGACCCATCCCTTGCAGAGTGCATTGTTTTCAATCCAATCTCATTTTTATTGAAGTTTCCTCCAGGGTTAGCTCAGGAGACGTCTCCCCCTAGCCTCTTCCGAGTGGCCTTATTTACCAGAATCCCCTCGTCATGGCATTTAACGTCCCCATTAACATTTCGTGCATCTTGCTCATTGCGCGCATGAGCCCTCAGAGACCTCCGGGGTGGCGGGCACACGGCAGCCCGCAGAAACGGCAGGCTTATTTTAATTGGTTTGAAACTGTCGCTGTCGACCACAGAGGGGTCCCTTTCCTTGACTAATGACCTGGAATTTGATCATGCGGCTTTTATTAGCTTGTAACACGGAACGTGTAACCGTGTGAGATCAAAACCAAAGCCAGGCACACATCTGTCCTCCGCGGCACTCTGGGCACACATCTGCCCTCGGTGGCACGCTTGAGCTGGGTGCACATCTGCCCTCCACGGCATGCTCGAGAAGGTGCGCCAGCCACGCAGGACCTGCGTATAGGAGAAAGTGCCACCCTGTAGATGGCGGAAGGTGGCTCTGGGGGGAAATTGCCTTGAACGAGTTTCTGGCCATGCAGGGTCCTGTCTCTAGCATCTCCGGAGACCCCCCGCGAGGCACCTAAGAGTCAGCTGCCTGTGGCAGAACCACAGTCCCATCAGCTGGGGGAAACGAGTGGTGGGCTGATGCCTTGTCTGCTTGAAGATGTCTGCTGGCCAGGGGCAGGGAAAGCCGTTTCCACTCCCAGAACTTCCTGGCATCTGACTCGGTGTGGGGAAGCTTTGCTCAGAAGATCACTGCCTGGGGCCCCAGGGCACTGTGCCTTTCCCTTGCATTTCATCCAGGGGAGCGCCGGTGGTCTAGCGTCTAGAATGTTCCAGTGCATGGTTCCCACCCCATGCCCCGGTCCTCGACTGGAACGCAAACCAGACTTCCCGTCTGCTCAGGCTGGTTGTTTGTAAGGAAAACCTCCGTGGGCAGTTGAAGAAACGATTCTAGACTAGTTCGTGGCCCTTTCAATGGAGGGAGGGTGTCAGGGGATGGTCTGGTTCCTTCCAGAATGGTGCTGCTACCCGTGCACCTGTCCTCCCTCTGGGCTGCCGGCAACTCTGTGAGAGCGGAGTGTGTAAGGACTGGGCTGCAGGCTGCATGCCACTTCTGTGTCATCAGGGTCTCCTGCTCCCTCGAGGGGCTCACAGTCCAGCCACAGTCACCTCAAAGAAAATTTGGAGAATTTTGGTCATTAAGGCAAAATATAATAAATTATCTCTGTTCCTACACCTGTAATTAAATGGTTAACATGTAGCTATACTGCATTATCTTTTTCAAAAAGAAAGGAAGTGGGGCAGACAGGTCAGGGCCCCTCTGACCGCTCCCAGCCTCACCCCTGCCCTCCGACACACACGCATGGATCCGACGTCTGCTACTTTGGTCCCTTGAAAAAAGCCTTTATACACACATGACTGTGAATAGTAACTGGATCGTTTTAAAGTACACATATGTGACATCTTTCTGGAAACTGCTTTATTCATCCAGCGTTGAGTGTCCGTGGCTCCTTCCCACTAACGTATGTTTGCGATCCGTTCTCTTTCTCTGCTGCATGGAAACCTGCCTTAGGACTCGGCCACTTTGTCTTCATCCGCCCTTTCCTTGGTGGATCCTTGGTTGTTGGCAAAGCGTCAATAATGCAGAGAATGCCGCCGAGCGGGTCTTGGAGCCTGTCTCCTCGTACCTGGGAGACATGTGTACACCTGGCCCTGAGTGGCTGGGTCTCAGAAGGTTCCAGATCCTGGCCCTGGCTCTCTGACGTGTCTGGGACCTACCTGTGCCACTGCTGTCCTCACTGGCCCAGAGATGGCCGCTTTGTCCATGTGTGTCCACACGTGTCCACGTGGGCACAGAAGGATGGCAGCCGGCCACATCTGATTCCCCGGCTCCTGTGTGTCTTTCGTCCATGTGCAGGCTGGACTCTCCTGCTTGGGAAAGTAGTCTGTACCTCGGAAAGATTTAGGGCAAGAAGGGAAACCCGTGTACTTGTGAGAAAGAGAGAAGGGGGGAGGGGGAGGGGAAGAAAACCATTCACCAGTGTTTGGACTTTCTTGTTGGGCCCCCATTGCATGGACCCCACTTCACAAGCGATCCTGACCCACAGGCTCCGTGGTGGAAGGCTGAGCAGTCGTGTTTGGGGCATGATCCCTTGCTGCCCTCCGAGGCTCCATGGCTGTCTGAGCCCTCAGCCTGTCCTGGCAGGACTAGGGGTCCGGAAGCAATGTGGGGACCCCTCACCTCTGGCAACTAGCAGCGAGGCTGGAGGTACTCACATTTGGCCACGGGGTAGCTCCTGGAGGTGGGAGAACGGGCAGGGGCGCCCCCTGGTCTGGGGGCATCTGCTGGGCTCAAGACCTAGGCTCGGGTCCCCTCTCTGGCACTTTGCTGAACCAGCCCCTGGGGCGAAAACACCCACCTTACCCCCTCGAGGATCCTGCCACAGTGGGCTCCGGAGGGGTTTCCTGAGGCTGTGCAAGAGGGCCGTAGCCATGAAAGAGCTCATGTCGCAGATGGGGAAACCAAGTCACCCAGCGGCTCACCACACAAGGGCAAGGACAGGGTGGCAGTCACAAGCCACCCCCTGCCGGGTTCCCTGGGCTCAGGTCCAGCGTGTGCCAGCGCATAGTTGTTTGCATCCAGGGTCACTGGAAGAACGTTCTGGGAGCTTTTATTGTCCTAAGCCCCCAGCCTGTCCCTCCTGCTGCCCGGTCCTCCCCAAGCGAGTCTGGAGCAGGAGCAGAGCACACCCACCCTCGCCTGTGCTCCTACTTGGGCTCGAGGAGAACCGGCAGCGGCAACGACTCTGTTTATTAAGCCAATAAAATCTCAAGTTCATGAGCTGGAGGGTTTCCTGGCCTGAGCCTGGCGAGCTGCTTGGGACGGGCGGCATGTCCCCATCCCGGGAAGAGTCCTGTCACCCGAGAGCCAGCTGCCATCGCCCCTGCCCTCCGGGGGGTGGTTCACCCCCTGCCCGCCGAGCCCTGTCCCTGGCAGAGGTGCTCGGGCTGAGCCTTTTGGTGTCTTCGTCACCCAGCCTGGACTCAAGATGCTGCTCAATCCGCCTTGTTCTCTGTATCACTGAGCATCTCCAGTCCCCCTTCTTAAAGATCTGCTCGGTTCTCTCCTGCACTCCTTCTTTGTCTCTGGGACTTTTCCCGGGGTGCCTAATTCCTGGGGTCTTCAGGGACACGGCCCCACCTCACTGCACACACAGAACCCTGCAAGTCGATTCTGAAAACGGTCAGTCACAGTACGGTAGCAGTGCTAACTGTGGCATTTGCTTTGCGGTTATTGATACATCATCGGGACTGAGAAGCCAGTTGGGGGTGGGTGTGGGGCGGGGCATAGAGGACGGGGCGTGGAGACAACTGTCCCGCAAATGTCGGGGAGTGCCGCTCTGGCTGCAGGGGTGGATCTGAAGCTCGAGAGGAAGCTGGTGCTGGGCTGGGACTTGGGGCCAATGCGTCCCGGGGCTCATGACCCCGTAGTCCTTGCTCCCCAGAGATGGCCGGCCCCTCACTGCCTCCTCTGTGCCTTCTGTGCCATCGAAGGGCCCAGCTCCTCCAGAAGTGCAATCCAGAGAGGCCCCAGTGGTGCTGAATCAGCCATTGTTCTCCAGAGAAACAGAACCAGTAGGAGCTAGCTGGCTATCTACTGATCTACCTATCTATACCTATAGAGAGATACAGAGAGAGAGATAGGTGATGGATGAATGGATGGATGAATGATAGGTGGATGCATGGGTAGGTAAAGAGAAGAGATTTGTTTTAAGGAATTGGCTGGCTCAGGTTTTGATGAACGAGGTTAAACATAGATAAACTCTGCAAGGTCTGTGGGGACTGCAGGTCCTGGTCAGCCCCACACCCCCGGACTCTGGCCCAGTACTGGGGAACCCAGACGGGTAATGGGGGTGATGCTGGTGACCTGTTCCCAGCAAGGCTCTGTTGACTACAGAGGAGCGCTGGGGCCGGTGCTGGGGACAGGTGACACGGGCCATCCTGCCGTCCCTGTTCTTGTTTTCAGCCAGACCCCACGGGCCACGCCCCCCCCCCCAGGTCCTGGGGCCCGGTCTGATACTGTGCGTCTCACTGCAGGACAGCAGCGAGTGGCTGGGAGCCTTGAGGTGCGAGCAGGGATGCTTCGTTACAACTTCTCCCAGCCTGAAGCTTCCTCGGCTGCAGCGTTCAAAAGATGCTGTTCCCATGACGCTCTGTCCTGTGATATTTTTAATCAAGAGCGCGGGAGAGCGTGCGTCTGATGCACTCCAGATGTTCAGAGATTGAAAATGGTTTTGTTCTCGTGTTTTCTTTCTCAATGCAGTATTAAGTCAGAACGGCCAAAGGAAGATCCTGCCAGACTTTCCCTTGAGCTGGTCTGCAGGCCCCTGCAGCCAGGAACCTGTCCCAGGAGCCGTCCGTCCGTCCATTGGCAAACAGGTGCGTGCCCCTTCACATCGCACTTTCTGCTCCCCTGGAGCTGGTTCGTGGGCTGGGGCTTCTCAGGGTGGGGGGGCACTCGGGGGCCAGGGTGTGGGCCGGGGGCCGGGGCAGCTCCCAGCTCTGGGTGGCAGTATCCGCAATGTGGTGTCGCGGCGTCAGCTGGGGGAGCCGTGGTAGGTAGAGAGAAGGTTCCCCCCTGCCCCCCACTACTTGGTTCCTGAACCCGTCCGTGTTTTTCACCTGCTCTTACTCAGTCTCATCACTAAAATGCAAATCAGTGAGTGTATAATAGATAATTAATAGACTGATCAGCTGGCAAGGGAGGTAAGTAGATAAATAATTTTAATCATCCTTGGGTTGCCCATAAATTCCCTCACTGCCTTTTTATTAAACTCTCTGTTTACAGGAGTCATTCATATTGCATGCCATTTTGCAAATCCCTTCCTTGGCGTCTCCCACCAGGTCTGACCTGGAGTGGAGGCTTCACATGACAGCCAGGTCTCTTCCCAGCACGGCCCAGCTCTGGTACAGGTTGCCAGAAGCTCTGCCCAAGGAGTAGAGATGGGGGGCAACAGGGCAGATGGTGCTCAGCTCCCCGAGGCCCACCCTCTGCTCCCCAACATGGCCGAAGCCTATATTTAGACTGGCTCAGAAACCTTTATTATGCTTTGGCACCTGTGCTGCACGTATGAGCTCATTCTCCTCCCCAGGGATGGCCTCCGCCTATTAATAGCCTTGGCTGAGGCTTCCTCGTGGCTCCGAATGCCAAGAGAGAAAGTGGGTTAATAAATATAAAAGAAAACTCCCGTAAGAGGGCCTGGGGCCAGACTCTCTCCCAGACTCTCCAAGAGTCTGGCTGACGGGGCCCAGAGGGGCGCAAGGTTCCCTCCACCCCATCCTGTCCTCCTCTGTTGAGAGGTGCAGTGCCTGGCCGGCAGGCCTGAGGACCAGTGTCAGAGAAGTCTCCAGCCTTCCCAGGAGCTGGACAGTGGAGGCACAAGTGGGAAAAGCTGCCATCCGGGGGGGGGGTGCAGAAGGGGGGTTCAGGTGTGGCCTCGGAGCATCCAGTGGCTGAAGGAGACAGGGAGGCATCCTTGGCTCTCCTGCCCCCCTTCCCCCCTGCACCGTCTCTCCATTGGTTTTCGCTGGCGACCTTGGGCACCTGTAGGATGGAAAAGAAGTGGGGGACGTGGCCCTTGGGGTGGTCGCTAAACAGGATGCCTCTCTTCTCACCTTTTGCCCCACTCCCAGAGTCTGCAGTAAGGATAGCTTCCCTGAGTTAGAATTCCCTGTACAAAGCTCTGAGTAGCATCCCAGGGAACAGAGCAGGGAGGGGACAGGGAAGCTCCCTGAAGACAGGTGAGCCCAGGGTGTCCACTGCACGAGGCAGCACCTGGCCTTGTCCATAGCCGTGCCGGCTGTACCTGGGCTGGTGGGTTTGCAGCTGACCCGACAGAGAGCCCTCGGGCCAGGGAACGGTTCTGTTCCTGTCTTGTTTATTCAGCCTGGTGCTGTGCAGGCTCACTCCCAGAATTTGTGCTCCTTCGGGTGGGGGTGGCGCAGGAAGGCCCCTGCCACCCCGCTCCTGGTGGCCAAGCTGAGGCTCCCTCCTGGGGACGTGGCCGCCGCACAAAGTTCTCTGCAGAACGTCCAGCCCCCATTGGGTAGAATCTCTCCGCGTGAAATGAAGTCAGACCGCGGGTGTTGCTGGGTTTACGCAGTGCGCCTGTCCCTCGCTGCTCTGACGGGACAGTTGACGAGGGCAGAGTCTGGGCAGCCTCCTGCTGCTTCCTGGGCTGGACGCAGGTGTCCATAGCAGGCGACCTGGCTGGTCCGCTGGGCTCACGCCCCCTGGTCGTGTGTCCTCGGAGGGCGGCTGTTTGCCCGGGGCAGAGAGGGAAATCAGGCTGAACAAGTGGAAAGTCCTTTTTAAGTTCCACTCGGTGGAATTCAAGTCTGAACGATGGCCCAGTGGAGGCTCCCTGCCCTTCCAGGAGTTTATTTAGCGACGAGCTGCATGCCAGCCCCGCTGCTTCCCAGCCCCACTGGCCGAGTGGGAGGAAGCCCGGCCAGGGAAGAGGCAGAAAGAGCCGATGGGGCAGCTTTTCCAAATGCTGCGTCCCTCTGCTCAGATCAGGGCAGGCTGGAGGGGTGGCCAGCAAGCCCACTTTAATTACAGTCTGTCCCGGGCGGGCAGACAAGGGGACAGCACGGAGAGTACAAGGAACCTGAGAGCAAGACCCGTCGGGACAGCTTCGCGTCTCACTTTTCTGGTCATTCGGTGGACATTTTTAGGGCTTCTTACCTGTTTCTGTGGGGGAATTGGGGTCAGGTGCAAAGAAAAAATAATGAATGAAAGGCAGGAGCAAACTGATGGCCACCCTGTGACAGACACCACAGCAGGGCCCCTGGTGCTCTGGGGCCGCTGGTCCGCGAGAGGAGCCTGGTGGGGAGGGGGTGTTCCCCTCTCTCTCAAGAGGCCTGTAGCTCCTTGGGGTGTTCACACCCACCGCTGAGCTTGAGCCTAACCTCCCCCCCGCCGCCTGCCCATGAGGCTCCGGGGCCAGGAAAGGAGGGGCCGCCACCGGCATGCACACCTTCTGGGTCTTCTGACCCTTGCTCAGTGTGCACAGCACAGAAGTGCTCCCGAGGGCGTAGCAGGCCTGGCTGTGGGGTGTCGTGCCTGACGGGCCTCCACAGACCAGGGGTTGTGCAGCACAGAGAGTGGGGCCTCCAGGCGGGGTCCCCCGGGCCTGAGAAGCTGAGTGAGGGCGTCATCACTGGGGCCTGCCTGTGTCCTTGGCTTGGAGTCCACTCTAGAGGCATTTGTGCGCGTGCCCGCACATGCGTGAGATGGGGAGGGCTGGCGAGGACTTTCTGTCTTAAAAATCCCTTTCTAACCCGAAATATGAGGAAAGCAGGAGGAAGGTGCCACTGTGGCCCAGCTGCCGTCATAATAGGAACTCACTGTGTCATGTGATGTCACACCCGTGGGCCGCCATGGGATGTCCAGGCTGGGGGGGGTTGGGGGCCATCTTGACCGGCTCCTTCCTTTTTTGGCTGAGAAGGGGACTGGGCTTGTCCCAGGGCTCACAGCCAGTGGTGGAGGCCGCTGCATGCCACTCAGGACCTTTGCGGGCCGGCCCCACCAGTTCTGCTGTCACTGGGCTGAAAGTGACACTTCCAAGGATCAGTGGTCTCATGTGCCTGGTCCACCTGTTGGGCCGGACAGGCGTGCTCCTGCTGTGTCTGCCTCGCCTTCCTGAACTGAGCGCCCCAGGCGCCATCGGGTGGGGGAGTGAGTGATGATTAATTACAAACACCAGAGCGCTGCCTCCTGCTGGCCTCGCCCTGGCCCCGACCCCTGACCCCCTGGGGGCCCTGCCCAATCGGCGCTGGCTGAGAGCAAGGGCCACATCGTGGTCAGGCTGGCCCCTGGCTCCCTAAGCCCGGAGTGTCCGCACAGTGAGGGCGTAACCTGTCAAGAGAAAGGGCGTGAGGGAGGAGCCAAGTGCAAGAACTTAGTTCTCCTACAGACACGCAGACACGGGTGGGTGGGGCACAGCCCTGCGGGAGAACAGGACTTGGGACCTCAGGGCGAGCGCAGTGCTGCAGCCGCGAGCCGCCCACACCTCCAGGGAATCTCAGAGCTGGAAACAAGGAGGGCCCTTTGGTTTGTCTTCCTCCCCTGGGGCGGGAAGGGCCTAGAGGCCTTCCCTAGGATTATTGCTTTTCTTTTTAAATTAAAACCAACTTTTCCTTAGTACACAAACAATAGATTTGTAGACAGTCTAGACAAGAAAACGAAGGGATAGTCCCAGTGTCAGAAACAACCACTGTGTGCACATTGCAGACATGGGATCGCACTGTACGCACTGTTCTCTAGCCTGGTGCTGTCCTTCTTGCTACACGGTACCTTCAGGAGCACACGTTCAGCGGGATTTCCACCTCGTGTTTAACGACCGAGCATTCCTTCATTGCGTAGAGGTATCATAATTCACTGCCCCTCAGGTGTGCTTCCAAGGACCAGGACAGGCATTAGCCTCTGACCCTGTTTCCAAAACTCTCTGCCACACTTCAGGAAACCAGAAGATTGATTTTCCAAATAGGAATTAGGAGAAGATTATTCACACTACAAAGGAATCTGCAAACATACCCTCCAAAGAGCTTCTTTGATAAATGGGCTCCTCCGGGGCATTCAGACATGCTCATATGTATGAGATCCCAATTTATATCCAAATGCGTGGATTTGGTTGCTTCCTGCTGCCTTGCCTTCCTTCCTTCCCAGGTGCCCACACCAGCACATGCACACCCACACCCAGGCACGCTCACACACACAGGCGTGTGCACGGCACACATTTGGAAGCTTTTCCCCATGGTCGGCTGAAAGGCGATGATAATTTCCTTCATCATGAATCACATCTATTTATTAGGTGGCCTGCTCCCAGCAGCCGTTACTGGGGAATAAACCATCGTTTCTCTCTAAAGGATAAAGGGAAGTTGCCATTGGCGAGGTGAGGGAGGTCAGTGACCCTGGGCCATGCAACTTACAATTTAATGAGACGGATAAATCTCAGAAGAGACTTAGGGGACTTTTAATAAAACCAGATCCGAAAATCCCAAATCCCAGCCTGCAAATTAGCATCCACGGGCTCGGCACTAGGGCGGGGGTGCATGGTGGTGTCACCGTCCATGACGCAGGGCTATAAGCTCCCCTCAGAGCATCTTTGCCCTGACGAGTCGTCTCCACCCAGGGCCCAGCCACGGGGACGGTGCCCACAGGCAAGGCCTTTGTGTGCGTTCATACAACCTGATACCCAACAATCCGCAAATGTTTCCAGTGTATTTGTATTCAGTTTCAGACCACTTGGATGGTATTTGCAGTTTTGGTCAATCATATACATACAAATATATATGTAGTGTGTATATTTTTAGAATAATTTATTGAGTTAAAATTCATATAACATAAAATTAACCCTTTAAAGCAAACAATTCAGTGGCATTTGGCACCCTTGCTAGGTGGTACGACCACCTCCTGTCTAGTTCCCGAACATTTCCATCGCCCCTGAGTAACACCCTTCACTCAGACGTGTGTTTATTAATATTCAGTTACTTTGCTTTAAAAGGTACCCTGCCTACCACCAGCCCAGCCCCTCCGTCCCCTCAAAACAAGCACTTGAGGGACCGGAGCAAGTTCGACAGTGTATGGGGTCTGGGATCCGACATCATTCACTCCTTCTCCCAGCGCATATTCATGGGGTTCCTAATGGAACCGGGAGCACCCAGTGTGCACCCTGGCTCTGTCTTTTATTGGTCAGTGATCTCAGGCAGTGACTTAACCTCTACGCCTCATGTCTGTAAACTGGGATAAGAACATTCTTCTTGACAGGCCGTCAGCAGGAGGGAGGAAGTATCCATCGTATGTGAAGGGGTTGGGATGGTGCCCAGTGCAGGATGAGAGCTCGGTGGATGTTTGCATCTTTTATTTGATTTTATTTTTAAGCCAGTCCAATTTAGCAGTGGAGGGTTGTATACCAACTTTAGTGACGCTAATGTTAATAAGTTCTGATAACCCACTACCATCGGACCAGCCATTAAAATATTATTTTTAGTTGTGGTAAAATACACAGAACTAACTTTTGCGCCGTAACTGTGTGTAAGTGCGCAGCTCGGGGCACCAGGCGCATTCACGCTGGCATGCAGCCTCCGCCACTGTCCGCCTCCAGAGCTCCTTCTGTCTTGTAAAACCAAAACTCCGTCCCCATTAGTCACGAACCCTGCCTTCTGCTCCCCCGGCCCCTGGGCCCACCGTCTGCTGTCTGTCTCTGGACGGAGACCCCAGGGACCTCACCTGCGTGGAACACTTCCGTGTCTGGCTGACATCCTCCAGGTTCTCCACGCTGTGTGGGTGTCAGGATTTCCCTCCTTTTTAAGGCCGAGCGATGCTCTGCCGTGCAGATGGGCCCTGCTGCGTTTGCCCTCCATCCGTCAGAGCACATCGGGGGCCTCCCGCGAGCCCTGCGGCTCCACGCAGGTGTGCGTTTCTGTTCATCTGTCTTGACACAATGGAAACAAAACGGATTTGGAAACTTGCTTCCCCACTTTGCATACGCACCCTCACACAAGCAAGACACAGGCCTTAAGACGGCAGGGCTGCAGGTGATGACGGTCTGTTTGGGGCGGTCTTTTCAGGCACATCCTCGAGGCTCTCTGTCTGGGAAAATAAACACGTCCATGGGAGGCAGTTTTCCTCCTGACTTTGGCTGGGGCTCATGGGACTGTGTCGCCCTTTGAGATTTTGTGTTCTATTAGCTGGGAGATTTTGTGTTCTGTTAGCTGCTCACCCAGCTAGGTTCCACGTCCTGATGGACGACACGGGGAAGCAGAGGTCCAGAATGACCCCATGGGAACTGAGTGGGCAGGGACCCCAGAGTGCCTGTCAGGGCTCCCGCAGGCTCCCCTCTGAAGGAGGTGGCTTCTAGCCAGAACCACCTGTTCGCTGGGGCTGAGTGTCCGGTGGGCGGGATGAGGAAGAGATGGTCCGGAGGCCCTCAGGGTGCCAAGAGTCCACAGCAGGGAACAGAGGCTCGTTCTCTAGGAGTAAGTGCAGGACTTGGGGGCCATGTTTCATCCTAACAGCCCCGAGTCCTCCGTGTGGGATTCTGTCTGTAAATGCTGTGTGGCTACAAAGGTGGGACTTTCTGGGAAGGAATCGCTGAAATGTCAGGCCATGCTCTCCTGAGACCCATTCGTCTCTTCTGGAAACAAAAAGCAAAATCAGTCCCTGCTTCAACCACCAAGCTCTCTGGTGCTGAGTCAGAGGGTGCTTTCTGGTGTTGCCTCCCGAGCCCGGAATGCCGGCCTGGAGACTAAGACGCCTAGAGAAGTCATTCACAGGAGGCAAGCCATGACCGCGGCACCACGACGTCACCCGCCTCCAAAGTGCTTCCCCCATCAGCTCCAGCGGAGCGCAAGCCTCACCGATGCCACAGACGCCCCTGCCCTGGGGGATCCTTCCGTCCTTCGTGTTTTAGGCTCATTTCACCCACATGTGGATTCCCTGCTCCCCCACGATTTCCCCCCCAAGGTATGAAAGTTTTTATTGCACGTTTACGAAGCGAAAGATACTTTTGTTCGAAATCAGAGGTGCGGTTTGGCAGAATCGGGTCTCCTGTTCTAGACTGATGTCACCCGGTTTTCTTTTCAGTATGCCCCATCTCTCCTGGATTCCTGGTTCTCCTGAAGCAGGGCTGAGCTCAGGCTGCCATAACCGAGCCCCTGCCTGGGAAGTAGATCTCCTCCCAGTCCTAGAGGCTGGACCACCAAGGTCAAGTTGGTCGCCGGGCTGGTTCCCTCTGAGGTCTCTCTTGTGGGCAGGCAGACGGCCGTCCGCTCTCTGTCTTCACGTGGTCGTCCCTCTGTGCGTGTGTGTGTCCTGATCTCTTCTTATAAGCACACCAGTCACATTGGATTTGGGTCCCCCCCCCACAATCACCTCATTTTAACTTAAATCACCTCTTTAAAGACCCGCCCCCAAATCCAGGCACACGCCACAGTGCTGGGGGGTCAGGGCTTGCCCGTGTGCGTTTGGGGGACACGATTCAGCCCGAGACAGGGCCCGCTGCTGTCCAGCATGGTACCCAGGCAGGCTGGGACCTGTCCCCCTGGGCTTGCATTGGGAATGGTGCCGCCCCATGTCTGATCGTCTCCTCGGTCCCGGGCGTGGCCTTTTATGCATTAGCTCATTTCCCATGCCCGCCCTGTCTCCCCGCATCCAGCTACATCCACTGCTGGGGAGTGTTTCAACAATGCTGAATCCAGACAAGCCTCTCCAGTTACAGACATTTGCCCTCCTGCCTCTGAGCCTCGCAGTCAGCAGGACACTGCTGCTCACATGCAGCCACCCCTCCCCTCATCGATCCTCCAGGACAGTCTGTTCACTTCTGTCTCTCCCACCATCAAGGTCAACACTGTGTGGCCTCAGGTCGGGAGGTGTTGCAGCCCCCGTGGAAGACCTCCACCCTCTTCCACTTCAACCCCCCGCCCATCCCCCACACGCCCCACCCAGGGTGCCTGAGGGGCAGAGACATGAAGAGGTGACTCTCTACACCTCCTAAGCTGCCCAGCATGGGCCAGGTTCCATGAAGGACTCACCTGGTGACAGCAGGACCTCTCCAGGCTGCAGTCAGGTGAAACACTGGCTTGTCCTCTGTGCCTTTGCCCACACTGTTCCCTTGTCTCCCTAAACAGCCCTTTGTCTTCCGATATTCAACCAGGACACCACCTCTGTGAAGCCATCCTGCCCCCCCCCACCCCCGCTGTGCAGGCATCATTTTGGCCCTGGGCTCAGCAGCCGCAGAGTGGTACCATGGGTCCTGGCCTGTCTTCCCCAGCAGGGCAGGAGCAACTACTCACCTCTGTCCCCCAGCCGCACCCCTCCAGTGCCTGGCTCAGTTTGGGCACCCCGGAAAGCACTCGTGGAATGCAGACGTGGCTTCCTTGCCGTGTGGTGCTGCTCAGTGGCCTCCGTCAGAATAGCTCATCCCCGGGATCTTTTCCTCCTCCCAGAGGATGCTTTCCGTGCTCCCGGCGGCCCGCATCTTCCTCCCAGTGCTGGTTTGCTATAACACTCCTGAGTCAAGTGACCTAACCCAGACACATTCTAGATCTGCCTGGTGCTGAGCTCTCCACTGGGAGAAGCTTCAGGGATGGGGCACTAATACCCATTACATCTTCCCAGACACGTGCTTTGTTTTGTGATTCGTATGCTTATTTTGTTTTGTTTTTCTCTTGTCCGGAGAACAAATGGGCTTATCTAGTCAACTGTCCAGAACAATTTCTAAAGAGCATTTGGGGTAGGTGAGGAAGTGTGCTGGGCCACGGAGGTACCCTGTCAACTTCTGTTGTCCCTGACTCCCAATCTATGCACCGGTCAGTGTGGCTGGTCATGTCTGTTGTGAATAAGCCCCCCATGTTCCTGAAGAGGACATCCCACCGTGTCCTGAGGACCCTGTTCTGCGGCTGGCAGAGTCGGATGACAGCTCTTCTGCTTCTCCATGTGTTTGGCCTACGTCTCTGCCTTTCTCTTGGAGGCCAGAGCCCAGCCTGCTTCCGAGGACCCCCAGAGTTGCTGGATGTGATTGGGAAAGGTCTCACTGATACTATGGGGATGGCCCCAGGAAGCCACATGGCCCTGGAGGGTGGATTCCACCTGCTGGTGCAAGAGAGGACCCCGCCCCCGGCACTGAGGTTCTCCTTCACCTCCAAGCGGTCAGCTTCCAGGCAGGGAGAGGGCACCCGGACCACAGATGAGCTGGCAGTGAGAGGCAGGATCCCACAGACGCCATGGAAAGTGCAACCACTAAATCTCCGAGAGGCAGTCCAGGGTGTCAGAGGTCTGCTGGCAGCCATCGTCACTCATCTCTGGTGTGATCCCAGTCCTCCAGCCCAAGAGGCCTTGGATCCAAGCATGGCTGCTCCGGAAGGAAGAGGGAACTGTGCAGAGCCCCAGACGAGGAAGGCAGCGGGCCTTAGAGGGCACTTTAAGAAAATGAACAAATAGAAAGGGAGACAATAACCAAGATCAGGAAAGAACCACAGCCATTGGGGGAAGAGGGGAAGGGGGAGGAGCAGGGAGAGAAGGGAGAGGGAAGGAACGAAGGAGGGGGAGGGGAGGGAGACAGGGGGGAGTAGGGAGAGAAGGGAGAGGGAAGGAGGACAGGGGGGAGTAGGGAGAGAGGAAGAAGAGGAGGGAGACCAGAGGAGGGAAGGGGGAGAAGAAAGGGGAGGAGGGGGGGGGAGGAGGGCCATAGTCGGTGGCTGTGGAAGAACACCGCTCAGTCCAGGCATGGAGTCTTCTGCCAGGTGCTTTCCTGGGAGCCAAGGGCCCTAGGGAGGGGACAGAGGAACAACCACTGTCCTCCAGGTCAGGGGCTGTGCCCTTCCTTCAGTGTGTTTCTTTTCCTGACATTCTCATTATACTAATCATTTTTGCATGTGTATCTAATATAAAGTCTGCCCATAAAGTAATGAAACACGGCCCGACTCTGGCAAATGATGTGATTATTACATAATGAGATTAAGTGCCCTAAACCAATAAGAAAATCAAAATCAGATTGTGCTGTGTGTTTGTGTGTGTGTGTGTGTGTGTGTGTGTGTGTGTGTGACATTGGTGGCTTTTTTGGGGGGGTGTAAAATTTAAACTTTTTTTTTGCTGATGGCAGGTCATTTTTTAAAAGTTCTTTTGTATTTTCTATTTGAGTCTGTGCATCTGCGCACTGGGGAGCCCCATAAATTCTGGGCTGTGGAATCTGGCTGTGTCAGCAGTCGTGAAATGAACTGATACTAAGTGCAACAAAAGTCTCTCTAATTCGCCTTGTGTCTGCCTCTGCCCTCCTCCAGCCCCTTCTCGACTCCCCACACTCAACCCCCCACAAGCTGTAATTGAGAAGTGGAAGAATGGAGCTGGCCATCCACGCTGGGAATGACGCTGGTGCGTCCAGTATGTAAAACCTCACTATTATTTAGGGATAGCTGCCCTGTCCTGCTGCCCTGCCACAGACAGACAGACCCTCCCAGAGATGCCCCTGCACCCCATGCACCCCAGCACTCCCAGAAGGCACTGTCACCTGGTCCCACACAGACATGCCAGCCATCCTCACACACTCCCCATCCCTCTCGGCTGGGGCACAGGGATGCCACACTACTCCCTGAGCCGGGCTCGAGGTAGCTGCTGGGCCCACGGGTCCCCAGTGGGTGCGAGGAGTCTGGGAGGAGGAGACGAGGCAGGAAACTGAGGGCAAACTGGCAAGAGTGAATGGCCGAAACTCAGGGGAAAACAAATAACACAAAACATAAACCAACAACTTCTGCTCCTTCCATCAGCACCTTACCTCACTCACTCTCAGACCCCACAGTTTGGAGTTTGGAGTCAGGCTGCCCATGGGAAGCACCTCCCTCTTTCCTGAGCTGGAAGCCACTTGATGGAAAGGAATTGGCTCCCACCCAAAGCATACAGAGAGGCCAAGGCGGCAGGCATCTCTCCCTCCCTCCCTCCCTCACCTTGCTAGGTTGTGCATTAATTTTTTTCCTCCTGCCCTCCCCACGAAACGAATCTTGATTTAAGAAATCAGACCTGGCAGCTGTATCTCGTCCTTAACATGCTCCAATTGCCAGGATCTGGAAAATCTGCTGTGGGCAGGCAGGATTGCCTCCAAATGCATTTCTAGCATGGTGGATTTAGTGAGCACACACACGGCAGAATTTATCTACATACGACACGCCTCATGGGCCCTAGCCACTGCTGCCTCTGAGAGGCTCCCCAAATCTGAGCACACCCCAAGGTGGCCATCTTCTCTCACGGAGCCTCCGGCATGAACCAAGCACCGTCGGAAAGATGAACTGGGCTCTTTGCAAACCTTCTGCACGTCATTATCTTGGTAGGAGATCAGGCTGTTTGAATTGGGCAGTGGTCTCTTCCTACCCACCTCCTCCAGGGAAGAATCTCTTTCTCCTGATGAAGAAAACAGGATGTTATTCAAATGGAGGGTTGGTGGGGGAAATGAATTAAAACCGGCGACAGAAAATCATGTTTCGAATTTGATGAAGGCAGACCAGCGGTGGCATGAGCCTGCATGAGCACTGGATGCTGTCTCCAGGTAATAAGTGAGTGCCATGTGTTTCTAGGCATGGCGCAGAGATAAACTGAGACCCTGTTACCTGCCGCCAGCCCGGGGCTCAAGGCACTTGCCAGCTACTGTCCATGGTGCTGAACCCCAGCCCTCCCACAGCCCCTGTCTACCCTGTTCTCTCTCTCTAAGTGAAAGCATTGGCTGGAGCCGGGCACAGCTACTTGACCCCGGGCTTTGATGATCACTGTGCCCAATATAATCTGATAAACTGCCCTCCGGTCCAAGATTCTGCCAAGGCGTTTCAAGGGTGGAGAATCTGTTAAGAAAAAGCAGTCATGTATTGAAGGGGAGTAGAAAGCTGGCTCGGTTGGTCCTGCATTCCCAGCCACAGGAGGTGGCCATGCGGCCATGGTTGGAGAGCTTAGTAGTCTTCAGTGGAGATATTTACCTGTTCTGGTAGCCGGACGGGTGACCACGTGTGAGACTGTCACTGCTTCCCAAGGTCCAGCCAAGCCCACGCTAGCTGAGCACTCTCTCTCCGCCCTGCTTCATTCTGCGACCCTGTAACATCCACTGGTGCTGAACTCCTAATCAGGGAGAATCCCTGACGGCCCTCTCTGTGTGTCTCATCTCCTTCCTCGGGCTCAACTGGGGACCACGTTGTTGCTGCAGGGCAGCCCTCCACTTGTTTGTCACAGCCCCACCCCCGAAGCAGCAGATTAACAAGAGACAGACAGCAGACAAGGACCTGGGACAATCCTGTGGCTCCCACGCCACCTTGGACAAGTCACTGCCTCCCCATGTTCTCAGTGTTCTCACTTGTAAAATGGAGATGATGAGACCCACCCCTCCAACCTTAGGACTGTTGGGAGGGATCAAATGAGACAATACCTTTAAGTGGCTTTGAAAAACTGTGCACCTACCATATAAACATATGGCTTTAAGAATAACAGCCTTGTAAAAGAGAAGAGGCTTCTGAGACCTCCGTGTCTGATATTCCAGCCAAGCACGTGCTTCAGGGGCCTTCTTTCAGGAGGGGTGTATGGGGGGGATTAGATATAAACCCCCATAAAGCCATAGCAAGGCCTCAGGGAGGAATGGTCTTTTCTACCAACTCCCAAAAGAAAGGCCGGATTCCAAAATGAAGTCTGTTTGCTTCTTACTTTGCTAATATAAAGAGAGCGGGTGATTTCCACCTCCCCCGCCCCCCAGCCATGCAGCTTCACGTTGGTGGAATCAGAATACAATAGTCAGAGGTCTCTGGTGGCAGAATTCAGCGGAGGGAAGAAAGCAAAAGGATCTGTTCTAAGCATTTGGCATACCGCTGTTCTCTCATTATCCAGCAAAAGCAGCCCAGCGCTACCCTCTGCAGCATTGGACACTTCCAGGGGCAGAGCGTGTTGAGTCTGTGTGTGAGTGCGTGTGTGTCTACAGTGCCAAGCATCAGTGTCAGCATAAATATGTTACCATAGACTAACATTTTAATTCCTTCCTTCAACTGCTCTTTTTTAGCACCTTCTATGTGCTGGGGCCATGCCAGGGGCTGGTGACAGCCTCTGCATCCTCTGGTGGCTTTCAGTGCAGTGGGGTGCAGATGATCAAGATAGAGCATAATGGACGCTCTCTGGCAGCGCTCTCGGGCTCTGTGAAGGGTGCTGCACACTGATCTCCCTCCCCTCTGCTTCTCTCCTAGTCGTACCTATAGATGCTCATTAGGTCCTGTCCTCTGGTGTGTCCTGGTGTCCTTGGAGCTCATGGCTCCCTCTGGCTTTAGACAAACCCCCTCTCTTCTTACCTTGGCATGATTATTGGAAGATTCATAACAAAACAGAGCAATTCCAAAAAACTGGAATTGACACAAGCCTCAGAATGAGGGATTGGAGATCGGTGGTGGGGCTCCAGTGTCTGGCTTTGGGGGTTCTAAGTTGTAACATCTCACTAGGTGGTGGGAGCTAGTTATGGTCCAATCTGGGAGTGAGGCCAAGCATTGTGAAGTTCAAGGTTTTGCTGCACGGTAACGTTTCTACATCAGACTTCCTAAGTCACACACTGTCCCAGTTTCCCTCAGCTAGCCTGCAAAGACCATCTACTTTCTTCCTGCTGAACATAGAAGAACCACATGGGGCCATCCAGAAAGGCTCTGGGAGTGGCCGGGGGAAAGGGCCGGGTTTCCACTGTGATCCGTGAGTGCAGGGACTTTCCCACACTGCTGCTGGTCCCTGAGAACAGCGATCAAAGGAGCCTTCAGAGAAAGCTTGGTGTTTGGTCCTGCCTGCCCAGGCCGTGAGCCATTGTGGTTCTGCAGGTTTCATTACTGATGCCACATGGGGCTATTAGTTTCAAGGGGCTGCACTAACCATACAGGGCTCTGGGCTGTGCCCTCGGCCCCATTCCTCCTGCCCGGAGGAGGAGGAGCATCCCTTGACCAAGAGCTTTTGCAAGGCACTTCAGTAAATTCCCACACCTTGATCAGAGTGCTATAGACACCTCCAATATTTAATTACAAATTCACGTGGGCCAGCTAACTGAATATGCAACCCCACAGCAACTTTCTCCTCTCCCACACTCCAACTCAACCAATGAAGTTATCCCAGAATCCAAAATGTTTCACTGCAGAGAACGCCGTGGCTCTTGCCATATGCCCAGGGCACACACAAAACAGAAAATAACCTCACAAAGGGAACTCCAGTGACCATATGCTTTACTACCCCGGCCATCAGAGCTGACATTTATGCTACTAATTTTAAAACACATTGTTTCTTCTCTATTAACTTAGACTTGTTTGGGGCCAGCTAAAGAGCCCCTTTCCTTACCTGCAGGCTGGCTTCATATGGCGGTCCTTCACTCCCCCGGTCCTCAACACCTCCCCAACACTTCGCTTCTCCTGCAGCCTGGGGAGGGCGGGGAGGGGCATGAGGAAAGCTTGGGCACACACATCCTTCCAGAAACACAGGAAGCTGCAAGCTGAGCTGACCCGCCACGAGAGAGCCGGCCCCACCCCAGCATAGTTTCCTGTCCAAACACACTGGCCATTTCTGGGAGAAGATGACTAGCATTGTCAAGGGCAGAGTGGCCAGAGCTGAGGGCATGGGAGAATTGACTTTGCATATATGGCAGAGCCTTTCCGTCCACCCATCACCAAACCCAGAAAAGGAGCCTCCGGAGGTCAAATGAGATGCACATAATCTATGCTGCTCCGTCCGCCTTGTCAAAAACTATAGCTTCCCTAATTTGGGCAAACCTTAATCCTAAACATCCTTTATTTCCCCTGGGCCTGACCCCAGAAGACCCTCAGCGAGGGTCGTTTGTGTCCATCTCAGATTCCGTTTGCTGGCTACTTGTGCCTGGGACCCCTCCTTTGACAGTGTCAGGGATAAGCATTGCCACGAGAAGCACGTGAGGAACGGGTCCTGTGCGTCAGACCCGAGGCTGAGACCGGCACGTGGGCTGTGTCGTTGGCAGCCCCACAGGAAACCTGTGGTATGGGGACAACACGAGGAATCATGCACCTGCTTTCCAGATGAGGAGAGCGAGACTCACTGCGTTGGATCCCCAGGGCACCCCCAGGGCCTTAGAAGGTCCTGGCGGCCCTCGGCATCCACTGGGCATGTGCTTCTTCTCCTGCTTCAGGCTGAGCTCCTCCGGGAACGCACCTGTTGGGGGGGGGGGGCGTACTTAGAGGCAGGAGCCTGCTTTGCTTGCATCCCTTTTAGAAGCGGGGTTGGAGCAGTCCCTGGCCACCCCCAGCCCAGGGTTATTAGTTATTTTTAGCAATCAATGTTATTGATGCCGCGTTCACTGGAGAAAGCCACCGGAGAGCTGTTCTTCCAACTCATTACATTTAGAGTTGAACTATCCCCTTTTTATATAAATCCTGACACGTAAAGATAAAATACACCACTTTCTGGGGGAAGCTCTAAACCAGAGGCTAAGAGCTGGGAGGCAGTTTTAAAGATGACTCCAAAGGAGGAGCCCCGGGAGACCCATCCCCTGAGCCAGGGAGCTGGGCCAGGGGTTACAGTCGCTTGTGGGGAAGAATGGCCCCAGGGAGGGAAGAAGGCAGGGAACACAAAAGACAGGGGTGCTCTTGGGGGCCCTCAAGCCTGGGTGGCCGGGAGCAAAGGCAGGGGCTTGTCGCTGGCAGGGCCACCGCATCTCAGTGCCCAGTGGTCAGCAACACTGGTCCTCGCCTCCCCATCCCTCTCCAGGGGAGACACAGGGCCTGGTTCTCGAGAACACTCCACACACCTCACCATGCCTTGCCTTCAGCGTCTCAGCCTTGAAGGGACAGAGCCTCGGACCAGCAAGGGCTCCAGGATGGCTTGAGCTGATGGCTTGGGCCTGAGACCACAGGTGGGGGACACGCTGTGCCAGACCTGTCAGAGAAGTCCCTCTCTCTGCCTCCAGTGGGATTTCTTTGGGGACGTGATGGGCAGCAGAAGGCTGGAGAGTACACGTCCTGGTGGTGTAATTTCCCAGATGTGAAAGCAATAGGAGATGGCCAGGATGGATGTCACCTGTTTCCCATGTGGGCCACACCCCTGCCCCCGACACCCCCGCCCCCCGTACCTCCTCCCCCGGTGTTCGTCTGGCCTCATTCTGCTGCTGGCATTCCGTCCACACCAAACAGCTCGGTTTCTTGCACAAGCCACTTCTCTCTCAGGATCCGTAAAGCGTTCCTTGTGTCTAGAACACACTCCTCTCTGATGAACTCGCATCAGGGAGGGTGTAGGTCAGATCTGTCGATTTGGGGGTCATTATCAACTAAGGGGAGCTGAAACATCAGATGAATGAAATATACTGGTGGAGTGTAGCCATGGCCTGAGAAGGCCAGCAAAGCAAAGACCAGGGCCAGGGAAGCAGAAAGAGCGCATGGACCGGAGGGCGGAGCCCCCAGAGGCAGACCCAGAGCCTCGGGAATGAGGGAGTGATCGGCCATGGGGGGACACTGTAAGTAAGGATGGAAACACAACTGTCAGGTTTGGGAGCTGGGGAGTCTCGGGACAGCTGCTTGACCAGAATGGAGGGGCCGGAAGCCAGGCTGCGGGGGGCTGGAGGTGAGGGGTGGTGAGAGGTGGCTCTGGAGCCACACCTCCGGGAAGCTGGGTCTGGAAAGGGGAAGACAGGTTGGGAGGACTTTCTTTGGCTGGCAGACAGGAGTGTGTCTCTGCACCTGTCACCCCTCTCTGCTTTGCAGGCATTCATTTCCCCATCAGACCTCCCCGGGAGGCCTGGGGGCGCATTTTCCTTTCCATCATGAGCGTTCCTGGCTCCCAGCACCTGTCAGTCCCCATTCTGGGTGCTAGGGGTCCAGGAACTCCCATGGCACAGACAGGGGACAGGCTATGGGCCAGAAGCTTATAGTCATATGCCAGGTGGGGGGAAGGCAGGGGCAGAGGAAGGCAGAGGAAGTAAGGAGGTGAGCAGATCTCACCACGAAGGGGACATTTGAGCAAAGACCGAAGGTAGAACAGTGAGGACACTAGCACGCTAGGGCAGAATGAGGGAGGAGGGTGGAGCAGATCAGTCAGGGCCCTCAGAGCGCTTGGCCTTTGCGCTGAGTCCCGCTGGAGGGGTTCTAGCAAGGCCACGGTGCCATCCCGTACCTTACGCGGGTGAGTCATGGGCCAGACCGGAAGCAGCCTGACCAGGTGGGGAGGCTTCGCTTGGCCTGTGGTGGTCCCATGGAGGTGACAGAGAGTGGAATTCCAGATCTGTTTCAAAAGTGGACCCCTGAGTATTTGCTGATGGACTGAGAGTGGGGTGTGAGAGAAAGACCCGGGTCTCAGACGTCCCCAGTGGCTGTGGCCACACGAGGAGACAGTAAAGCAGCAGGTCGGGTGGTTGGCTCTCAGGGATGTGGTTCTAGACGTGTTGAGTGTGGGGTACTTGCAGGTAGAAGGATGAGCAGATAGGTGGACATAGCAGTCTGGGGTCCGGGCCAAGACGTTCCCCCTGGTGCCTCGTCGGAGCTTGGCAGGGAGGACCTGGAGCCTGCTTTGGAATGAATGCACCTGCAGCGATTGAGTGTCTGAACGTTCCCACTACTGGCCTATCCCATCTCTGTTCCCCACCCCGCCTCCTGCAGCCTTCAGCAGCGTAGCCCAGCAGATGGCCCAGGGCAGCACAGAGCATAGTAGAGACCAGTCTGCGTCTCAAAATCCCGGGAAACACAACTGATCCAGCAACACAGGATCCAAGGGCGCCACGTTCAGGCCTGGTTCCAAGCGGAGCATTCTGAGCGAGTTTGATAGGACTCTGACATCACGATATTTTACAGCTCATCCCTGTCCCCACCTTACTGCACCTGCACACACCCCCCTCTATCCCCATCATCGCCCACAGCCCAAAGCGCAGGCAGGGATCTGGTGCGAGGCAGGATGCGTCACCCACAGGCGCGGGGTCTTTACCTTCGTTACGCTCGCCTTGAAATCGTCTTGCTGTGGCCTCTCAGCACACTGTGGTGGAGAACGCCTCCCCGCTCCCGCCCAAGAAAACTCAAATGTTTGCAGATGGGTCCAGAGACTCCCGATTTCTTAGGACCAAGGATATCACTGAGTGTTATCCACAAGCGGGTGCAAACCCCAAATGCTGAAGTCCTGTGAGCAAGGGAGGGTGAGGAGAGGCCATCAGAGGCCAAAGAAAACACCAGTGATCCTGTCTCTGTGCCCCCCCCCGCCCTTGGCCAGGTACAAATATGAATGAGGATGTTGAGGAGCTGGAAACATGCAAGCAGCTGACCCAGCCCCCTCACTTTGTACCCCAGGATAGTCCCCTAATTGCTACAGAGTGTTCCTCATTTCAATTTGATTTTTGAAGAGTTTATTGTAGTGAGATTCACATAACATAAAATCATTCGTTTCAAAGTGAACAATTCAATGGCATTTAGCACATCCACAATCTAGTTCCAACATTTGTTGGTGGTAGGAAACCCCACTCCCCATAGGCAGGAAACCCCCAATTTTCCCGCTCCCCTAGCCCCTGCCAACCACCAATCTGGATTTGTCGCTATGGATTTAAGGATTCTGGAACATTCCACAAAGATGGAATCATCATGCATCTGCTGCTGTGAGCAATGCGTGGAGTGTTCCCCTTCAAGACATACTCGACACCAGTGTGTGTTGTGGGAAAGTGGGCGTGGAGGCTTCCCCGTCCCCAGAGCAAGCCGAAGGAGAATTCTGGGGCCCCTGCCTCCCACAGCTGTGTACTGCAACCACAGAGGTAGGCCGTAAGTTTGCAGTTCCAAGGAGGTACCCATGGTCAGCACCGTGCTGCACACCAGGGCACTTCCGAGAGGCAGTCTGCTCTTCCCCGGACACTGTGGGGTCTGACCATCAGCTGCCAGCACAAAGCACAGAGCCCGCCTGAGAACCTGATTCTCGGGGTGGGCGGGACCCCAGTTGACCGGCCAGGCCCAGGTACCTGCTGTGGACCCGGTCTCTCGTCTGTGGGCCTGGCCCTGCCTAGGGCCCCGGTGAGGCTCCCACATTGTGGATTTTGCCAAGCACATCTGGGCCCCCGGGGAGCAGAGAGGAAGAACGCTGAGCTGAAGCACAGAGGGTGTCCCGGGCACCCCGCTGATCCGGCCCCTCCGGCTCTCCCTCCCCTCCCCCACTCAATGCAAACCTAATCTAGAGGAAAAATGAATCAATTGAAACCCAATTTCCTTCTCTCTTTGCACAAACACTCCACACTCAGGGTCTCCTGTGGGTTGGGGAAATGCGGTTCAGCTGGAGGTGGTGGGAGCTCAGTTATTTCTAGGGAGAGGTGTCTCCTGGTCGGTTCTCTGTCCTGTGAGCTGAAAGGCAGGGACCCCCTTGGCCTTAGTGCGGGGTCCCCGGGCACACTGGTGCCCAGGGTACAGAGGCCCATTGTCCACTTGATGGAAAGCTGCCCTCACTGTACAGAGGGCACCCTCAGAGGTCTCCCAGCAGCCAGTGGTGCTCATTTGTGGACATCTGTTGTCCCCGTGCGGGGCCTACGCATGTCCAGGCCGTGATGGGGAGGGAGGCTTCTTCCCAGGCCCTCACCTCACACGCTCTGTGTCCAAGGGCAAGGACGGATGTGTACCTGCAGGATCAGTGGCGAACACTGTCTCCACAAGGCGTCCCACTTGACCAGGCTTCCCCCAGTGCCTCTGCGGGGGTGGGGGGAGGAGCAAGGGGTGTGCTCCGGGGGCCCCCTTTGCGGCTCACGTCCACCTCTAGGAGAGTGGCTCAGCTGGGTGGGCATCCCGCTCCAGCTCGCCTTTCCCCCGCAGCCTGGATTCCTCCTCTTCCCGTCCCCACCGGCTCCTTTCCTCAGAGCCAGGGGAGAGGACCAAAAAGCTGAGGAACTGCCCCGGCAGGGGGCTCACTCAAGGCTGCGAGGATGTGTTGCCCTCGGGCTGGCTCGTGAGGCAGGAAGCGGCAGCATATTGAGCTCTGTCACATATCAGGAGGAAACCAGCCTAGGGATGTGCAAACTCACCATGCAGCTAATAAGTATCAGGAGCAGGGCGTTAAGCACCTCCCTTGCAGCTTATTCTGCTCCCCGGGCTTTGCCGGCCTTTGGGAACAAGCTGCCAGAGAGGCGAGCTGGCTACTGACATTGGGGCGGCAGGAGGGTGGCCATCTCCTTTCTGGGCAGGATTGCAGCTGGCATTGGGGAACACAGGGAACGTGGCTCCAAGAGGGGGTCAAGGCCCCACTCAACTGAGTCTAAGCCCTGCAGCTGAGGAGCCAAGGACTGCTAGACTCCCAAGAGGTGGGACGTTCTAGAAAGTTCCAAGTGACCACTATGGGACAGGAGCCAACTGGCCTCTACAGTGACAATCAGTGTATCCCCAAGTGATGTCGGAGGGTCCCTGCCAGCAGAGAGGTGAGACAGGGCCGTTTATCAGCAGTGGCTGCTAACTTCTGCATCAGCGCCCGGCTTCCAGGAGGACACCGTGCTGCCAGCCCATCGACGTTCTGTGTGGGACAGGCGTGCCCACCTGATCAGAGCCCCATGCACAGAAGTGCAGATAGAGGAGCGGAACGGCTTTTAGGGGCACCGTCGATGGTCTTCGAGAAACCACAAGGACTCAGCGCGGTTCCTGTAGAATCCGGCTTCTCCGGTGCATTTAAATATTTGTTTGCACATCATTGCCTACTTGACGGAGTGGCTCTGGGGCAGAGACAATTTTATGCTAGAGGATGTGGAGCCACTGCTAATTGAAGAGGGTCTGAATGAAGATAAACATCTCCTGGATCTTCACGTGACCCCGTGGGAGCACGTGACTCTGAACTAGGCCATGTCCATCCACGCGGGCCAGGAAAGCGCCCTGGGACCTCTGTGGGCATGTGGCCGAGTCCTGGGTATATCCAGTTGGCTGGGGCAGGAAGGGGGGCACCGGCTTTCCGACACGGAGCTGGGAGGAAGTCGAGGACCCAGGGGAGGGTGTGGCCTCTGTGCCCAGGGCCTGCCTAGCGGCTGATGGTCTGCGAGCACCACCTCCTTGACCCTCTGACACCCCTGTGGGGCAGCTGGTGCCTCTCCTGTTTAGTGATGGGAACACTGAGGCTCAGTGAGTGAGACTGTGTCCCTGGTGTCACACAGACAGAAATACCCGGGCAGGGTTTCAAATCCAAGAGCGTCTACAAAGCTTGGGCTCCTCTCCTTCTGAGTACCCAGGCCTGGAAGAGGATTAAGGGCCCCAAGCCTGCTGTCTCTCTAGTCCCTCCATGGCCCCATGTCTACCTGCAAGCCCATTCCCAGCCGTCTCCTTCTGCTCTGGCAGGGATCTCCGACTTGATCACCATTTGACCCCCCCCCCCACTTTTGTGACTCTCTTGTGATTATTGCTATTGTTTTCTGAACAAGACATTCGGATTATGGATTTAGGGAAAATACACAAAACATTCAAGAAAGTTATAAAACTGCATCACCCAGACTTGATCCAAATATGTTCCAGGCCCCAAACCGCTCACAGACTGTATGTTCAGCTCTCCAGAACAACGCTGTTTGGGAGACCGGACCATCCACATTAGGCACGTGCCCGCAGAAATGCACGAAGTCAGCTGGCTTTTGGGACGCACCACCTCCTCAAAGCCTGAAGCCAATAAAGGGCACAATAGGACTTCTGGAACAGAGGGGAATACTTTTGTTTTAAAAACATTCAGTTCTAGGAGCTGGATCCACCCCTCAAGGCACCACCTGATGCGGGGGCCAGCGCCCAGGGGACCTTGGCTCTGATGCTCAGAGGGGCTCCCGGCGACCGTGGGGCAGAAGCCCACCCCTGCACGGGGTCTCTGCAAACCTCTCACCAGTTCCAGCACCTACAGCCAATCCCCTGGGTCCGGTGCCTTTCCCAGCCCAGAGCACATTCACGTGTAGAAAGTAGGAATGTTGTCTTAGCATGGGGAAACGCATCTATTCCACCTCTTCTAGAAGCTCTGACAACGAAACAGGAGAGAAAGCAAGCACCGCTGACAGGGCTGCTCCCCGTGCAGACGGCAGAGCCTTGGTGACTCTGGCAGAGTCTTCCTCCCCAACCACCTCGGTGGCTTTCCTGAGAATGGAAACTTTCCGTGGCCACTCCGAAGGCAGAGTCACTGGGATCACGTGGGGTGGGAGCTAAAACTCCTCTTTCTGTCGGCGCACTGCACCTACAAGCCAAAAGAGAGGAGAGCCATGGGCTGGGTGGCTTTGACCTCGGAGACGTGGGTGCTGATGAGCACCAGGGGCTGCTGCGGGGCAGTTAGGCTCCCTCTTCCTCCAGTCCCTGCAGGCCCAGGAACCGGGTCAGGCCATCCCCCACACTCGGACCTGCTCTCGCAACTTGCTCGGGGAATCCATGGATCGCCAGGCTTGGAGCAGGCTTGGGGGGGGGGGGGCGACAGTTCTGACCAAGGTCCCCAGGGAAGGTCCAGGGAGAGTGGGGAAGCCTGCCACGTGGGGCACATCCCGAGGGGTCCAGGCAGCCCCGGGGGGAGGTGTGCGGCATGCGCTGCCCTCCCCCAGCAGAGAGGGCCTTGCTCCTCAAGCCATGACCCTCCCCGCTCCCCCCGCCCCACGCACCCCTTTCCTCATCTCCAGCTCGGCAACTGCTCCCCAACCCGCTTCCAGCTAAGCAAACAGGAAGTGCTGTGAGCCAGCCGTTCGGTCCGCTCCAAGCCGCTGGTCCAATCCACTCTTGTCATTTTTCATTTGAATGAAATTAAGCTCCGGAGAGCAGAAAAGAACCCTTTTCTAAAAAGGAAATGCATCAGCGAATCCCTTAGGGGGAAAACGTTTTGACGTGGAAGTTTTCCTGTACTTTATTCAGCCAGCACAGCGAGGCTCCCTCTCACAACACCGCCCCCCCAGGCCCCCTCTTCTCTCACGCCTGTGTTTTCAGTCAACCTTCCCTTTGATTTGTATTTGCAGGAAGTCCCCCCCCCCATCGCCACCCCACTGTGCCCCAGACCCTGGGGCCTCTGTCTCCCCAGCCCTCTCCAGAACTGCCAGGGTCAGTCATAAGCTGTAGGGCATTTGGTCAGCACTCTCAAGAAGCAAATAAAACTGCAACCCAGCACAGCAGCCTCTGAATTACTGTCATTCTCCTGCCGTCCCCACCCACCCCACCCCCCCGCCAGCAGTTTGCTTTCCAGATATATGTGTCTCAGCAAAGTCTGTGGACCAGCTCGACAACCATCACATTAATGGGTTGTGTCTGTGTTGACGCGTCTGTTCTCAGCCTAACGGCTGCTCCTATCCCTGACAGCTGCCCCTCCATTAGGGTCTCTGAGCGCCCGAAGCCAGAGCCAAGGGAAAGACGGTGCACATATTCACTTAAAGAAACGCAGTATCCCCAAGGCCACTCAACAATTTTAGGACCTCTTGATGCGTTAAAAGCCCTTGAGGACAGCAGTTAAATCCATGTACCATTGGGTGTGAACCCCAGCAAGATCCCCCAACTCAGTCACTGGGTAGGACATGCTGGCCGTGCAGGGCCCTGAATGCCAACACAGCACCCAAAGGGTGGTAGGGCCATCCCCGCATGACCGCACGCCAGCACCCAGCCCTTCCATGCCCCAGACATCGGAAGAATTCTCATCATGGTCCACGTCCCTCCCCAGCGTGGTGAGGCCCTTCTCATTTCATGGGGAGGGAAACTGGAACCTGAGGATGAGAGGCAGTCCCAAGGCCACATGGCCACTCTGTGCTGGGGCCTGGAGGCTCTGAGCTGCCAACGGAGGGGGCGGCACATGGTTGGCAGGTGACCGTGGGCATCTTTCCGGCAGTCCCTTCCCTCACTCACATGATTGGTTCACTGCCTCTTCTCTTCCACTCCTGATTTATGGAAGGTTTTGCCTGGAATGTTCTAGGCAATGCATGATGGATGGCAGAGCCATGGCCCATGTGCCCACAGCTTCTCTGAAACAGAAATGTGGGGGAATCCCACGCACAACTGGTCTGCCCTGGCTTCACACTCTGTCCCCAGCCTCACAAGGACATGTGGACATGCGTTCCTGGGGGGGTACCAAGGAAACATGACGTTTGCCGTGTTTGCCCTGCTCCCACACAGGGGCATGCATACAACGTGGCATCTGATCCCACCTTCCAGAGACCCACTGGCCCATGGGTTCCTTCCACCCATTTATGCAACTACGACCTTAATTTCAACTCACTGTAGAACACATACCCGCCTGAATGAGTGTGTTCGCCTCCAAAGGTGTCACCTGGAGAGGCTGAGCACGTCCAAAGGTGCTCTCAGTTGCGTGGGACAGGTGTGAAGCTCCCCTGGGAAGGGCCTGCAGAGCTGGTTTGGAAGGTTCCAGAGGGAAGCACATCAGGCCCGGTACTCCCTGACTCTGTGTGCATGTGTGTGTGCGTGGGCACGCGTGTCCAGTGCCCAGCTAACCCGCGGGTTCCAGAGCACCCGCATCTCCCTTCCCCGGGTCAGCGCCAGGCTGGTTCACACGTGCACTCAATGGGACTTACGTGTTTCCTTTTTGATGCATTGGTGGTTTTCTTACACAGTCGTGTGTACACATGTGCACGTGTGCATGAGACACAGCTTCTGTCTCCACCAGCAGCTGGTGCTGAGGTCTTCCTGTAGGAGCAGGTGACATTCTTATGGGTGATGCAGGGTCTCTCCTCTGGACCATGCACTGCTGCTGTAGGAAGGCCCTACCACATGCGTGTGCGTGCGTGCACACGCACACACACACACACACACACACACACACACAGCTGCTCTTAACACCCAAGCCCTTGCCATGAGCCCTGAGGGAGCTAGGGGTGGGGAGAGGAGCTGAGGAGCACAGGGTCCCTTCATCCGCCCACCCAGCTTCATGGCAGAGGTGCATCCCGTAGATGCCTGGCATGCTTGCCCATCCAGCCCTGGGCAAGCCGGGCAGTCGGCACCCCCGCTCACCATCAGGCCTTTGAGTGTCAGTCTAAGCCCTGCAGCTTCATAACACAGGCCGAGCACGAGTCTCACAATTGGACAACAAAACCATCTGCCCTACTTGCAGCGGCGTTTGTGAGTGGAGGTATCTGCATTACCAGCACTCCCTGTGTGCCAAGCCCAGCCCTCCCATCCTGGGGGGCTGCCTCTGCATCCGCCCGCTGGGGCTGTCGCCACCTGGCTGCACAGCCCAGGCCTGGAGCAGCAGACTTCCCTCTCTCGGCTCTGGAGGCCGGACGCCCAGGATCGAGGCACTGGCAGGGTTGGTTTCTGGCAAGGCCTCTTTTCCTGGCATGCATGTGGCTGCCTTCTTGCTGTGTCCTCTCCTCCCTGCGTTCTTGGGGACAGGGAGAGGGGTCTTCTGGGTCTCTTCCTCTTCTTAACAGTCCTGGGCCCCACTCTCTGACCTCACTGTACCTGAATCACCTCCCTAAAGGCTCCATCTCCAAACACGGTCACCTTGGCAGTTAGGACTTCAACACCTGAATTGGGGGGGACACGGTTCAGTCCCCAGCAGTCCCTTTTCTGGATCGCTCCACCACCACCATCCTCTCCTCTTCTCACTACCACCCCCCGCCCCCAAACCAGGCTCTCCTGGACAGGTGTCTCTCCCGAGCTGGGGCTGCTGAGGCCTCCGGTCACTCGTCCCCAGACATTGCTGGACGCACACTAGTCTGTGTCCCTCTCCTGCTGGGGCGGGCAGGCAGAGCCCAGAGCTCCCCTGTGGTGGGTTGATACCCCCACAGTGGACCAGCCTGGCTAGTTGTGGGGCTGGGTTTCCGTTCCCTGAGCAAGTGTTTTCTGGACAGGAAAGGGTGGTGGGACACGGCCGCCCAGAAGCAATGCTCCTGAGTCCTTCGGAATGCGTGGTGTGGGCTCCCCAAGCGCCCGCCGCATGCCCAGCCCCATGCCCCCACTGCAGGGGGGACCCTCGCTTTACCTAAGAGCTGTGGCATAATTGGAGGTTCCAGAGCACAGACTTAAGAGGAGGACCCTCAGCATTGGAGAAGGCACAGATGGAGTGCTGTTCAGCTGTGTCCGTGAACGCCACACACCTACTATGTGCCAGGTCTCGCGTCCCCACAGTGCCCAGCCCGGGGAAGTAGGGACACACGTCCTGCCAGTCTGATCCCAAGAATCAGGGACACAGTTCCCAAGCCTGTGTCACCCCACCACCAGCGCCTTGCTGCCCTCCCCATCCCCGTCCTGATCACAGGCAGGACCACATCCTGCAGACCAGGATTTCGTCCCCATTCCACTGCTTGATGGCTGGTGTCACTTCCCCTGGGAGGTGACAGTGTCCGGAGCAGGCCCAGCAGCTGGCCGTGCACTTATGGCCCCGTCCTCTCCATCCTTCCATGTCCTCTCTGCTCACCGGAGGGGCGGGCTGGGTGACTGCTCTGTGTCTTCCCTGCATCCTGCACCCTGGTACTTCAGCCAGGCCGACCCGGCTCACTCGCCCCCGGGGTGTGGCCACAACCCTCATCCAGAGCAGGGACAGGAGGGTTAATTCGGCAGTGCCTTTGGCGGGAGGGCTGTGGCTGCAGGCTGGGCCAGTGCAGGGGGAAGTGCCAACAGTGCACAGGCCGGAGGGCCCAGCTCACTCCCTGGTTCCCGCCCCACTGGGTGTGCCGCTTCCTGGTGGGATCCTGCCGGGCAGGGGGCTCCCGCCAGCCTGAAGCAGCCACGGGGTGGGGTCAGGAAGGGTTTGATTTCAGATCCCACCTCCTGGAAACAGGGGTTCTGTGGCCAGCACCTGAGCCACCCCCTAGACTGGGAAGATACCAGCAGCAAGCACTGGGGGCCTTGCCCCTCAACCTAGGCACCAGGAGCTGGGCCCTCAGCTCTTTCCTCCGACACTGTTTCTACAGGCAGCCTGGCGCTGTGGGACCAGGGACAGCTGTCAGGGGCTTGGGGGCAGGGGCATGGAGGCCCACCTCCCAGCACTGGGAAGGGAAGCCTGAGGATCAGCAGAGGGGATGAAGCCCCCTGGCCTACAGCCAGCCCTCGTCTTAGGTTGTCTGGGATGATCCCAGTTGCAGACATAGCTACATCTTAGTAAGGCCATACACACCTGCGGTCGGGATTGTGTGTCTATTTGCAGCTTAAGCTGTCCTGGGGTTTAGAAACCTGCTCCCACACCAGGGTAGCTCTTGGGGTTCTGCTTGGGCAGAAACCCTGGAGCCTTCATGGGCTGCCATACCCGGAGTCCCGCAGAGAAAACTGCTCCCCTCCCGGAGCCGTCGGGCCCAGGGCGAGCAGGGTCCGCGGGCCGCCGAGTGGACAGTGCCAAGGTATTGACTGGCCTACGGCATCCCCTGAGCCCACGGCTTTTCCAGAAGGCCCTACCCACCCTCCTCTGCTTTCCTCTGCAAGCAAGCCCATACTGTCGGCCACCCACCCCCGCCCCAGCTGGCCCCCTCCCAACATGCCACCCTCAACAGCTTGCTCTGGCCCTTGACCAGTGGGGTTTCTGAGTTCCCAGGCTGGGCAGCCCGCCAGTCCCCTGCCAGTGAGGCAGCGAGCTTGGGCAGGTGGGCAAAGGCCCACAGCAGCATGCCCTCTCCTCGGCACAGCCCATTGGTTCCGACTGCAGTGGTGGGGCTGTGGGCTAATTTATGGTGTTTCAGGGAGCTGAATATGGGAATGTCTTCTGGTCTTTAAATTAGTCATGAGGTCGGATCCCGCCAGCACAATTAGAACCCTCTGCTAATGATTATTTATGGAGTTTGGAATGTGTATTAACCCGATTGTATTAAATATTAAACTAAATTGTAATATCTGTATTTACAGTACAAGGTACAGGATGAGCTGCAGGCCCCCACCCCCCCACCCCCACCGTGGAGTCCTTGGTGGTGCAGAGCATTGAAGGGATTCCAGCAGAGCCAGGCCGTGCAGTGGGGCGGCAGTGGGGGGTACCCAATCCTGAGCCCCAGGGCCGTCTAACATGGGGGCAGCCCAGGGAGCAAGGCAGGCTGCTCCTGGAACCGCAGGGCCACCTGGCTCCGCACTCCGGCCCTGTGTGGTCCCTGGAGGAATGTGAGGCTCAGGCTGCCCAGTGCCCGCCCGCTGCTCACTCTGTCCTGCAGACAAGACCTGCCCTGGCATCGCCGTCCGCTTTCAGCCACATGCAATAGATAGTTCCGGAGCCCAGAGCCTCATCCCAGACTCGCCCGTGCTGGCCCCTGATGTGGGGGCAGGGGTAGGGCGCTGTAGGTGCTAGAGCTGTGTAGACCTGCATGCAAATCCTGCATCTGCCCTCGCTAGCCCCCCAGACCCCAAGTGTGGGCAAGTACATGCTTCCATCTCAGCTTCCTCACCTGTCCGAGGGCCGTAGCCCTTCATCCTGAAGCGGGTGTGGCCAAGAGGGGTAGTCTGTGCACATAGATGCTTCAGACAAGCGTGGCAGCTAGGACAGTCAAGAAACACTCCTTTTTTTTTTTTCTTTTTTTCCAATAATAGCTTTTTTTGGAGATAACAATTCATACCCCGTGCAATCCACCCACGTCAGGTGCACAACACCAGGGTTTTCAGTGTGGGCACAGAGTTGGACAACCATCACCACCCTCAATTTGAACATTTTCATCACCCCAGGAAGAGACCCTGTACCCATCAGCAGTCACCGCCCCGTTTCCCTGTACCCGCCAGCCTCAGGCAACCACTAACCTTCTGGTCTCTGTGGATTTGCCTATTCCGGACATTTCTCGCCAGTGGACTCCTATGCTATGTGGTCTTTTGTGTCTGCTTCTTATGTGTAGGACAGGGACCCTAGGTCCATCAGTGATGCAGCAGGTGTCAGAAGCTTGTTCCTTCTGTGGCTGAGTAGACAACCTTCCACTGCGTGGATGGGCCACGTTTCATCCCTTCCCCAGTTGATCACATCAGGTTGCTTCCACTGTTTGGCCACCGTGAATAGCCCTGCGGTAAACATGCATATGCTTGTTTGAACATATGTTTTCTTTTCTCTTGGGTCATGTGGTAACTGTATGTTTAAAGGAGACATCAGCTCTCCTTGTTCTAGGGCTGAGCGAACCGAGGGCCACCTCTTTCCTGGCCACTCCCTGGCCGTCTTGGCATTTTCTGAATGCGCTTTTCACCTCTCACCCAAACTCACGATGTGACCTCGGTTACGCAGGTCAATAGGTGTGCAGGACAGGGTCCCAGCCTCCTGCCAGGAGCGGAAGCCATTTGGTGATGGCTGATGGGCACCTGCTCGTCCTGCCCACTGAGATGGCTGGCCTCCGTGGAGAGAGCCTGCCGGCCGCCCACAAAACAGCCACCATCGGTCCACCCCTGCCCCCACTTCGGTGGGCACGAGCTCTGCAGTCAGCACTGTGCAGGGGCTGGGAGGCCGCAGAGTGATGGGGGAGACAAGCGGGGTCCCCAAGCTCATGGAGCAAATAGTCTGGGGGGGTACACAGTGAGCCCACAAATAAACGAACCGTATGGGACACTTGGCTGTGCCGCACAGCTGTGGAAGGCCTGGGCCACACTTCAGGTCTGGTGGGTGGGGGCCTCTCTGAGACCTAGCTGCCCGGTGAATTCGGGAGACAGAGTGTGCTGGGCACGGGGCGGTAGTGTGAGGGCCGAGGGGTGGAAGGAGCTGGCTGGGACATGGGACGTGAACAACCAACCCCAAGCGGGGCAAAAGACCAGAGATCTGTCTTGGAGGAAGGGGTTGAACTTGACCTCTGTGGTCCAGAGGGCAGGGCTCAGACCACGGGGAAATCACTGGGAGCAAACCTCAGTCATTCCCAGGGAAGAACTTTGTAACAAGGGGAGTCTCTGGGACTGCAGTGGGAGGGGAGGTCCAGCGGGCTGGGGTCGCACCAAAGGCGATGTGGGGTTGGCCAGGGCCAGGCTGGAGGGCCCGTAACACCCCGCTGACCCTGAGCGTCCACACGCCAGCCTGGGTGGGAGGGGAGAGGAGAGAAAAGGGACATGGGTGAGACAGAGGGCTCCAGTGACGTGTGCAGGTGAAGCCTGCAGTTGGGGTGACTGCGGATGGGATGTGGGGAAGCCCAGCAGAAACTGAAGCTGGAACCGCGTGTTCTCTCCTGCGCTGGGCATTTTGGCTTCTCCTCCTTGCCTGCACTCAGGACGCCCCGGCCTCCGTCCCCGGCCCTTTCCCGGGCTTCCCCCTGGCTCAGGGGCCGCTCTCCCGGAGGAATGGTGGCAGCCAGGTTCTGCACGGCCAGGCAGGGGGGCCCCTGGTGGCTTCCCGCAAGAGTGACAGGAGAACAGGTGGTCACAGTGTTTCAGAACCAGACACACCTTGGGGGTCTTGGATTGGATCCCAACCCTGTCAGCTTGAAGATGAGACAGGAAGGCCCACAGTGTTAAGCTACTTGCCCAAGACTGTGCCACCCTGGACTCAGAGCTGAGACTGGGACCCAGACCCAGGGATATATGGCTCGGATGCGGTGCCCGTGTTCACCCAGTGGGTGGGCTTCAGCTCTAGCACCGATTCCCGGGGTTAGCCACAGACCCCACAGGCCAGGGGCCTGTCCCCCACAGACGCCAGCCAGAAGTCTCAGAGACCACTGGAACTTCTGACCGACCAACTATAAATTCAGGGGTTCCCATGACCCATCGGTTCTATGATTCGCTAGAATGTCTCATAGACTCAAGAAAGCCCTGTACTTACAATTAGTTTTATTATAAAGGATGTACCCAGGACAAGATCCGGAGGGAGCTGGGAGCTTCCGTGCCCACCCCCCATGGAATCAGGCGTGTCCCTGTCCCCGCACATCCGTGGGCTCACCAACCAGGACGCTGCCCCAGCCTCAGTGCCCAGAGCTTGTATGAGGGTTTCATTACATAGGCATGATTGATTAAATCATTGGCCACTTGACGGAACTCAGTCTCGCACCCCATCCAGGAGCCTGGGCTGGTCCAAGCTTCCAGCCGTCCAATCACTAGGTCGGTGACCTGCCCCCATCCTGAAGCTACCTGGGGGACCACCCTGAGTATAGCAGAGACTCTCCTGTCACTCAGGACATCCCAGGGTCGTGAGGCTCTTTGCCAGGACCCCGGCCCAGCAGCACCCCCTTCGGGTCAGGCTGGCAGTCCCAGGTACACGAACGTAGCCAGACGGTCCCGTTCCTGACAATGGCCAGGAATCCCCTTTGAGAGAAGTACCAGGAGGATTGCACTCCCAGAATGATGCCACCAGCACAGACGTCACGGACTCCACTCCCAGAATGATGCCACCAGCACAGACGTCACGGACTCCACTCCCAGAATGATGCCACCAGCACAGACGTCACGGACTCCACTCCCAGAATGATGCCACCAGCACAGACGTCACGGACTCCACTCCCAGAATGATGCCACCAGCACAGACGTCACCTGGACGAGACCCCTGAGCAGGCTGATAGGAACCAGGCGTAACAGGAGAAGGTGCCGGCCAGGCCAAGACAGTGAGGACACTTCCTTCAAGGGAAGAGGGGCAGCCATCTGTCCGGGTCCCTGCAGCAGCGGGGGGACATGGGCCGGGACGGCGGTGCCCAGGGACCTCCTTAGCTGACCTCGGGCGATGGACCACTCTGCACGTGGAGATGGAAGGCATCACTTGCAGGGTTGGGGGCAGGACATCCCAACAGAAGCTGGCATGGACAGCATCGCCTCCCCGGTCCCAGGGAAGCAGCCCTGTCAGAAAAGCCACTCGGTGTGAGTCTGTTACAGCGCCTGCGATTGGGGTGGTCTTCGCCCAGCGAGCGAATCTCAGTTCCTGCTGTCTGAGCAAGCTGGACACAGAGCCGTGGGCATTGTGGACTTGAACTGCGTGGGGCCCCACTCCAAGCCAGTTCCGGGCCACCTGTGCACAATCACCTGCAGCCTCCGGTGCACTTGGCCTGCCCAGGGTTGGCCGGCTTTCCCGGCCTGGGGCTCTCGGGAAGCAGTTTATAAGCTTACCTGCGGAATCCCAGCCCAGTAAATCTCCGGAATGGGAGTGGATTCACCTAATGGAATTAAAAAGTATAAAATAGCGGTGATCTTGAAAGGGATTCAGAAACTAAGCCCCTTCTGGAAATTGGAAAGTTGCTCACATCAGCCGGGGAGACCCTGAAATTACAGACCTGTGTGCCCGGAGGTAATGAGGTCAAACCGCTCCATGGATCTGAAGGGAAATCGGGCTCTCCAACTCACCAGAGCCCTCTAAAAAGTTAATCAAATGGCAGGCATCCCGGCAGTCTAGTGGACATAATTTACCTGGGTTTTCGAAAAGCTTTGATGAGTCCTGCCTGAGAGCCCATCAGGCCAGGGGACCAGGGAAAGGACGGTCCACTGCAAGGGAGCCCCTCATTAGTGAGAGGGGTCCTGGGGCCAGCTGTTCCCAGAACTGCCTAAGGACAATTCATCGTGGACTGCGCCCCCCTCCCGGGCTGGCTTTGGGGAGGAAGCCACCATTAAATTTAAGAACTTAAGGGCGACCTCATGAAGTCTAGTTTCCTTGGGAGCATTTCCACAGGCAAAGAAGCAGTGAGGAGTTTTGTTCTTCAGAACTGTTTGCCTTCTGCCTTTGAGTCTTTGAAATGCCGGCCGGGATGGCGTCCGCCCCCAACTCTCCCCTGAACTGCTCCAGCACCGTCCCTGCTGAGCAGGTGGTCCGCAGTCAGCTCTGGGCACCTGCGGCACGGGCTGCTTCCTGGCCGGGCTTGGTGCTATTTTTGTGTATTGCCACAAACCTGCCTTCTTCTGGGCTGACGGTCCCCCAGGGCAGCAGGGACGACCCGATGGCTAAATGCTAACCTTCTCCAGACCCCCTTCTGGGCTGGTTCCTCCAAAGGGACCACGTCCAGGAAGAGACGACAAGGAGGTAGCAGCTCCCACCTGTCCTCTGAGATGCCCATAACCCGTGCCCATATTTACTGAGGCCCAGGAGTAAGACAGAAGGATCCAGGTAGGGTGACCTCAGGAAGGTACACAGGAAAGGTGCCCTGCCAGGCTTAAGCTGCAGACCAGAGCATGTGTGCAAGGGTCCTGTGGCTGCAGTAACAAATGACCACAAACAGGGGGCCTAAAACCCTCTCTCACCGTCTGGAGGCCCGAAGCCTGAAATTGCAGGGCTAGTGGGGCTGCAGTCCCTCCAAGGCCTACAGGGCAGGGTCCTTCCTGCCTGTCCCAGCTGCTGCTGCTGGCTTGAGGTGTCAGTGTCCCAAATCTCCCTCACTTATAAGGACACCCATCATTGGACGTCAGGCCCACCCTCAATTCAGGATGATATCATCTCTGGATGTGTAACTTAATCCATCTGCAAAGACGCTTTCTCCAAATACAGGTTCTGGGGGTTAGGACTTGGACATAGCTTTGTGGGAGACACAATTCACTGCTCTACAGGGCGTGAGCATGCATTCATCCAGCAGATACTTACCAGACTCTACTGTGTGCCAGGCACTGTTCTAGGCACCGGGGATCTGGGCAGCCGTCGGCAATGTCCTAGATCTCACAGAGCTGTGGTTCCAGGCAGGGGGGTGTGGGGGCGTTTAGCGTCCTCTGTCTGCCATCCAGGTGACTCTTACCTGGCTGGCCTAGAAAGAAGGAAAGGGTAGCTCACATAGTGTCAGAACAGCCTTCTGCCTGGCAGCCACTCACAGAGCTGCCACGGCTCAGGGCAGGGGTCTGCAGCCGGGCCTCCGTGACGGGTGAACACCTGACCGGGAAAGGAAGGCGCCCTGTCAGTGGAAAGTCTGTTGCCTTTCCAGCGTTCCCAACAAATCACATCAATTCAAAGTGCTATAGAATTTACAGAGTGCCTATAAAGTACCAACCTTCGCTTGGATTGCTCCTTAAAAGTACTGGCCCCCTTCCAAGATGCTGTTGTGCTGGGGGAAAGGAATGGGGAAGAAATCATGAGAGCGTTCGCCTCTGCTGCAGTTCTCACTCCGGCCCGAACGTGCCCGGGACCCTAAGCCTCCCACAGCCCCGGGGACGGGCCCAGCACCCATCTGGGTCCGAGAGGGAGGGATCTCGCTGAGCGTCTCAGAGCCCTGGGGATTCTGGAATGCCTCACTGACCCTGGGTGTGTTACCCTACCTGAGCTGAAGGCCCCGAGCCCGCTCAGCCAAGTGGCGGCTATCCGGACCAAGCAAGGGCAAGTTCTTGGGGGTGGTGGCGACGCTTACCACAACCGGTCTTACCTGCTGAACTCATCCGCCCAGCCCATCGAGTGGGAAGGAGAAGGGTGATTCTATTAAAGCAGTCACGGCCTGGCCTCTCTTGTGCCCCAGGCGGGGATACGTTCCAGGGCTGGGCCGCAAGACTGGGCCTGGACAGACACCCGCCACTCTGATGCCGCCCGGGGGGGGGTCTGCTCTCCGGAGCCCATGGAGGCTGCCCACAGCTCTTTACACTCCGCCTGCGGTCCACCTCGCAAGAATGAAACCATGATTAAGGGGTCCTACCCTCTGAGCAGACAGCAGCACTGACCTAATTTAGGACCCTAATCAATTTGCCCCTGTGTGATTAATTGAGATCTTCCCATTGATTTTCCTTCAGAGAACAGCCGAGGTAGAATTCAGAGAGCAGGGGACAAGGGCTCGTATGCCCCTGCAGCAGGGAACTGAGAGCAGGGGCTGTGTCCCCCCTCATCTGCACGTGGGGCCAGCCACGGATGCCCTTCCTTTCCAGGGTGCCACCTGCAGCCACTGTGGGGGCTCAGCAGACTCAGATCATGGGGAGCCTCTGGGGCAGGACTGAGGCTCAGAGTTCCCGCATCCTGGGCCTGACCTGGCCGTGGCTTCACCATGTAATTCGCAATTCTTACAAAGCCATGACCCAGGAGGAGCCCTTCCAAAGTGGTTATTTTGGTTAAGAATGCAGCCCAGGCAGAAAAAGAATTTCAGAGTCACTCAAAGTGTGAGTACTGTGAATGGCCCTGAAGCCCCAGAGGTACTGTGTAAACACGACAGGTGTTCTTATACCTTCAGCCCCCCCCCCCCCCGCCCCCGACTTTCCAGACTCCATCAGAAACCGAGAGAAGCACTGCCTCGGGGAGACTAGGAGGGGAAGCCACTCTGGGGACCTCTGCCTGAGCAAGGAAGCCTGGGGGACTGCAGGCTTTGAGCCCAGCTTGATCCCTTGACTGTGGTTGCTGTGGAGAGCAGATAAAATAAAACAGTTTAGAACAGAACAGAATTCTGCTCTCCGCCCAAGTGGTGTCTGAGCCAGACTCAAAGTGTGGCCCCGTCTCCAGCCGTGTCTGCATCACCCGGGCCCTGGGCCTCACTGGGGACCTTGTGAGAAATGCAGCCCCTCGGCTTCCCTGCCCCCACCCCAGACCTGCTGAGTCGAATCTCCGTTTTAGGAAATTCCTAGGAGACTCGTGCTCACACAAGAGCTTGACAAGCACAGTCCTGGAGGACTCTGGAATCTGGTAGGCATCTCTCCACCAATGACTTCTGGCTTCAGGGCCCCTCCTCACTTTGCATCCTTCTCTTTCTAACATCACTCTGCTGTGGGGCAGGGGCTTGGGAGTGGTGGGGAGCGGGGGGAATTCTGTGCGTATTATTTCATGGGTGCTCATGCTTCCTCCTTCATTTACTCAAACGTATTTATGGAGTGTTGGCTTTGAACCAGGCCCTGTCTTGGACTCTAGAGACACATAAGTGTCCACATCAGTGGCCAAAACTGATAAAAGTCTCTCATGGAGTTTACATTGCGCTGGGGTGGGGGGGGGATGGACAGTCAACAGAATATGCAAATAAGCAAGCTGCATTGTGCCTGTAGGAGCTAAGAGCCATGGAGTGGGGATGGGAGGTGTGTGTTGGAGGGGGTGGGGGATGGGGGTGAATTGTGATTTTAATCCAGGTGAGAAAATGTATTGCAAAGAACTCAGGGAAGTGGGGTTTGGCTGGGACAGGGGCAAAGCTGGAGCAGGTGCAAAGGCCCTGGGGTAGAGTGTGCCTGGAGAGCTCCACAGTCAGTAAGAAGGCCAGTGCTGCAGAGCAGGAGCGTGATGAGGTCTGGGGGTGAAGAGACCAGAGCAAGTGGGGCTTCAGAGCTGGGGAGGGACTTTAAGGTTTATTCTGAGCATGAATCTATGATGCAGACTGAAAATCTCACATCCTGGTTTTCAATGGCCACCCCGCTGGCCATTTCTCCTCTTCCCGGTGGTCAGGGCATTGGACATCCCTCAGGCCCAGATGACAGCAAGCTGGCTCCAGCTCGGCTGCATCTTCCACCACAGGCCCGATGTGACCAAGCCTCTCTGGGCAGAGGACTGGTCCTTGGGGTGCTAGCTTTGGCCTTGGCAGGCAGCAGTCCCTTCAGAGTCAGGGTCTTAGTCAGCTGACCTCTCACTCTTAGAAGCAGCCTGTGGGCACCTCTGACTCTGCTTAGCACCCACCGTGGGCCCACATTCTTCCCTCCCAGGGGTCCTAGCTCTGAGGGGCTGAGGGAAGAGCAGGGCCCCGTGTGGGGGTTCCACAAGGGATACAGGGCATGTGGGAGCTGAGGTCTGCGCTAGACCTACTGTGGGGAGTGTGGGACACTGGGCACTTTGGGCCCACTTTGTGGGCAGGGCCCCCCATAAGAAGCTGAGCTTCAGCAGAGCAGCGGGACTCCCCAGGACCGACTCTGGGCAGTGGGTGGGGAGGAGTGAGAGGGCATGCAGGCTGGATAAAGGGGGTTCACGCCCTGACTCACCCCTGCACGTCCTTATCTGGTGACTACACAAGGTGGCAGGTGGATTGGGCAAGGCATTGGTGGGGGAGGTGGGGGCTCTGCACACATCAGCGAGACACGGCAAGGAGGGGTTCCCATGGAGTTCTGCCCCCGCAGAGGGCTCCACATCTCCCGGAGGGTGACAGCAGGAAGGGGCTCAGAGTCCAGGCACCCATCCGCCACCTCATACTCAGTTTCCTCATCTGTAAAACGGGGGTGATGCTCACACGCACCTCTTAGGGGCTCCCAGAGGGTGACTCAAGAACCGACTCGGCAAAGCGCTTGGATCGGCACTGAGTTCAGGGGGCGCTCTGGGCCCTGACGTGCGGGAAGCCAACTGGTGCAGGGAGGCCAGGGGGTTTGCTTGGGGCCTTGCAACCCGATGTGGCAGGGCCTTGATTGAAGCCCCTCTTGTCCGGTTCTTACTCTGGAGCCCCATCCAGAGCGCAGACCCAGCGGGTACCCTGCTCTCAGGCCCAGGGTTGGCTTTCGGAAGGCACCCCTGCCGCCAGGGCACCGGCAGGGGCAGGATGGGCGATGGGCCTGCTGCACCTGCTTGCTCATTTCCCAGCCTCTGGGACACTCACCATTCAGCCAGCGGGTTGAGGTCGGGGCAACCCCACTGGCCCCCTCACCGCTCCAGCAGCTACACGTGCAGCTGGTGGCCTTCCTCCCGCTAATGAGCCCCTTGGAGCTGGCAGCTATCAGCCAAAGCCCCTGCGAGTTGGCCCCAGGCCCCAGGGCCCTTTGGAAAGTTTGCCCTCCCCTCCCAGAGCCTGTGGCCCCTCAGGCCACCTGCCCTGTTGACCTTTGGCTCCAGCTCGGGGCTATTGCACCTGCAGAGTTGGCAGGCTGCCAGAAGGGCCCTGGAAGGCCCAGACTGATGTGTGTGGAGCCGGCAGAGCTGGGTTCTTAATAAATGCCCTGTCGCCAGAGTGCACAGATTGTCTGGGCTTGGGATCACGTGTCCAGGGGGCCACTCCAGACCTGTGTGGTCAGAGCAGCCCAGGCTCACTGCTGCACCCGGGCCCTGGCCTCTCCTGGGCTCCTGGGGAGCACAGGATTGCCAGTCCATCACAGGGAAACGTCTAGCATGTCCCTGCTCTGCCCGCTTTCAGCCCCCCACCCCTGCGGCAGCTGAGCGTTCCCCTCCAGTTTGCAAAGCGGCCTCTCTCTCCCACCAGTCCCTAAAAGTTCTGCTCTTCCTCTTCCTCCATGAATCGTCTCCCAGATGAGACTGAATTTGCAACATGTCTGCCTCTCAGAACAATAGGAGAGGCTCTTTCTAGGTGACGGCCCCTCCCCTGCTGATACCTTTCCCATATGCCTCCGTGTTTTCGGGCAGGTGCCCTCGACCCAGGGGACTGGGGACCCAGAACACCCTCCCTCCACACCGTAGCAGGTGCTGCCCGGCCGACTCCACTCAGGAAGGGCGCTGTGCCCACCCCGTCCTGCACTGTCCTCAACCCAAAGAGAGCACAGCCCCTGGGGTAGAGTCTGAAGATGCCAGGCCGTGTCTTTAGCTCACTCTGGGTATCAGGTCGGTGTCTCAGAGGAGAGGGAAGTGCAACCACAGAAAAACGGCATTTGGCACACACGGCTGCCCTGCTCTCTCCACTCCCGTACACGCTTCAGGAAAGAGAATTTTGACATTTCTGCTTCTGAGCTAGTCTTGGAGGTAGAACTGCAAAGCCAGCTGTGGCCGCAGAAAGAGCTGCCCTCCCTCGAGCGCAGAGCCGGGAACGTGGGTCTTTGGGGCCACTTCTGCTGGGACGGCTGCTCCTCCCAGGGAGGCTGAAAATGGTCTGATCAAGTTCAAGTTCAAGGACTCCCAGGCGGGAGTCCGTGGGAGCCACGGTATCCTCTCCCACAGCCCCGGGGCACCACCCCTCGAAGGGTCTGCCCGGCTCTTGCTCCGTACACCTGAGAAGCACCTGGAGCCCCGCCCTCCCCCGCCCCAGAGCCCGTGAGCCAGGGCTGGCCTCGCACACTCGTAAGGGCAGCGCTGACGGTGGTCTGTGGCTACCCACCCGGCTTTTTTGCGTGAGCCAGAGTCTCCCCGCTGCTCTCGCCTCAGTACAGGGGGGATGAGTGGGCTGTGAGGCTCAGGGTCCAGTTCCGGGGTCTCCCTCATGGAGGGAGTGCCACTGCAGGCCGCTCCCCGGGCTTCGCCTTCGCCTGCAGGTGCAGAGCTCCCTGCACCAGGTCGGCTCTGAGAGCCAGACCAGCCCGGCGCCAAGCCACCAAGCAAACAGAGGTTCTTCTGCATAATCTCCAAATGATATGGGTTCTCCCTGAAAACGTCAAGAAGCCATCTTGGACTTAAGTTAAGGAACTGGAATCTATTTTCGGTAAGACGAGAAAACAGAAAAAAGCTGATTCAGAACTCTTCAACGTAAGAAGCTGAGAAGTGTGCCCTCTTCGCTTTTCTTTGCCCAAGACAATGGCCAGGGACAGTGAGGAGAACTCGGGTCTCTTTCCCTGACCCCAGGGGTTCTCTGGCTCTTCAGCCAGCCCCCCAGCTGATGACAAACCAGCGGGCTCTGCTGGGGGTGCATGCAGCTCAGCCCAGGCTGCACTGCCTGATTCCACTGCCCCAGCTAGCTGGAGCGCCTTTCTGGGCCCCGGTTTGCAGGCTGGGGCGGCCACACTGGGGATCTTCAGGATTTCACGTGCCATGGGTGAGCTGAACATGACACCCTGCATGGGTTTCTCTGGAACTAGGTGCTCCTCCTGAGGCTCGGGGCTCCAGGGAGAAGCTGTGTGCAGCCCCCAAGGGCTGAGGGCTCACAGTGGACCATCAGCATCTCCGGAGGCCCCAGGACAGTCACTTCCCAGCGTCATGGGGTGTTGCTGTGTTTTGGTTTCCTGATGACCCCCTCTCACAGTGGAAGGAGGCAAATCACCCCTTGGGCTGGAGGTGTGGCACTGGGCAGGTGGAGGGACGGAGCCATTGGTTCCCACATTTCTCCCCACCCCCCACCCCAGAACTTCTTTCTTTTTCTTAGGAGGAAGGGGGAGGTGACATGGTGTCTTCCACCTAAAGAATCTCTCCTTCCCACAGCGATGGTTCTGCGATTTACATTAAGGGCTATAACGGGTCGGAGTAAATGGAGCAGGTTTGCAATTAGTTTTCAAAGTACTTATCTCATTAAAGTAAATGAATTATTGATTTAGTGACACTCATGCTTTTAGTGAGTGGCGGGGTGCCATTCTCACTCTGGGCCTTGGCTCTGGGAGCTGGTGGCCGGCACAAGCAAACTTGCTTTGTGTAGGGATTTTTTTTTTTAAATTTTAATATTTCCTTCTCATTATTTAGCTTTGTAATTAAAGTGGATTCACATGAGAAATGAAGGGTCGGTTTATGGGAATAGAAGCCCCAGAGACAAGAGTGCCCGCCTCCCTGCAGGGAAGGGCAGAGTTGATACGTCTCGGACCTCGACAGCTCATGAAGGTGGAGGAAGGCGGGGGGCACTCCTTGGAGGGGTGGGGTGGGTTAAAATGGACCCCCATTGCTGGTCCATCAGCAAACCCCCTTCCTCTGGACCATGGAAGTTCATGCAGTGGAAGGTACCTCCCTAAGAGACTGTGACCAAGAGTTTTCAGGGTGGCAGGGCCCCAGCCCCCCTAGGTTGGAAGAGCCCAAGGCAACGGCTGGAGGGCAGCTGAGCTCATCCTTGGCTCCAGCAGCAGAAGGTGCAGGAGCCCTGGCCCCAAACAGGGGATGAACGTGTCGAGCTCGGTTGGACCCCGGTGCCATCTCCAGCACACCCGTGTTCAGGATGCACAGAGGGTCTTCCCATCCCGGGCTCTCTGGGAAGGACAGGGAGAAATGCAGGGACACTGTGGTGCCCCCAGGATGCAAACTCCCAGACCCAGAGGCCAAGCCAAGTGCTGGCTGCTGAGCTGCTGTGGCCCCCATCCGTCCGTCCTGGTGCTGACTCGGCGTCTTCCCGAGTCCTCCCCAGGAGATGCGAACGCCAGGGGAAGACAGAGCACCCCATTAAAGCTGCTGGCTTATGCCGGCCTCGGCTCCTGGCTGCCTGTTGTTTTCATCCTCGGTTCCAATTAACATGGCCTTGCCCCTGAGTACAGCTGCTGGGGACAGCGCTCTGGAGTGCAGCGTGGGGGGACAGGGACTGTGCCCCTGAGAGCTCACGTCCTCAAACAGCTGTAGCAGGACGGATGCTGGTGTGCCCGAGTGTCATTCGCCAGTGTCATCTGTGTCCCGCCCCTGGCTGGGCGGGGCCTCCTCTGGGTGGGGACTGCTCTGGCAGAGCGCCCCGGGATCGAGTGACGCTCCTCACCTGCCACCGCCAATGGGCAGGGCTGTGAACCACGGGGGTCAGTCCTGGGTAGCCGCTGGCCTCCTCCAGACCTCAGGGGCCCTGCTCTCTGACATCAGGACACCTGAGCCCCTTCTGGAATGTCACACCCTCCTGAACTTCAGCCTCACCCAATGACTTCTAGGAGCTTCCTGGCCTGGGTGCTAGGGACGCGCAGCCTCCTGGCCTGGGTGCTAGGGACCCGCAACCTCCTGGCCTGGATGCTAGGGACCCTCAGCCTCCTGGCCTGGGTGCTAGGGACCCGCAGCCTCCTGGCCTGGGTGTGAGGGACCCGCAGCCTCCTGGCCTGGGTACTAGGGACCCTCAGCCTCCTGGCCTGGGTGTGAGGGACGCGCAGCCTCCTGGCCTGGGTGCTAGGGACCCACAGCCTCCTGGCCTGGATGCTAGGGACCCTCAGCCTCCTGGCCTGGGTGCTATGGACCCGCAGCCTCCTGGCCTGGGTGTGAGGGACCCGCAGCCTCCTGGCCTGGGTGCTAGGGACCCGCGCAGCCTCCTGGCCTGGGTGTGAGGGACCCGCAGCCTCCTGGCCTGGATGCTAGGAACCAAACAGTAAACTGGTCTTCCTTGCACAGCTGCATGCCCTAGCCCAACTATCTGGACCACTTCCTTTAGCCATTGATGACTCAGAGGTCCTGATACCTGTTGGGCAGAAGGCTCCTTCCTGAGCCTGGGCTCAGCGGGCTGTGGGGAGAAAGGAAAGAGCTTGGGTTTGGAAATTCAAGTTGATGCACAAGTGGGCTTCTCATGCAGGGTGTTCAACCTCTCTGAGCTTGGCTGACGATAAGCCCGTCCCTCCCTCTCCCTGCCCTCCCCATCTGCGATAGCTGGGAGAATTAAAGATGCACGCATTTGTAAACCTTCCGGGACAGTGCCTGGTACACAGTAGGTGCTCAACAAACAACCGGGAGCCTCCTGTGCTGGCCACGCTGCTGGGCTCCAGCGGCTGCCTCACCAGCTGGACACAAACTGCCCAACCTATGGTCTGAAATCCCAGAGCAGCGAACCAGGGCCGTTGCTAACTGGTTCAAATGTGGCTTTTCAAATACGTATCTTCCTTGTGATAAAAAAAAAAAAAATTTTTTTTTCAGTTAATTAAAAATGTTGACATTGTGCCTGGACAACCCGCCAGAGAAAGTGGCTATAAATTAAACATTAAATCTTAAATGGCCCATAAAGAAATATTCGTTTCTGGTTCTGTATATTCTGGATATAAATAAAGAGAGGGCTTTTTTCATCTGGGAGGCAGACTTCTTTTTTTAACCTCAGCTGGATAATCTTTTAAGTGAATGTAATTAAAAGTTGAATTAATCTGTGTCTTCCCCCTGGCTTTGTCTGGGGCGGGGGAGGGGGAGGAGGGGGCCCCCACTGACTGTAGCCCTTCTTTGGGAGAGGCTGGGAGGAGGTCAGGAGGAGACCAGATGTCCTCCCCTCCTCCGAGGTGCTACTAGGGCTGGCCCAGGCTCCTGGTGTCAGGCTTCCTTGCGCCCCTCCCAAGTGGCACCCCCACAGTGGGGTCAGCAGCCTGGGGCTCCATCCAGAGAAACAGGATGGGGAGAAACTTTGCTCTCCATCAACTTCGCAGAGCTCTGGGCTCTGAGACTGTGCCACAGACGTGGGAGAAGGCTCAGGGCGGTGCCCCAGGAAGGGGAATTAGGAAACCCTCCTCCTCTGTGTGAGGGAGGAGTCCTGAGGAGGGGGCTGGGGGGCCGTGAGGTTTTGAGACCTTCAGTTCCCCGTGGTGCTTCTGTTCCTCTGGTGCCAGGTTGCTCATCCGGGGAGGTCGGATGCATGTCCCGTTCTCTGTAAGCGGTAAAGCTTGTAAAGGCCAGAAGGGAGAGGGAAGACAGACAGACCAACAGAGAGATTGGCTGGAAATGGTAAACAGAGCCGGGATCTGCTGTGCTTCTGGGGCCTTTCCCCTAAGAAGAGCATATTAGTTTCCGGTTCCTGCCGTAACAAATGTGGTGACTTAAAGCAACACAAGTGTGTTGCCTCATGATTCCAGAGGTCAGAAGTCTGAGCGGGTCTCAGCGGGGCTGAAGTCCAGGTGTCGCAGGGCTCCTTCTGGAGGCTCTGGGGAGAGTCTGCCTGCTGGCCTTCTCCAGCTCCGGAGGCACCGCATCCCTCCTCCGGCAAAGCCTGCGCGGCCGGGTCTTTCTCACACTGAACCTCCTTGCTCTGAACCTGCCTCCCTCTTCCACATTTGAGGACCCCGTGATTACACTGGGCCCACTGGATAATCCAAGATAACCCTCCTATTCTAAGGTCAGCTGATTAGCAAACTTAACTCCATCTGCTACCATAATCCTCCTTTGTAGCCTGACATGGATATAGGTCCCAGGGGCTAGGACGTGGACATCGGGGAGGGCGGGGGAGCATTGTTCTCTGACCACAGGGCTCCCCCTACCCCTATTGCAAACACAGCCTCTCCCAAAACGCATGTGAACCTGGGGCATCTCTTCAGTTCACGGGGCCTGAGGATCTGGTGATAGCTTCATGCAGCTGTGTTCTCATGCCTAAGATCAGACAATGCCCTGGGATTAAGGAGTGGGGTGAAGATACCCTGACTAGGGAGAAGGGGAGGCGAGGGTCAAAGGGCTGGGGTCCATGATGCTTTGAAAGTAGAAGCCATCCTGCATGGTCCCATGGGGTGTTAGCCTGAGGTGGGAAGATGGACCGCTGCCTGGAGGGGGACAGTGCTACAGGCAGAAGGAAGGGCAGGAGCAAAGTCCCTATGGCTGGAGCCCACATGGAAAGGCAGACAGGAGCAGCTGCAGGGCTGGAGCACACGGGACCTTGTATGCCAGGCCGAGCCTTTCCAAGAAGCAATGGACGTGTGTTAATGGGAAGGAGGGAGCATGATCCGATTTGCATCATGAAAATATTTCCCTGGCTGTTAAGTGGCGAGCAGACTGGTGGGAGCCTGAGTGGGTGCAGGAGACCACTTGTCCACCTCTCACTCAGTGCAGGTGGGAAGTGTGTGCCCGAGCTGGGGAGATGGGAGGTGGCACGAGGTGGAGAGAAGTAGGTGAACTGCAGATGCGCTCTAGAGGTCAAGCCGACAGAATCAGTGATGGGCTGGATGATGGGCATGACGACTTGCCCACTTGAGTGGGTGAGAGCTCCATGTACCGAAATGGGAAACACTGACAGCGGCCCAGCTTTCTGGGAGGGCCTGGAGCCTTGGGCGTGTCGGGCTGGAGAAGTCTGGGAGACACTCCAGCACAGGTGCACTTTGAGCTGGCCTGACCCTGGGGGACTGTGGCTGGAGGTGCCCCATCAGGCCTCCCTAGCGCACAGGTGGGGGCACGGCCAGAGCATGGACGGTGTGGCATGGGGCCACGGCACAGGGTAAGAACAGAAGAGCCAGGACTGAGCCCATGGGAGCCAGGATATTCCGTCACCCACTGGAGGAGGCTGGAGCTGCAAAGGGGATGGGTTAAGAAGGGCTGGAGTGGCAGGAGGGGGACCGGGTGTGGGTGTCCCGTGCAAGACAGGGGCTGCTCAGGGAGGAGGGAGGGTCCAGTCAACAGGCCCACGTCCTGCTGAGAAAGACAAGGCTGACCAAGGCCACCTGATAATTCTGTTGAATGAGTTTGTTGGTGGAGAGAAAGGGGTAGGTCTTTTCCAGCAGGGAAAGGAAAGATTCAGAAGCATGAATGAGTTTATCAGGGAACCACAAGAAGCTCTACTTGGCTCAAGGGCAAAGCCGTGACAGGGAAGCTGGGGCATATGGGGCTACAAGGCAGGTTGGCACCCGGCGTGAGCTGCTACCAGTTGAGGGTCTGGACCATCCCAACCTTCCTGACTGAGCCTGCGGGCGGCTGCCAAGGTGTCCAATGTGGTCGGGTTTGTGATGCAGCGTTGAGGCCGGGCTCACAGATCAGTGCAGAGGTGCACAGAGGGAGGGTGGGTAGAAGCTAGGGGGGCAATTCGGGGAGGACACCAGGGAGGAGCAGAGAGAGCAAGTCTCTGAGCCTGGGGTGCTGGATCCGCATCAGTTGGGCTGGAGACTTCCATGCAGGAGTCCGCAGAGGGTGGAGCCAGGGCGTGGAAAACATGAGGGGCATGTGTTGCTTGGAAAGGAAGGGGCAAAGGGCAGGCAGCCCAGAGGCGCTGCTCACTCACTCGAGAGGCTGAGCCAGCGGCTGGGGGGCACGGAGAGCCAGGGAAGGGGGCAGCTGTCCAACGAGCCTTGCCAGGCATCCTCCCTGTGAACCTTAGCTGCACTCTAGTGTGTTTGTAAATCAGATGTCCTCCAGGTCAGGCAGGGCTGTGAACCTCACCCCAGCATGTCTGTCTGTCTGTCTGTCAAAGCGAATATTCGTCCAGCATGGACCAACCACGGAAGCCGGTCTGCCCACACCTTGTCCTCTTCAGGGGCCCCTCCCCTAAAAAAAAGTCATTTTTGTAATTACTATTGAAAGTCCTGACTGTGAGCCTCAGGGCCTCGGGAATGTCAGCATAAACACGTTCACAATTTATCATGTTTCCTGTCTCCGCAAAGACTCTGGGCGTGAGCGGAGGACAGCCACTATCTATTATTAAATAAACAGAACTGTCGATACAGGGCACAATCTGCAAATTAGCCGCTTGTCAATGTGGGTCAGTCACAGGCAGATGCTCGCCAAGATGTGGGTAATAGGAGGCCACATTCATTCTCCACTTCTGAGACCACTTCCACCAGAAGACTCCAGAATTGGTAAGGTGAGTGGAGATGTGTTCATCCCAAAAGGGAGTCACTGAACAGGACTTTTTGAGGTGGCAGCGGCCGTCGGGGGAGGCAGTCTCCAAGCCGGGCTGTGCCCTAACTCTCTCCTCGCCCCCTGGGGAAGCACTCAGCTTCACCCCTACAAGAGCTGAGATCCCGAGGGGGAAGCCAGCAGGTGCTTTAAAGGGACCCAGGATTTGTCTAATCAGGCACGGTAAGACACACAGACACAGGAGTGATGGTCAGGACAGAATTTTTCTATGCTCACTGTTCCCCAGGAGCAGGAGGTGCCCCTCCTGGGGAAGCACCAGGGTCGGTCAGGAGGCAGAGGGAGCAGGAAAGTGTGGGCAAGAGCCTTCCCTGTGGTTTCCATGGGAAGGACCGGGGTGGGGGGCAGGCAGGCAGGCAGACAGGCATAGGACTGTCTAGTTGAGTAATTGCAGCAGGCTCTGGAACAGGAGGACTGTCTCGTCTGGGCTGGCCCTGGGGCGATGAGGGCAGGGGGAAAGCATCCTCCAGTGCATAGAGGCTCTGGGTGTTGGTTTGTGTATTCAAGGCATACTCCTTGGCTAGTGGTCTGCTGTCTTTAGGAATTAGCCAGACCCCTCCAGGGTCAGGTAGACCCCGAAGTCAAAGCATCAAGACACAGAAGATAAAAAGCCTGGTTATGCAGTAGGGGTGAAGCCGAACAGCCCAGGATGAGCTGGACAGAGGGGGTCAGTTAAGAGGGGGCTCTGCCTTCTTCCCAGCACCTCCCTGTATAAACTCGCAGCCCCAGCACAAATGGGGGCGTCGGACACCCAAGCGCACCTTGGCTGCTGGTGCACAAGCAGGTGGCTGTGGCTGCTGGGTGTCCAGGCTCCGTGGCGGCTCCAGAAGTGGGTCTGCAGGGCTCAGGGGTCTCGGGAGTCCTTGGTCAGCTGCAGGAAGAGGGCAGAGGCAGGGGATGTTGCTCTTCCAGGGGAGGGGGCCTTGCCCTGGCCCTGCAGGGGCAGGTCTCAGCTCACAGTCAACACCCACCAGCCTTTTCTAGCCTCATCCCCCAGAGAAAGTGACAGTGACACCCCTACCACCCGAGGCCACCAGCCACTGCCAGTGTGGCCACCCAGCAAAGGCTCCGCTTCCCCCATGCGCTCAGGGACAAAGACACCCGTCTGGCAGCCCTGGGGAGGGTTTGAGATGATTTGCGCCGAGTGCTTCCTAAACCACAGGAACATAGCACAGACTCGATAAATGAAAACCGCTCGTCTTTGCTTTATACTTGTCACCTCCTGGGTAAACCCGCTAGTTTGGGGAACACAGTTTAGCTCACGCAGGTGGTGCCACGCTCGTTTGGGTTTGAGTCTCCTTCCTGACAGAGGGGCACCTTGGAGCAAATGAAGCCCACCCAAGTCTCCAAACCCCCACCCTCCCAGGGTGTGGGGAGCTGCCGGCCTCTTCATCCGTCTGGGGCCAGGAGGTTCTGGAGCATCCATGGAGTTTGTTGCAAACTTCCCTCCCTCCCCTGTGCCCCCGGGCTGGGGGCATGGGACAGCTGCACCCTTTCCTTCCTGTTTGGGGGAAACCCAGCCCAGGTGGGCTGCAGGTTCAGGGAGCAGGTCCTGCCATTCTTGTCTGGGGATGGCCGGCCACCTCCTCCCCAGCAACAGGCCAGGCACCTGCTCTCCCTTAATCCTCACAAGGGTACTAAGGAGCCGGTAGTATCTTCACCCCCACCTTACAGGAGAGTAAACTGAGGCATTTGGAGGCTGAGTACTCTGAAGGTCTAACAAGCATGCCAGGCCTGACCCTCTGCTGTGAGCACCCAGCACAGCCAGGGTCTTCCCTTCCCTGGGGGCTGCTGGAAAAAGCTGCGGGTCCCCCATCCCACGATTTTTCCCAAAATGGAAATCTCTGCATCGCTTTCCTCTATTTCTACAAGTGATTCCCTAGTTGTTGTGTTAAACTGGAATGGTACAGCCCTGTCCTCTGCATCTCCCTGCGTTACAGAAGCCAGGAGGGGAGATGCAGGAGGCAGACAGACCTTCCCGACGTGGTCCCGCATGGGTCCCGGGCCCTCGGGCGCCCGCGGACTCTGCAGACAGCTTTCCTAACACCCAGCTCCCAGCGCTCTCAGCCCATTATCTCCTTTTGTTTTCTAAGTAGGTTGATCGAGACCGATTTCTGAAAATCTTAGAGGAATGAACAGGTTGGTTTCTTAGGGGATTTGCTCAGGAAATGAGATTTTGCCCATCTCCCAAAGGAGAAAGGGCATGTCTAAATTATTGATAGAAAACATGCTTCCTCTAAGAAGCCAGCATAGGGTCGTCTGCAAGCTGCACGGTGCATTGTCTCAGTTCCCTGGCCTGTCTCCACCACCCTTCCCATCCCCCACTGGTGCCGCCCGCAGACCCAACGGGGCAGCGCCAACCCCACGCGTCCCCCCCAGCGCTTTTGCCAAGGGGCCACGTTCTCCGTGCGGACCTGCCTCTCTCTGCGGAGAGGTCGCGCATCTTCAGGTTTCTAAAGGTCACCTGCGGGGGATGTTGGATGGGTCTTGAGAACTGACTAGCATAGGAGACACCTCCCATCTATGGCTTTGAACCTAGCCCAGGCTGACTAGGTACTCAAGAGCCAGCTTTTAAAGAAACAGAAGGGACAGGAGCCAAGACAGAGCAGCCAAGTGGAGACTGGACGGCCGCCCAGACATGGCCATCGCTGAACCCCATTTCAGCTGAGTGTTGAAGAGAACATGGCGTGCATGCCCAGCTCCGTGTGGAGCTGCGCAGACCGGGCCTCTGCTGCCCCTTTGGTTTGCATTAGAAAGAACAGCCTCCTCAGCATAATCAGACACCAGCATGCCAACGCGGCCAGGAAACCAGGCAACCGAAGATGTGCAAGACCCACGGTCCGCGCACTCTCCAGGGGCGAGCACGGCATCCGTCTCACGCATCGCCGTGCCCCTCCCGCCTGGACTCGATAGATATCGTTGAATGGGTAAACAGACTTGGAGACCGGGCAGCTGTGAGGTTGGGTCCGCTCTTCAGGAGGAGCACGGCCCAGTGTGACATCAAGAACGACCGTGAGAACATGAGGCCTCAGTCGCTCGCCGCTTCCATCCCCATTGTGTGCTACGGACGGTTTTGTATCCATTTTCATAATGACATGAAATAAAATGGAAATGTGTCAGTAGATAAAAGTCAAGACCAGAGACCAGGAAAGATAGAACAGAAACAGACGGCTGTGGGGCTTTGAAATTCAACCAGTGAGGTTGGGCCACAGTTTTTGCTGTGGTTTTCTGAACTTGCAGGCGGCCAAATGGGAAACATAGGCAAATGTATGATTCTCGTCCTCCAACGTGGCTTAAAACCCAAATGTTCATCGACAGAGGAATGGATGAACAAACTGTGGTCCATCCACACACAGTGGAACATTACCCAGCCATAAAAAGGAAGGGCATCCTGACACCTGCCACAACATGGACAGGCCTCGAAAACCTTACAGTACGTGGAATCAGCCAGTCTCCAAAAGATAAAGACCCTGTGACTCCATTTACAGAGGTCCCGGGGGTTGTCAGATTCACAGAGACCAAGGGTAGAATAGAGGTTTCCGGGGGCTGAGAACAGGGAGTTTGTGTTTAATGGGGACAGAGTTTCAGCTTGGGGTGATGATAATGTTCTGGAGGCAGATGGATGCACAACCAATGAGAATGTACTTAATGAACTGAACTGTGCACTTAAATGGTTAAAATTATAAATTTTATTATGTATATTTTACCAGAGTAAAAAAAAAAAAAAAAAATTCAAACAAACAAAAACCAAGTGGATTCAAAATACCTGCCACGGGACTGTCTGTTCTCCTGAGGGCCTCCACACTGAAAGGTTTTTCTCAGGGTCCTGTTGTGCGACACCAGCGTGGGCGCCCAGATCACGGAGAAGAGCACTGGAAAGACCCCTGTGGGAGAGGTGAGCGTCCCAGGGGTCGGCATGTCAGGAGTCAGATCACAGAGGGTCACACAGGGGGAGGGACGTGCTAGGCCACGGGACAAGTGCCGTGGCCACTGTAAGGCATGCGGAGAAGGCCCCAAGAGGAACGACCCGGGCAGCTGTGACAAGATCCCACACACGGACCGGGGGCTTAAAACCAGGAAACGTGATTCCCTCACAGGCCTGGGGGTCAGCGGCCTCCCCCTGGAGGCCCTATGGGAGAATCCTTCCTTCCTCTTCCAGCTCCTGGTGGCCCAGGCGTTGCTGGGCTTGCGGCCGCGTCCCTGCTTCCCACGCCTGTCCTCTGCCTGGTTCTTAGAGGCACACTCACTGCACTTAGGGCCCCCCTTAATCCAGGGCGACCTCGTTGTGACCTTTAAACAGCTACATCTGCAAAGACCCTGTTTCCAGATAAGTGCATACATTCCTACCAGGACACCTGGTATCTCATCTGTGTGCTTTCGGCCCCATGGGTTTCTGCAGACGTGTTGAAACAACCCGATGCTGGACGGGTCAACAGGGGTCCCCACCAAAGGCCCACCCCCCTGCTTCCCTTCCATGACTGGGGGACACTGGGAATGTCCACGTCCACAGCAGGGCCTCTGGATGGTGTCGGCCTTAGGGACCTTGGGGCCTCAGTTTCTACACCAGGCTGATCCAGGAGCAGGAGGGTGATACGCAGCAATGCCCGTGGACACCTTGGATGCTGTCAGTGCCCCTTGGCTGCGGACGGTCACCTGTCCTGTAGCCAGTGGGCTCACTTCCCTTCCCAGGTCTGTGCTGAGTTCAGCTAACGCACGGAAGCTTCTTCCCCACGCCCCCCCACCGAGGGCACAGTGCCCGCAGACCCACCCCCCCAGACAGAGCCTCTTCTATGGCATGAGCTCCGGGCTGAGGCCGCACAGGGGCCACCAGGCTGGGCCTGGCATTCATCAGGTTGTTACAAAGCCCAGTGCAGCCAGGAGAGCCAGCTGGTCACAGAAGGTCAGAGAAAGCAGGGCCTGGGGAACAAAGAGATGGGAGGGTTCACACAGATGCTGAGGCCAGAGGCTCGCGAATCCGCCAGGTGGGCTTTACCTGCCTTTGCCCACGTGCACAGGGTGTCAGCATAGCTGTGATGACAGGGCCCGGGGTTTGTCCCTGCGGGCAGAGGCGAGTAAAGCTTGGGGTGCGCCCTGCCCCCACTGGAGGGGCCTGGGGGGACCTAGGTGGGGCACTCTGGCAGGTGGGCCCTGAGCCCCACCAGGCTTCCTGGGCCTCTCCAAGCACAGAGCAAATGCAGTCCTGCCCTGCCCCCTGTGGAGGCCCATAGTGGGGGGTGGGGACCCTTCCCTCAGGCCTGAGTGGGCTGTGTGCCCAGAACCCAAGGTCGCTCCTGCAGCCAGGCTGATAGCCAGAACCTACTAGAACTTCCCAGCCTCTCCTGCAGCAGCTTGAGGCCTCTGAGACATGAGCTAGCTGGCCTCCCCTCCCCTCCTTCCCTTCCCTCCTCTCCCCCCTCTCTCCTCTCCAAAGGTGAATTTCTTTTCAGAAGGGGGAAAAAAAAAAAAAAACCTTTAAATTGAAGTGGCCGTGCCATCATGATCTTCATCATCAAAAGTCATGTTTAAGCCACCCACAGTTAATTTTTTATTTATAAAATTGCGCCCTTCACCTCCAATTCCCCTTAGAGCACGAAACAGGCCATTTAACAAAATCCCAGGTGAGACGGCAGGAGCACCAGCCGGCGGGCAGACCTCGTACAGCCACCCCAAGCCCCCCAACATGGCCCTGCCCCTCCCCCAGGGGGCAGGGCCACCACCTAGGTGGGCAGGGGGCCCCCAAGGCCCTTCCTGGCACTGCCAAAGAAAATCTGCCTTGACTGTCCCCAAGAGCCGGCACTCACACTCGGGGAAACGCAGACGGAGCAAAGCCCAGCATGTGCGCTGGCCCTCTGGGTGCCCCGGACTGACTGAGCGTGTCCCCCAGATGCCCAGGCCGACATCCTAACCCCCACTGTGATGGTGTTGGGGGGCCTTAGCTGAGGTGGTGAGGGCGGCGTCTGTGATGGGATTAAGGGCCTTGGAGGAGGAGACACGAGAGCTCACTCTGTGCCTGCCCTATGAGGTCAGTGGGAAGACAGGAAGCAGGCTCTTCCCGGGACGCCCGTCTGCCGGCACCCTGACCTTGGGCCTCCTGCCTCTGGCCCCGTTCAAGCCACCCAGGCTGGGGCACTTTGTTACGGCAGCCCAGCAGATGAGGACCCTGTGTCTTCGCAGGAAGACTCCCTCTCCCTGCTCCAGACACCCGAGCCTCCTCCTGCAAAAATGGGTCTGTGGTCTCCGGCCATGTGCCTACCCCTTCAGCGTCTGCCAGCATTGCCCTCCTGGACCTCACTGCAAGGAGAGGCCGCTTCCCCTTCGCCCTAGAGCCGCGCACTGTAGCTGACTCGTTTATTCTTGCGGGAGGCTCAGAGCAGGATGCACGTGTGACGACGGCCTCTTCTCTCCCCCAGACATCAGGGTCAATAACGCCTGCCTCGTGGGACTGCCGTGGGGTTTGCCACGCACCCTCAGTGTCTGGCACATCAGAGTTGCTCAGTAAATCAGAGGCAAGACGGTGACGAGAGAGGCCCCTCAGCAAACACGAGTCACAACCCGCCACGAATACTTGTTCTGCTTTGTCCAGCTCTCTCCATTCCTGCCCACGGCGGGGTGAGTCTGTGTCCACCTGGGGTGCCACGGCGGCAGCTAGCAGGGAGCCGTCACGAGGGAAGGGTCTGTGCTACAAACTTAGGAGAGGTTTTCTGGCCAATTGTTTGGCATTATCCACACTAAAAACTGGTCTTACTCGTGGACATGTGTTCTTGGCATGATGAAGGCCAGACAGGTGGGCAGCAGTTTAATCTCTGGAGGACAGAACGTTTTATGGACAGAAGGAAGTAGGGTCACCGGGGTCCCCTGGGTCATCTGGATGGAGCTGAGTCGAGAGAGGAGCAAGTGCTCTTGAAGAGGAGATTTGCAAAGGAGAGCCCACCGCGGGGTCAGCACGCAGGGGCCTAGACTGAGGCCACGGGTTCGGTCGCGTGCTGGGAGCTGGTCGGCGCAGGTGTAAAGCAGAAGCAAGCAGGCAGGGAGATGGGGAGATGGTCTCCGTGGTGGGGGGGGGGGTGAGTCACATCTACAACGGGGATCCCCAGGAGCAAAGAGCACTTTAGAAGGACCCGATCCCTTCTTCGACAGTAGTGCAGTTCGGGTCCCTGGAGGCAAACGCTCACTGTCTGGTTCCTTCATTCATTCAGCCAACATGCACTGCCTCCTCTGTAGGGCAGCTGCGTGCCGGGCTCTGCACGTAGGGTGTGAGGTCAAGTGTGGGAGGCGGCCGAGCTGGACCAAGGGAGTTCCCACCCCTGCAGGTGGAGAGCAGCCCCACTCTGCATGAGTCCACGCCCACCAGGGCCCCCCAAGCTGAGTCACCGCCCCCTCTCGTGGCTCCACAGACTTTGCATGGAGGCTGTTGCGATGGGGGTGGGCTGGGTGAAGACCCTCTGAGCTCAGTCGTTGCGCCTTGCTCTGTTTGGACTTCGCCGAAGGCTCTTTCCACAAGCGCACTTGGGGAAGTCAGCACCCCTGGCCTAATGAGCTGTGTCCCTCTAGAAACCTGATCAGCCAGGCAAAAATCACCATAATTGATTATCCTGCTGAGCAGCGGAGAGCAGTGTTTGCTAACAGTGAGGCTGAGAACCGGCTCCATATTTCCCAACCCACGAGCTTGTCCTGGGGTGTCATCAGCAGGGCCCCAGGCGCCTCGCTCCCTCTCCCTCCCTCGCCCCGAGCGCGGGTGGTGGGGCGGGGTCAGCGACATGACGGAGCAGAAGACAGTAGGACGCCAATGTTCATACCAGAAATGCAAGGCAGGCCCCACCTGGGGCAACCTGTCCTTGTCTGGCTCACACCTGGAGGGTGGCCGGGCCACAGCAGGAGTGGGTCCAAACGGGAGCTGCTTCTCTTCCACAAAATGAGGTGTGGGGGAGAGCCCCATTACCCCGGGGATTCCGTACCCCAACAGAGGACAAGGAGGGGCCAGGGGAACTCCTGGCCTGAAGTGCTGGGAAAACAGGCTGGACCCTCGTGGGCCACGAATGGTGGAGGCATTAGGCTCAGCAGGCCTTCCAGATGTCCCTCTGGCTCTGGATTTTTGGAAACACAGAGGCTCTTTGGAGATGGACACGGGTCCCAGCCCTCTGAGTCTCCGGACAGGGACCAAGCAGGTGTAACACTGGTATTCATACCAGATATTTTCGCTCTGACCAAATGAGGACGCTGGTGACAACGGGGGACATTTTGGGGAACTCCAAGGCTGTTAGGGGTGGCTGGAGATCAGGACAGGCGGGTAGGGATGGGGATGCCCTACCAGCTCTGACCTGCGCTGATGTTGCCTGGCTGGGAATTCCAGAGCGTCCCCGGCACTTGCAGGAGATTTGCAGCTTGGGCACAGAGCCTGGAGAACAGAGGACGCGGAGGAGGACGTGGGAGAGGGAGGGAGGGGCGCAGGGCAGGGCCGGAGCAGCGCTCTACCCCAAACCCCCAGGCTAGCCCTGATAGAGCCTCCCGCAGGGCCAAGGAGCGGACTCGTCTCACCCAGCTCCCGAGCTGTGCACTCTGGGCTGTTTGCTCACCAGGGCTGGATGGATTGAATTAAATGGAACTAAATTGAATTGAATTGGGAGGAAAACTGACTTTAAGAAACCAAGAAAAAAGTCAACAATAAGAAAACCCCCAAATCAACTGAAAGCAGCGGTTGATGCGAGTTGATTGATTCAATCCATCTCATTGTGTGAGGGCGCCTTCCTCATCTGGCGGGGCCTTCCCCTCCCATCTGCCCCTCCTCACAGTCGCTCTGTGAGCCGCCCGTGGAAACGTGCCAGAAGTTGTTCTTGCCTTTTTGCTGGAGAGGGAAACTGCCGATCAACAAACAGGCTGCGGCAGGCCACCTCAATGAGGGCCTCCCCACCGCGTCATAAAAGATCGCCCCGCGCCGTGGCCCACAGCCCGCTCTGCTGCAGCCCAGGGGGTGAGGGGGGTGCAGGGCGGGCCGGGGAGGGGAGATTGGGAAATGCAGCCACTGTGATTCGCACAAACTCCAACAGCATGCAGGGCAGGCTCTACGGAGTTAAATGCTCCTTTCCTGCGGAGAAGGGTGCTGTCCACCAGGGGGTGACGGGGGGGGGGGGGCGGGGACCTGCCAGGGAGCCAGGTGTCCCCACAACTGGGGGCACCACTGCTTAGCCAAATCTGTGCGTATTCTCATCTGAAAAAGGGGGACAGAAGTTGGCGCACGCTCCTTAGGGTTACAAGGGCCGAATGAGGCAATAGTTGTCAAGGGCCTGGTGCATAGAACGTGCAAAGCACATGACAGGGGCAACCTGCTCTTTGTGGCGATGTTGATGGCGGTAATGACCGTGCTGTTTCTCCATCTCAAGAAAGAGGCCCACTCTGATTGCCTTTGGATTCCAGAGACTTTTCGCTTGCTTTTATCCTGTTTATGATAAGTTTAAAACACATGCACACAGTGGGGAGAGGGGAAGAGGGAGGGGCTGCTTAATGAGTGTGCAGTTTTCTTTTGGGGTGATGGAAAGTTCTAGAACCAGACGGTGGTTGCACAGCAATGTGACTGGACTTAATGCCACTGAATTGTACACTTGACAATGGTTCAAATGGTAAATTTTGCCACAATTAAAAAAGATGTGCGCAATATGTGCACATAAAATTATGAAACATTAGGGGTGCCCAGCTGGCTCAGTCGGTGGAGCATGTTACTGACTCTTGATCTCGGGGTTGTGAGTTCAAGCCCCACGTTTGGTGTAGAGATTACTTAAAAATAAAAATCTTAAAAAAAAATTCTGAAACGTTATTAACATAAATAAGGAACATTTAAGTCCAGAAAAAAGCACATGACGCACACGTGCCCACACGCACACACCCCTTGTTTCTAGTCTCTGAAGGGCCCTCGGAGGAAGGGGCAGGAAATCATGTGTTTGTCGGATTAGGATTCTCTTACTTCTCTTTAAGCAAGAGTAGCCCGTCTGCTTTTCTTCATGTTAAGCTTTGACTAATATTAAAATCGATCTACATGCCATGACCCCATACAGAGTGACCCTTGGGAGGCGGGGATAAATCCGTGCCGACTGACGGGGCAGGGCCCAGGTTGGGATTAAATGCCGCCATTCGTAGTCTGCAAAGTCTCCATGTGTGGGTAACCTCAGAACCAGGTGGGGTGGGGAAGAAGAAGAAGAAAGGGGTCACTCTGAGTTTGGGGCCAACGGAAGAGAGAGAGAAAACAGAATATCCCAGTGACAGAGACGATGCATTAGGAAAATCTGGACCGCAGGCCCACGGTGTCCTGTTTTCCTTTGTCTTTGTTAAACGGAACGTGGGCTCCCAGCCACGCTCCAGGTGCAGACGGGGACGGGCTTCTCCGGGCCAGTCTCCTTGGCTCCGGGGGAGGCAACGCTCCCTCCTCCTCCAGACTTGACTAGTCAGTGAGCAAATAGCAGCCAGCAACCAGATGCGCGGTGGCAACATTGATTGTAATTCTCTCTCCTCTCTCTTCTTCTTTTCTTAGAGAGCCCACAGTGCCTCGGGAAAAATTGGCTGAATAAAAGGTATAAAGACTTTCTCTTTTTTTTTCCTGAATAGTTTTTGACAGATGTGAGCATGTTGAACATATTGGGAGCTGCTGACGATGAATGCCGGGGGTTTCTGGGGCTTCCTGCTCGCTGTGGGGGCGGGGGGCGGCTTGGGGGCAGAGGATGGAGGGTTTGGCTTGTTTAGCACCTCGTCGTCGATGACATCTCTCTTGTCCCCCAAAGCACCAGCCCCAGCTGTGCGGGGAAGGCAGGACTGGGGGCCAGAGGAGCCAGGAGGGAAAGGAGAGCACAGGAATGCGTTCATGAGCAACGTTGCTTAACAACTCCCACCAGCCAGAGAAGCAGTCCCTCCCCACCCCCACCCCCGCGCCCCCCACTCGGCCCGCAGCTGCATGTCTCTCGGACTGTGAGGCCTTCAGAACCCGGTGTCCGTGTCCCCGCCTGGCCTGGTCTCCTCGGGGATAGGCTGTGGAATGGGCTCAGTTTCCCAGTGGTCACCCTCATGGGGGCGCACTGGACCCTCCTGACCCCAGCCTTCGGTCCACGTGCTCCTCGCAGCCAAGCCTTCATCACCCGCCTGCCGCCGATCCCCTCTGCAAATTCACTTGCAAATTTTACTTTGGGGGAAAATTTTATCATAGAAGTAATGTATGTTTGTTGTGAACAAATGAGAAAATGCAGGTTTGCCATGTATTTTTAACCCTGGGCCCCCAGCCGGCTTCCCCTCCCGGGCTCCTGGCTCTCAGGCCTTGTGCACAAGGACAGCCAAGAGTTGTCCACAGATCAGAAGCGCAATGTGAAGCTGTCAGGCGGCAGAGTCTGATGTCCTCCTGAGCCAAACACTGGAGATTTCTTTTGGTGACCTCTTTTGTATTGTTTTTGCCCCAGGCACACCCGTGCCTCAAAAGTGGGCATTGCCCAAATGGCTAGGGAGCTCTGTCCAGGAAGTCGGTCACCGCGGGGCCACATGGGTTCGGGGAGGGGGCAGCTCAAGCTCCACTCACTGGTGGGATGGGGACAGCAAAGCAGAGCTCAGGTCTCCTCTTCCTGTGCATGACAGGGTGCCCTGGGAGTGGCTGTCCTGTCTGTCATTGTTCAATTCAGTTCTAAGTGGGCGGAGATGAAGAGAGGGTACCGCATCAGCCTCACGTTCATCAAAACGGTCTGCCCTTGCAAGGCAGCCTCCTTGATATGTGCCATTTTGTAAACAGAGTTTAATTTTCCGGGGAAGCGACCAAAGGAGGCCTCGGGTGAATCTGTTTGTAGGTTAAGGCCTCCACCCTCTAAGGGATGATGTGATTTGTCTGGCTTGCAAGCTCAGATTCTTGCACATTTGTTTTTTAAACGGCTTTACCGAGGTATGCACATACAATCAACTATGCGTATTATAGAGTGTGCAATTTGGTAAGTTTTGACACGTTTATGGCCATGACGTCATTGTTACAGTCCAGATGCTGGACGTATCCATCACCCCCAGAAGTTTCCTTGGGCCCTTCGTCTCTTCCTCTGTGCTCTCCAGGCCCCCTTCCAGGCAAATGCTGATTTGCATCCTGTCGCTCTAGAATGGTTTGTATTCCCTGGAGTTCTAGACATTTAACATCACACCAGATGTACTCTTCTTTGTTGGTGGGCTTCTCTCACTAAGCATGTGTATTCTGAGACTCACGCAGGTCACGGTGTGCGTTCATGCCTTTTTATTGCTGAGTGGTATTCCGTGCTCCGAAGGCACCACAGGGTATTCCTCCATTCATCCCTGGAAATATGCCAGGTCGTTTCCAGGTTTTGGTCATTACACATAAGGCTGCTGAGAGCATTGCTGCACAAATCTTTGTAGAGACACATGCCTTCTCTCTTGGGTAGAAATGGCTGGATTTTCTGGTGAGCATAAAGTAAATGTCAAACTGTTTTCCAAAGTGGTTCCACCACGTCATACGCCTACCAGCCACGTGTGGGGATTGCTGTTATACATCCTCTCCAATCCTCGGCGTTGTTGGCTGTGGGGATTTTCGCCATTATGACAGGCGTGGGGTGGTATCTCATTGTGGTCTAGTTTGCATTTCCCTGATGATGAGTGATGCTGAGCATCTTTTCATGGGGTTGTTTGACGTCCATCATCTTTGGTGAAGTGTCTGTTCAAACCATTGCCTGTTTTTTACTGGGTATCTGTCTTATTGTAGCGTTTGGGGAGTGCTTTATATATACTGAGTACAATTCCCTATAGGTACATGCTCTGCAGACATTTCCTCCTAATTCATCTGTCTTTCCACTGTTGTAACAGTGTCTTTTAAAGAACTAATGTTTTAAATTTTGATAAATTCTAGTTTATCCATTTGTTCTTTATAGATCATACTTCTGATGTTGTATCCAAGAAATCTTAGCCTGATCCAAGGTCACAAAGATTTTCTTCTCCTGTACTTTTTTTAGACATTTTATGGGTGTTAGATTTTGTATTTCAGTCTCTGGTTTATCTTGAGTTCCTTCTTGTGTATGGTACAAGGTATGGATTGAAGTTTATTTTTCTGCACTGAATCTGTGTGTTGATTTCAGTTTTATTTATTCAAAAGACTGTCCTTTCTCCTTTGAATTGCCTTTGCAAAAATCAGTTGTCATATATGTGTGGGTCCACTTTCGGTTCCATTGATCTATATATAGTCTGTCTTGAGGTCCTACCCCACTCTCATGATTATTGTAACTTTATAACAAGTTTTGAAATCAGGTAATGTTAACCCTCCAACTTTGTTCTTGCTTTTCAAAATTGTATTGACTATTCTAGGCCCCTCAAATTTCCTTTTTTTTTTTTTGGATTTTATTTATCTTTTGACAGAGAGATGGAGCAGAGTGGGAGAGAGAGCATGAGCGGGGGGAGAGGGGCAGAGGGAGGAGAAGCAGGCTGCCCGCTGAGCAGGGAGCCCGATGTGGGGTTCAGTCCCAGGACCCTGGGATCATGACCTGAGCTGAAGCCAGATGCTTAACTGACTGAGCCACCCAGGCGCCCAGGCCCCTTAAATTTCCATATGAATTTTGGGATCAGCATGTGAATTGTAGGGGGAAAAAAAGCCTACCGGGATTTTGATCAGGACCGCACTGAATCTGTAGATCAACGGCGGCATCATTTATATTTTAATAATACTGAGTCTTCTGCCTCATAAACAAGTTATGCATCTTCATTTATTTAAGACTTCCTTAATTTCTCTCATCAACGATGTGTACTTTTCAGGATATGGGTCTTGCACGTCTTTTGTCAAACTTACCCTAAGTATTTTTATTTTTATGCCACTTTGAATGGTATTTTTCCTTCAATTTCTGATTGTTGCTAGTGTATAGAAATTTTTTAAATTTTTTGCATATTGATCTTGTACCCTGCATCTTTACCAAACTTACCTACTAGTTCTAGTAGATTTTTTTGTAGATTTCATCATATTTTCTGCAGAGGATCATGTTATTTGTGAACAAAGACTGTTTTCCTTTTTCCTCTCCAATCTGGATGTCTTTTATTCCTTTTTGTTGCCTTGTTCCACTGGCTAGAACCTCCAGTACACTGTTAAATAGAAGTGTTATGAGAGTAGATGTCCTTGTTTTGTTCCTGACAGTAAAGAGAAAGTCATTCCTTGACCATTAATTACGATGTTAGCTGTAGGTTTTTCATAGATTCCTTTTCATCCCTAATCTATCGCCAGTGTGCTGAGGGTTTTTATTGGTTTTTATTAGGAATGGATGTTGAATTTTGTTAAATTCTTTTCCTGTGTCTATTGAAATGATTGGATGCTTTTTGTTTTTTAGCTTGTTAATTTGATGGATTAGATTGGTTGATTTTCGAACTTAACGCAAGTCTATCACTCACTGTTTTTGTTGTTGTTGTTGTTTTCCTATTTTTCTTTATATCCTTTTTCCCTTTTTTTTGTTTTCTTTTGAATTGAGTTTTTAAAATTATTGTATTCCGTATTATATTCCATTCTTGACTTGTTAGTTATAGCTCTTTGTTTTTTTATGTTGATGGTTGCTTTAGAGCTCATGGGGTTTTTAAGCTGGTTGCAGTCTACCTTCAAATGATGTTAATCCACTTCACATGCAGTATAATCATACTTCAATTTCTCCCTCCTGGCCTTATATACATATGTTATAAACCTTACAACACAATGTTATTTTTATTTGTTTGCTTAGATAGTTGTATTTTAAAGAGATTTAAGTAATAAGAAAAAAATCTCCTATGTTTATCCATATAGCTCCCATTTCTGGTGGTCTCTATTCCTTTTTGTGGATCCATATTTCCATCTGGTGTCATTTCCCTTCTATCCAAAGGACTCCCTTCAGTATTTCTTACAGCACCAATCTACTGGGGATACAGTTTTGCAGTTTTTGTATGTCTGAAAAAGTCATTATTTCAACTTTGTTTTGGAAGACATTTTTGCAGGATGTAGAGGTCTGAGTTGACAGGTGCTTTTTCTCTCAATGCTACAAAGGTTCAGGGCCTTCCTGGCTCCCATGGTTTCCAAGCTTGCTGTCATTCCCTTCTTTGTTCCTCTGTACAAAGTGTGTCCTGTTTTCTGGTTCCTTCTAATATTTTCTTCTGCAGTGTTTAATCTGCCATTAATTTCATCCAACATATTTTTTTTTTTTACTTCAGACGTTGTAGTTTATATTTCTACAAGTTTAATTTGCACATTTTTTTATATCTTACATGTCTCTACTTAATTTCTGGAACACGTAGAATATAGTTATAATTGTGTTAATGTCCTTGTCTGCTAATTCTAACGTGTGTCAGTTCTGGGTCAGTTTCAAAGGATTGATTTTTCTCCTCATTTCTTGCATGCCTAGTAATCTTTGATTGGATGCTGGACATTGAAATTCTACCTCGTGGGGTGCTGGCTACTTTTATTCCTATAAACATTCTTGAGTTTTGTTCTGGGACATGGTTCAATTACTTGGATACAGTTTGATCCCCTTCTCTCATATCTTACTTCTAAGATTTGCTAGATGGGCCTGAGCCATGGTTAGTCTAGGTCAGATAATCCCACTACCAAGGCAAGGCCCTCTGAACACTCTACCTTTTGCTCCATGAACCGTGAAGGGTTCCAGTCAGTCAGGTGGGGACACGCACTTTTCCTGGCCCCATGTGCATGAGCACCATTTCCCATAATCCTTTCATGTGGTCCTTTCCTGAGCGTCAGGGCTTTTCCTCCAATGCATGGTGATCAGGACTCAGCTGAACACTCCTGGGACCCTCTGTGGTTTTCCAGGGTCTCCCTCCGTCCAGCTCTCTAGCTCTCTCTTGTCCAGTTCTCTGTTGTACAAGTCCAGCCATCTTGGTGTCCCCGGACTCTCATCCCTGACTCCTCAGCTCAGGGAGCTCACTGGACTTGACTTGGGGTCCCTGCATCTTGGCCTGGAAGCTCTGCACACCGTGAGCCATGGGGGCTCCCCTCCATGGTTTCCCGCCTCTCAGTGCTTCCTTTTCTGCTGTCCTGTGTCTTGAAACCATTCCTGAGTTGTTTGCTCTTGTGCCAGGTGGGAGAATAAGTCAGTCCCTATTTCTCCATCTTGACTGGAAATGGAACCTTCTTCCTGTTTAAACACAGATCCTGTCATGTACAGTGACCAGGAGGCCTGTCTGGAGACGTGCATGCACGCACGCGCGCGCACGCGTGTGCACACACACACACACACACACACACACACACACACACACAGCCCCGAGGATGCACAAGTGCATTCCTGGCCCTTGTCCCCATTCCCCTTTGTAGCTCTGATTTGAGGCTTGTAGGCCTGGGAACACATGGTCTGAGTACAGAGACAAATGCCATTGTTTTGTTTGTCTTGAGATTGGCCTCCTTCTCCTCAATGAGGAGGAATCTGCGGTAGCAGGAGCTTAGCTCTTGAAAGATGGTTACAAAGTGCAGAACCCCTTCTCAGAATCTCTTCTCAGAACCTCTTCTCAGGAATATTTTGATGAATATGGAGCGGAATAGTACCTCAGTGGGAGGGGAGGTCAGAAAACTGGAGCCCCCACCAGCCCCAGCTCCCCGCCGCCTCGCTGTGTAAGCACATCACAGCGTACCGTGGACAGTGTCCTCCTCACCCCAAGAGGCTTGGGGCCTTGGAGAAACCAAGCAGGGAGGAGGGCCTATTGAGGCCAAGGCCATTTGCTCTTCCAAATCCCCATTCCTACACCCTCCTCTCCCAATCTAGGCATGGACAGAGACACACTCTTACCTTTATTTGTCCGAAGACCTCAGACAGCCACCAGCACATCCAACACGTTGACCCTCACAGAAGGACCCATCTTATAGATGGGAAAACTGAGGCTTAGGATGGGCAAATGATCTGCCCAGGCTCCCGATGCAAGTGGCTGTGGCAAGACCATAGCCCTGGCTATCCAGGGTTTCTTTTCACGCTGAGAATTTCCCTTGAGCAAAGTTGATGCTCCTGGTAAGAGAGCATGGATTTCTTGAGCTTCAGTGTCTGAGCCTTTCTCATAGATGCCTCACCTGCCACACCAAAGAAGCCAACTGACCAGCATGGGACACAGAGGACTCTACCCCTTCTGGCCCATGAAGGTTCTGCTCTCCTTCGAGAAAGCATTTCCATTGTCAAGGTCATTGGCTGTCTAGTTTCATGGGACTACAAAGTTCCTAACTAATTGCAGAGCCTTTTTAGGAATATCTGATGTTTGGAGCGCTCTGATCTGTATGCACACATCTGTTTGGACTAGTGCATTAGTTAGGCTGCCATGATGGAAAGAAAAGTGTAGGGGGAGATCCCCAAAAAAGTTGACCACAAAGAGTTCACCCAAGCCCATGGCCCTTTCTGACTCTGCTAAGGCCAAAGCTATATTGCATCAGCCACACGAGCACCACGGCCCAGAAAGTCAGCTCCCAACTTCCCACGTTCTGTGTCACAGGAACTGGAAAGGGTCCCTGATGCCTCCCTTGGATTTCGGGATATATCCAGTTGGGTGGTTTTGTGCTACCCACAAAAGAAGCGGGACATTAAATATTTGAGAGGGGTTTGGAGGGTAACTGAAAGCAGAGTCTGTGTACTCGCGCGTGTTTGTGCGAAAGTATAAAAACCCCGAGTCTGTGTTTTCCCCAGGGTATTAATTACAGTTGGAAAGGAGGCTTGTCCGGGCATGTTCTGCTTGGGCAGAGTAATTTATCATCCGGTTTCTGGAAGCGGGAGGCAGGTCACGGTGCAGAGAGCAAGACACACACATCTCTCTCTCAGACTTCACAGTCGCCCCCCCTACTCCAGGGTGGACAGGTCTGCCCAAGGCACGTGCCCAGCAGAGCACGGGGAGAGCTCTCCAGGGGAGGGAAGGGAGATGGCGAGGCCCTGCCATGATCCTCACAGGACAGAAGCCATGATGGGAGAGGCCCGTGCAGGTCCAGGCACTTGCATACCCGTCCTCGATGGGGGAAGGCCAGCCTGGCTGCCCACACCTGATGCCTTGTGATCTTGTTGGCCCTCGAGGAGGCTGACAGAAGGGCAGGTGGTCTCTGGGGGGGGAGGTCCCAGAAGAGGGCGGATTCTATTCCTGCTGATGGCTAAGATCAGTGCCTGTGTATGCTCACCACGCAGCAAAGCAGAGGTCCCTGGCAATGTGGTGGTTATACTTCAGGGCCCTGCTGGCCTTGGCAAGATGGCTGGAGAGGAAGAATCAGCACAGAGGACCCGGCCACTCGTCCCTCTGCCTCTCGGTCCCTCCACCCTCCCCCGAGCACCAGGGCCACCCCCTGGACCCCTCCAGCCGGTCAGGGTCTTGCTGGCACTTTGCTTCTCTCCTAAGCCGTCACACCCCACCCAGCTCCTGCCTCCCACTGCTGCAGGCAGACACCAGACACTAGAGCCTGGAGCGACTATACACTCGCTTTAAGCAACTTAAAAATTGTTTTTCTGAAAAGTTTTACATTATGTAATAAATATTTGTCATTAAGCCAACTCCTTAAGTGGACTTCTCCACGCCACCCTCCCCCTCCACCCCAGTGGGCAGACTACAGGCAGGGCCCCGCCCCTGCCCCACATCCTCCTGTGAAGGGACAGGCCTGATGCAGCACAGGGACCCGTCAGCACACGTGCCGTGAGCACCTACTGTGCGCCAGGTGCTGTGCTCAGTGCTTGGGATACGCTGAACCAACCAGACCAATACTCCAGCAAATCATCATTCCCCCCGGGGCGGCGGTGGGGGGGGGGGGGCGGTCCTTGGTTTCTGCCATCACTGGGGCCACCTCCAGCAAGTCTGTGGGAACAAAGGGAAAACCACTCAAAAGTGGAGGGCCAGCTCACCTCTGCAGATAGTCCCTTGCCCTGCAGCTCCATCTCGCAGGACTTACTCTGCTGTTCCTCTGCTGGGACTCGGCTCACAGCATGGGTGATCTCTGCCAAAACCAGCAGGAAATCGCCACGGCTCCCTTGCTGGGAGTCCAGCCTGCCAGCTCACTGACCCTTGCCGATGAGCTGGCGGGGGAGGGAAGCAGGGGGACCCAGGAATGAGGGCAGGAGCGGAGTCTCTGCTGCAGAATTCTGCAGCTGCCCCGCCCAGGCCAGGCAAGAGGCCACTGCAGAATGCTGAGGGGGGTCCCCGAGGCTGGCCGGGCCCCAGCGCCTTCCCGGCAGCTTGGCAGAGTCTGGGTTTTTCTTTCTCCTGCTTCACAGTGCATATGCTCCCTTGCCTCCCCTTCCTTGATTTCCCCTGATTGGGTCTATAATGCTGATCGTTTCTCAAACACTCCTGTGCACCAGGCCTGTCACCTCAGTGACTCTGAAGCCCTGTCACCATCCTGAAAGGTAAAGTTGTTATCCTCACTTTGCCAAAAAGGAAACTGAGGCTCAGAGAGGTTGAATGACTTGCTCAAAGCCACACAGTGAGTCAGCAGAGCTGGAATTGGAGCCCAGGTCTGAGTGATGCCAGATCCAGGGTCCCCCCACCTCAGCATCATCAAAGCCACACCACATGTCTCTTGATAAAGGTCGGAAGGGTAGGAGAGGACTGCTAATCAGGCCAAGAAGTCATCCCCACTTCTCCGTGGGCACTGGCTCTGAAGAAATCTTCAGGGTGAGTGGAGGTGATCTTGAGGTGTTCCTCCTTAGACACCTGGCCCTCCCCATCTTTTTAAGGAATGTGCTACTGGAGGTGGTGATGATGCTTTTAAAGTCTAAATTGGACTGTGCCCCTCCTCTGCTCAAATCCTCCTATGGCTCCCCATTCTCTTGGAGAAAGGCAAAGTCCTCACAATACCCTCCCATGTAAGACCTCATGTGATCTGGCCCCATCACTCCTCTGACCGCCTCTCCTACAGCTCCCCCTCATTCTCATGACTCCAGCTCCTGGGCCACCTTGCCCATTCTCTGAATAGCCAGGCACATCCCATGAAAGGGCCTCTGCCTTGGGCTCCTTCTCCCAGGAGAGACTTTCACTCCTCCAGATTGGCCTACAGATCACCTCCTTAATTAGGCCCAGCCTGACCATCCTCTCTTCTAATCAAGGACTGGATAGCGTTATGGTTGGGTGCTTTCAGAATTGTCTGAATGACTACCTCCAAAGAATGCTGGCTCCCAAGATGTCCTTAGGGGTATGCCACAAGGCTCTGCTCTCAACCCTATCCTAGTGATGATGTTTATCGGTGATTTACGTGAGCATATCATAGGCATAGTGATCAGATTCTAGTCAGTCTGGAGCTGAGAGGATTAAGCAATAGATTACCTGGTCTACTGGCTAGAAGCATAGTTGAGATTTAACTACACTTAATGAGAATTAATGTAAAATCTTGCTCTTGGGTCCAGAAATACTAAATGGATGGGTGTAAGAGGAGGAAGACTTAGAGGTTTTAATTGATGGTGAGTTTCGTGTGATTAGGAGGACTGTCTTAGTCCTCGGACTGGGGAGCCTGAAACAACAGATACGTGGTCCTTGCAGCTCCAGAGGCTGGAGTCCAAGACCAGGGGACCGGCACAGTCAGGTTCCGGTGAGGGCTGTCTCCTGGACCGTGGACGGTAGTTTTCACATCGCGCCCTCACGTGGCGGGAAGCCGAGGCAGGAAGCAAGCTCTCTTGTGACTCTGATTAGGGCGCTTATCCCATCACAGGGGCCCCACCCCCCATGGCCTCATCCAACTGTAATCACCTCCCAAAGCCCCCCTCCAAACACCAGCGCACAGAGGAGTGGGGCTTCAATGTATGACTTTGCTGGGGGGACACGTTGAGTGCATCATGGTAACCAAGTAACTTATCATCCGAGCTGGGGGCCCTTCTCTTAATCATGGCGTAAACCAGGGGTGTCCCAGGCATGCTGGAGGGTGTGGTCACCTTAGGTGTAGTGGCAGCCCTCAAAAGCCAATTTTATGTGGATTGCATGAGTAAAGGCACATTCCCAGATGATGGGAGGTAGAAGTTGGTCGGATGGAGCCTCCCTGGAACATTGGGTTCACTTTGGAGGTGGCTGCCATGAGCCAGGGGGACATTTCAGGGGTCATCCCCAGGGAAATGGCTTTAGGGATGAGGGCTGTTCACCCAGAGGAGGAAGCTTCGGGCAGCCTGATGGTGTGTCTCGGATATTTGAGGGCTGGCCTGCAGAAGACAAGGGAGGGCCTCAGGTCCACTAAGATTGATGTGATGAGTCCTGGGGGGCAGATCTCAGGGGCTGCCCAAAGAAGAGCTTTCTAGGGAAGACAGCTGGCCCGCGACAGGTGGGCTGCCTGAATTCCCTCCCCATGCTCAGAGTCTACAGAGGCAGTTCCTGTGTTGGGAGGGGAGGGCCAGAGGACTCCTCAGGCTCTTCGTGGGAGGCAGGGCTCAGCGGCCACCATATGTCACTGCTCAGGAAGAAGAATCTGTAAGCACTGCTTTCAGTCAGGACACAGAGAGGGGCCGGCAGGTGTGAGGGAGGCTGAAAGCCAGCCTGCCTCCCCTGGCCCTCCCTGCTTCCTTCCGCTCTCCCCGCCCCCTTGCTCTGGCTCCTCTGGCCCCCTCTCCCGATGCCAGGGTGGGTTTTTCCTTCCTAAATCCTCTCTCCTGCTGCTGAATTATTGGAAGTGTTGTTTGCTTTATTGCTGCGCTGGAGGGGCGCTGCCGCAGAGCAGCTGAGCTTGGAATGGGTCCACAGTCCGGAGAGTCACAGTGGCCCTTAGAATCCCCTCCCCGGTCCCCTCGGTGGGGGGTGCTGCTCCCAGCCCCTTTCCTCTTGCTCCCCTCATCATTTATTTATAAACACTGGCGTTCTGACCGGAGGATGCTGCATCCATGCCGCCAGCCTGGAGGGCTGTGGACAGAATTTGTGGCCGATGTCATGGCCTGGCCCAGGTGTGGGGCCCCATCTCCACGTGCTGCGCTGGGACATCCCCTGGCAGCTGACCAACTGAACAGCTCCAGGGCATGTGTGGGAGTGGCCTGCCAACGGGGGGTCACTCCAATGTGTGTGCCACACTGGTGTGTTTATGGGGGCAGGGTTGGCGCGTAGGTGTGGGTGCTGTGCACGTGGGCGCGCGTGCGTGTGTGCGAGAGGGCCCTGTGCATCGGTGTGCGTGTGCATGCACATCTGCATGCAGCTCTGTGTGCATGTGGTGTCTGCATGCCCACGTGTGCACACAGGTGAGGGTTTGTACAGCAGGCCTCCTAGAGCTTAACTCGGCACAGGCCCTATTCGCGAGATGTGGCCGTCTTAGCCCATCTTTCCAGGAAGGGAGATGGTGTGGCTACCCCACAGTTTAGAGGCTGCCAGGAGACATGTGGCTTGTTTGGGGAAGCTTCTGGCAACATCGTCAGGTTTCTGGGGACAGAGCAGCATGCAAGAAAGGGTGAGCAGTCAAAAGGGGGGACAGAGGAGAAGAGGCTTCCCCACTCACTCCCCAGAGGTGTGGTGCAAGGTCCCCCAAGCCCTCAGCCTGGAGCCCAGTGGATGCTAGGCTGGGAGACCCAGACCGCAGAGGTCACTGCTTTGTTCTCCGCACGAGGAGGGGCCCCCACCCCCACTAAAGGCAGCCTAGCCAGGCTGAGTAGCCTTTAGGTTCTCTAATCTGCCCCGTTTTACCAGCACCTGCCTTGTGCCCAGCCCCAGGCTGGCTGCCCTAGCTAGACGGGGGCGTGGCAGAGCCCTTGATCTCCAGGAGCCGCCCATCTGCCCAGGACAGAGCAGCATGTCCGAGCACAATGACGAGGCCACGTGAGCAGGCTGGGTGCCACAGAAAGTAAGGACGGGCGCTCAAGACCATCTGTGGTGGGTCCACTGTAAGCTTTCTGAGCCCACAGCCCAGCTCCAAAGGGCTCTCTGGACAAACCCAGAGGAAATGTGAGCAGGTGCCAGCCCTGAGCTGCGTCCACAGGGTGTGGCTGCTCATCCAGCTCGGCCCGGACCCAGAGAAGGACGCCCAGGGACGGGGGATGGGCGTGGGGCACTGCTCCCTCACCATCCCTGGAGTTCTGGCCTTTTGAAAAGCACAGGTCACCAGACTCTTCCTCAAGCCACAGGGAGGCAGGAGACCCATTCAGCCCCGATATCTTGTTCCTGGGTCCCTCACTCTCCCGGCGTGCAAGGGTGCTTTTCTGCGTGTCATTTGGCTAATCCCGTCTGGTATTTGAAGACGCCTGGGAGCGCAGCTGGTGCTACTGCCCCAGTTTAGAAATAAGGAAACTGAGGCTTAGGGCAGGGCTGTGAGTAGCAGAGCTGGGTTCGGTGGCCCTCAGGCCTCCAGACCCTCTGGCCAGGCTCACTGCTTGGCACAGGTTGGCTCCTAAGTGCTTGCGCCCCCAGGGGGCTGAGGAGATCGTTAGACCTGCTGTAAGTCAGGGAGCGGGTCCCCGGGGAGGGAAGCCTTCTCTGAGCTTTTCCTTTCCCATCCTCCACTGTTTGTAGCTTGGGAAAGGTTTTGGGAAACAGTTCTATAGAGTGCAGTGTGAGCCCCTTCCCCATGCCCACCAGCATCCTGCCAACCCCAGAAGCTCAAATTTCCCTCCATCCTGACACCTCCCTTAAGCTCACCCAGCCGGGGAGCCACAGGCCAGGTCTTGGAGGGGAGCCAGGGTGCTGAGCCCGAGGCCCCCCACCACCAAACCCCCCCTCTCCCTTCCCCGTCCAGCCTTCCTCCGGCTCAGCCAGGTCCCTTTCGGGTGGGGGTGATGGGGCATGGCTGGGGTGGTCCCCACGGAGCCCACTCATGAACCTCCCTGTGCTCCCCACCTTTCCATGGCTGGCCTCAGCGGGGTGGGAGGCGCTTCTTGCCCAGGCCACAAGCCACCGTGCGGTCCAGAGAAGTGCTGAGCTGCCATTCCCAGCCTGAAGACACCAGCCCATGCCCGAGTGACGGGAGGCCTGCCACCTGCTCTCACTCTCCAGTGTGGAGGACCCCCACCCCCACGTGCAGCCTCTGGGCCTCGGTTTCCCTCACTGGAAGAGACCGTAAGAAGGGCTTCCTTTTTTCTCCTCCTTGTCATCCCTTGTTAGAGGGGGCGACAGCCTGGGTGGAGCGGCCTGGGTCCTGAGGTGGCCTGTGGCCCGCAGACAGCGCTGGCTGCAAGTGACGGGCGGCTGAACAGCAATCCCGGAAGGCTGGATTCCCAGGCCGCACCCCCAGCAGCACAAGGGCCGGGGGGGGGGGGCAGCGTGGAACCTGAGGCAGGACAGATGCGGGCAGCCCCACCCCCAGCACCCCTACCCTATGACCCCCACACCCCAACGCACCTCTGCACTTGTGGGCTGGCCTCCTCTCTGCTCGGCCCTGCCAGGCACTCCTGCTCTGCTCCTCCTCTTCCCTCCCTGCCGCCCAGCAGCCTTGGGGCTGGGGGCTGGGGCTGGTGGCACCCTCTGCCTCTGCTAACCCCCACCTTCCCACCCTCTGAAGCCAGGAGGGACCTTCCGAGTTCCCCGACAGCGGCACTTTCCCGTCTCCCAGCCGTGAGACTTTTCTCCAACCTCAGACCCGGTTGCCCTTCGGCACCCAGTGCCCCGCAGACCCATCAGGCTGGGGGAGTCACTGCCCCACCCCTGAGGGAGCCTCCCCCTGCATGGGACGCTCGACTCTGACCCCAGGGCAGGCACAGAGCTGAACACCCTGAGAAATAAACCCAGAGAGGAGGGAGGGGAGAGGACTGGCGAGCGGGAGCGACAGGGCAGCATAGAGGAGAGCCGCACTTCTTAACCCAGCAGCAAGTGCCCAGGGAACAGAGCACAGGAGCGCAGGCCGCTGCCGCTGCCGCCGCCGCCGCCAGGTGGGCCTCCTCCCCGCCGCCTCCTCGAGCCTGCCTGTCCTGGAGTCAAGGGTCCGAGATGATGTATTTTTGGGTATGTACCAAGCGGGGACCGCTGAGTCGTGTTCTTGGCTCTGGCAGACCTGGGGCTGAGATGTTGAGAAAGCGCAGAGTGCCTGCCCACTCCCGCGCCGGCAAGTGCACCCTCCGCGCCTCTCCGCGGGACCCAGCCAGCAGGGTGTGGGGCTCAGGGGTGTCCCCACGGGCCAAGTGCTGCCTGTGGGGGGCAGGGGGTCCGAATAGATGGGCTGGGTGGAGATCCCGAATGCCCTGCGTGGAGTGCACTGTCTGTCCCCCTCTCCCTGCTCCCCAGCCTGGCCCTTCCTCGAATTCCCAGGGCAAACTTGGGGTGGCTCCCAAGATCCAGCACACCCAGCCCCCCATCTTATCTGCTCCCTTCCTCCCTCCCTTCCTCCCTGAGCTACAAAATCAGGGAGGAAAACTGGATCTTGGAAAAAATAATGGGGAACATAAATGTGAGCCCCCAGCCAACAGCCCCAGTGCTCTGAGCAAGGGAGTGGGAGGACCCTGGAAGCTAAGGGACCCCCCTGGTGAGAGGAAGCCTCTGAGCCAGCACACCCTCTCCTTCCCCCACCCTTGGCAAAGGAAATGACAGTAGCACAGGCCAGGGCGGGGGTCTCAGCCAGCCCTGGGCAAGGGGCAGTGGGGAGGCAAGGCAGGAAGGGCCCCCACTGCAGGGTGAGGAGAAACACATCCTTCCAGTTAAGCTGGGCTGAACTGGAAGGAGAGGACTGGTGTGTGCGTGTGTGCGTGTGTGTGTGTGTGTGTGTGCGCGCGCGCGCACACGGGCACATTTTTCCCACGATCATTGGCCTCCAGACTCCCATGGACGTGGTTTGGAAATCTATGTGAATTTTGTGCTTTCCTTTGAGAGAGAACTTTTCCCTTGGGCCCAGCCCAGTGGCCCCAGCCTGAGCACTTCCCAGGCTATGGGCTTCCCCACATCTCAGTGCTTCTTCCTGGCCCTCAGCCTGTCTTGCAGCTTCCTCATCCAGGACCACAGCCTGTCCCGGGCTCCAGGGGAAGCGCTCAAGGGCCCAGGGGACCCCACTGGGAGAAACTGACCTGGGAACAGGTGTTGTGGGGTCCACCCTGGGCGGCTGGACCAGGGTTGGGCCCGGAGTCAGCAGGAGAGACCAGATGGCCACAGAGAAGGGAACAGTGGCCCCTGGGAGCCAGGATGACTGTGATCAGCTTCCTGGTGGTAGTCACAGGAAGTTCCAGCAGACCCCACTCCCAGTCCAGGCAGAATTGGGGCCAGGGTGTGCCCAGAGGCTCCAGGTCTCCATCCTTTGCCAAGGCCATTGGCTCTGCTGTAAATGCCCCAGCTGTCCCCCGTACCCCAGTAGCCAAGCTCCTGTCTGTTCTGCAGATTCCTCCTCCTTCAAGGCCAGCCTCAGGGGGCACTGCCCAGGGGACACATCCCTGCACACGCAGGCAGAACAGCATCCTCTCTGCATCTCGACTCTTAGCAGTGGCACCAGCCTGGCATTTGTGAGCTGGCTCCTGGTCCCCTCTGTGGCCTGAGAGTCCCTTCGGAGCCTGGCAAGGGCGGGAGATCCTCCCGGGGGACTGGGTGGGGGCAGAGGGGTCACTCTGCTTCTCATGGGGCTGCCGGCTCCTCTGGGGTCTTGCCTCCCAGAACCTCCTCCCTCCACCAGTGCTGTCTGTCCTTGCCCACACTCCCTGGCAGGCCCTGGGGACGCATGGTCCCTCGCTGAATCTTTGAGGCTGTTTTAGGACAGGGGTGAAGCCTGCCCGGGAGAGCCTCCCCATCTCATCTTCCGGAGCCAGGCTCCACGTCCAGGCAGGGGGCCGATGCCCTAGAAAGAACGGTGGGTACAGGTGGCATGCACGGGATCTCCTCTCCTGGATCCGCCTCCCCAAGCCATGCCCCCCCACCCCAGTTTGTGACAGGGCACCCAAACTGCCAGCTCCCGAGTCAGCACCCCCCAGCCCCAGACCCACACATTTCCTGGTGTCTATGAGCTCCTCAGACTCAGCCGACTGAAGCTGCTCAGTTCTCTTCTGACCAGTTTTTTCTTCTTTGCCCTACGGATCGCAGGAGGGACCCTGCACCAGCCAGCCCCATGGGCTCTGTCGTTTTCCTCCACCCCCTTCCTCCCTGCCCCAGCACCAGCAGCCAGGGTCATGCCCTCACGCCCTCCTGTCCCAGCGGGTCACGTCTAACTTTCTTAGCCTGGAGCACAAAGTTGTTTCCGATGGGGCCTGCTTAGTCCCAGCCTCAGCGCCTGCAGCTCCTTTACCTTCCCATGACCCCTGTGGTGCAGCCGGGCTGAGCTGCCCCCCTCCCCAGGCATGTTCCTCCTAAAACACCCTACCCATCAGCGCCCGCCCCCCGCCCCCACTCATTCCCCTCCATTAGCTGGCTCCTCCCTTCCCTTCAGGATAAGCCTGCTGGGAGGGAGACAGGAGGGGCTGTGGCATGGCAAGGGCCAAGGCAGCTTAGATGTCACTCCCTCCAGGAAGCCTTCCTTGACCACCCCACAGCGAGGTGCTTTTCCTTCCTCTTTTCCTACACTTATGCACTGGTGGGAGGGTGCTATCATTACCCATATACTCTGCCATCTCTCCTCCAGCAGCCCCCTCCAGGGCCCTGACTGGGTCTTGCTCAGCCTTTTCTGATGCCCACACTGTGACTGCCGCTTTCCGGGGGCTCCAGAAACCTTGTGCGCTAGAATGAATGAACGAGTACATTCCAAGGGGCAAGGTGGGGCCTCTGAAGGCCTTTCCCTTCCCTCCCAGGCATCCCCAGCTGGCCTCGAGCTGAGAGTCACCCAGCTGACCACACGTCTTCCCATGCTCTGTACACCATGTTTCAAGGGGACATTGGAGGTATTGTTGCTCCCACTTTAAAGTTGACAAAGTTGCAGCCCACAGTTCGTGGTGAAGGGAGACAGTGATGAGCTGGGGCCAGGGCCCGGCCGTGGTAAAGCTGGGGTTGGATGCAGAAGGGACCAGCCGTCCCTGGCCTGTCCAGCCCAGCCATGGGGGGGTGCTTCGTGGTGAATTCGCCACTGCTCCGTGAGAGAGGCCTGCCACCTGCTTTGGGGGCATCTCTGTCTTTGGACCGTCTGACCTGGGGACTCAGCTGAAGGAGGCCTGCCACTGAGGAAGGGATACAGAGGGGCCTGAGGGGGAAAGGGCCTGGCTTGGGTTCCAGCTCTGCTGCTCAGAGCTGTGTGACTTCAGGGAGTCACCAGACCTCTCTGAGCTCCAGGTACCTCGTCCGCAGAATAGCTCCTGATGCCACTGTGCAGACGGACGAGAATCAGACACAGGTCACGATTCCGTGCCCATCACAGCAGGAGAAGGGACAGGGTGCCCTGGGCTGGCGTGACCTTCTGTTGTTCTCACCCACTTGGGCTCTGCTCAAGGACACATCTCCTCACCCAAAAGCTTCCTCTGGCTTCACTGCTATGGGACAGAGTCTACACCTGTTGTTGGGCCCGTGCTATTGGTGGCCTGGGTCCACCTTCCTCCCCGACACCCTACAGGATGTGCAAGGAGGAAATGCAGGCTGACAGGGTGTCCAGCGTCCCTTAGCTGCCTCAGGCAGAGCCGGGACTGGAACCAGTTCTCCCACCAAAGGCTTTCCTGCCCCCGCTGGCCTCGGGGTGTGCACTCCTGCGGGGTCTCCCCTCCCACCTCTTCCCAGTCCACAGCTGACGTCAACCCTCTGCACCCAATGGGGCCCCCCTGAGGTCTTCCCTAAGCCCTGACCGTCGATCCTCTCTTAACGGTTGGCACGAGACAGGGCACCGTGTGTGGGCAGGCGATGTGTCTGCACCGCTGTTCTAGCCATGCCTGGCCCAGGGAGGAGCTCGGCAAACACTTGTGGAAGGGAGGGAGGAAGGGAGGGATGGAGGAAGGAAGGAAGGAGGGGTGGAAGGGGGCAGGTTGGTGGTGGCACGTCCGTGAGTAGCGGCATACCCGCCGTAGCTGAGCATGAGCAGGAATACTTTCCAGAGCCGCCTCCTGCATAAATCCCAGGCGTGGGGCCAGAGTGTGGTGTGACTTAGTGGTTGATGGGGCTGTGGTCCAGAGCAGACAGGGGGCCCACGGCCGGCCTCCCACCATGGCTGGGCTCAGCTCAGAGGTGCACAAGATTAGGGCGTGGGAACCGACAGACCTCAGACAGACGGATGGTCAGACAGATGGCCTGGGGAGAAAGACAGGGGCCCAGGGTGTGTGAGCACCTGGAGGGGCGGCTGGCATTTGCCCCTGTGCAGGAAGAGGAGGAATAGGGAACTGGGAGCGGGGCTCAGTCCTGCAGCCTCAGGTTGGCTGGCAGGAGAGGCTGGGGGTGGGGGCGCCGGTGGGTGGCTTCGTAATTGACTGGCAACAGGCAGAGATGCCAAAGCAAAACTCTCCAAATTAGCAGTAATTGCAGAAGAAATAAAGAGCAAACAGGGCGAGCTGAATGAGGTTTTCTATAAATATTATGTTTTTTAAAGTTTGCCCTGGAGTAATAGAAGCTGTTTAAACGCTAATATCCTGTCTGTGCATTTAAAAAGCCTTATAATGAGGATTTAGTGCCTTCTTTTCCTGAGGCCTGGGATCTGGGGGCCCCTGGGTCTCCAGCCTCCTCTCTCCTGGGCAGCTCAGGATGGGCACCCCCAGGAGTCTGCAAACCCACCCTGGGCCGGACTGGATGCAGCCTCAGCACCCCCTGGCAGGTGCAGGTGCCCCATGGTGCCCGGGGCCTCCAGGAGCCCTGCACCCCCTGCCCTGCCTGGCTTGCTTTCCTTGCTCCTTTCCCCTCCTTTCCTCCTCCTTCCAGCCAGCGAGGCCAGGCCGCAGCAGGATTCTCTGGGTCTGAATCCCTTTGCTCAAGACTTAGCCGCCCCTGGCTCATTTTGTCAAGGCCGAGAGCCGCAGGGTCACCTAGACCTGCCGGCTGCCTTTCCCCTCGGCCAGCGAGGGGGTAGCTTGTCTAAATAATGAGGAGATGGGCACTCCTGGATGAGGCACCTACAGGATGATGTCTGGTTTGATTAAAATTGTGAAGCCAAGTGTTCGTTCATGCCAGCAACAAGTGCACAGGCATTTTCAAGTGGTGAGGGAGAATAGGGTAGGAGACAGCCCCCTGCATCGCCGGAGAGGCCGCTCGGGCAGGGCCCAGACCCGGTTTGGAAAGCTCTGGCTAGGAGCCCCCAAGGGAGCTCCGTCTTAGGCCATTGGAGAAGAAATGCAGCCCCCCAGATTCCGTTTCTTCGTGTGCCTCTAGTGTGCTGGGGCTGCGTGTGACACAGGCTGACCCTGGCCTTGTTCATGGAGGGGCTTCACAACACTGGTCCATCCAACAGCCCGTGGCCATGCCTTCAAGTGCAGAAATGGGTCTGGATGCCATGGCATTTCGTGGGCTGGTGCGGGCGGCCCCCATGTGGAAGCTTCCCCCTTGTCCACAATTCCCAATCCAGGCAGGTGCAGACGGGCAGGAGGAGATGCCTGGGCCGGGGTGGCCACACAGTCCAATTGTGACCCCAGCAGCCCATCTGCCCCTGGGGCACGAAGGTGCCAGGTGCTGTGTCTGTGTGTGGGGGGGGGTGGTGGGAGGCAGGAGGAGCGATCTCACTCACAGCCCATCAACACCTGTTGGCAGCGCCGGGTCCGCCGTGGATACAGTGTCCTGGGTGTGAGGTGGCTCTAGTGGTCAGCAGTCCCGGGGAAGGCTCAGTGTCCCTGCGCCCGTGGAAGGACTCAGAAAGCTTGCAAAACAGCAGGCTCAGGAATAAACCAGGGAGAGCAGGAAGCCATGCTCTGAGCCGTGCTGACCCCAGTCACAGGCATGCCTACTGGCCACAGGCTCCTGGGGAGGGACTGCGAGGCGAGGGCTGCTCGCCTTCTGCCGTCATTTTGTCCGGCCCAGTTCGACGATCTCTACACACAGGGCTCTGGAAGGAGGCGCAGGTAAATCATGTGGGACTCTGCCCGAACGGATGGGCGAAGACAAAGATGCTCGGGGTGGTTGAGTCCCAAGGCCTCTAGACCAGGAACCTGCTCCCTTCCCCACATCCTTCACTGTCCCCGGGAGACACAGGCAGGGAGATGCATCCCACCTGCCCCCCACCCCCACCCCCGCCAGCCCTAATCTGGTCACAGGAGAAATGGGGGACTCTATCCCATTTCCATTATTAAAGTGTTCCTGTCTGGACCGAGGCTGAGGTGACATCCACATCCGGACCCCAAGGCAGTGGTGGGGAGCCGGGGACAGAGGGACCTTTGTGGTTCCCACAGAGCCGAGAAGTAAGGACCGTGATGGCAGCCACACACACTCCGCAGGGCTGGGCGGGTGGTGTCTGGGTTTTCTACCGAGAGAAGCAGGTTGCTCTGAAATCTAATCTCTGCAGCTAATGAAGAACGAGGCACGAGTGGGCAAGTGTGGGGGGCAGGGAGTGGGGGTCCTGGGGGCAGGAGGCAAGGCAGGGGTCCTCCAGGAAGGAGAAATTGGGAACAGAAGCCAGGCTGCCGGGGAGAAGGAAGGAGCAGCTGGGGGGGGGGGTGCGGGGCACATCAGGAAAGAGTGGGGAGTGGGCTTCCTCGCGCGTGGACCCCTCCACTGGGCTGAATGGCTACGAGGAGAGAGGGTGGAGACAAACCTCAGTCAGGGGCGAGAGGACACCCACTCTAGCCTTGAGGAGGCGGGGGTGGCCAGGGAGTCTAGAGCCTTGGATGTCTTCTCTGAGGATGGAGGACGGAGGACCCTGCCCCCGCTCCCCACCCCGGCCCTGGTGTGGTTGAGGATCTTCAGGTGAAGCCACGGGCTTTGGTGTTTGTCAATTCCCAAAATGCAGCAGAACCCAAGCAGGGAGGGCTGCTGGCTGGTTGTCTTTGAAGACACAGGGGGCCGGAGCCTCGGGGGGTTTGGCGTGTCCAGGGCCTCCTGAGCCAGGCCAGGGAGCTCCCTGTCCTACGTCCCTATGCCCAGTCGTGAGCCTGGTACACCGTAGGCGTCCTACACAGGTGCTGAGCAAGGGAACGAGCGGATGTCGGGGTTTCACAGAGCACCAGGCAAGCGCCGTGGAGCATTTTCAAGGCGAGCCTGGCCATTAGAGCTGCCCCTGGTTCTGGTGAAGGCATTTGAGATGCCCGGAGAGTGGGAAGTAAATCCTGGCAAGAGGGAGTCAGAAGTGGGGAGCAACCGGGACATGGCCCTGCCGGAGGCTGAGAACTCTCACTTCAGGGCATCTGTGTCCGAAGGCCCCCAGGGATCGGACCCCAGGAACGGGACGCCTCCTGGCTGGGCAGGGCGTAGGGGTCCTCCGGAGCTGCTGGTAGGGCAGGCACGCCCCCTCACCCCGTCCCCGGGGCCCCACGCCAGCGTTCACCTGGAGCCAATCCATCTGCTCAGCCAAAACCACGGTTCTGTTCACTGTGATTTCAAAACCTAATTATGGAAAGAAGTTGGGATTAAGGACCCCTCCGTTTATCTCCCTCCAGCCGTCGCTTGTCGGCAGCCGGGATGTGGAGCATCCCGTGCACCGTGCTGGAGGGGAGTAGGGAGATGCGGCCTGGGCCGGCTTTTGCAGGGGCAGAGTCTTGGTTCGGTCCTCTCCCTCCCACATGCCCAAAGCCACAGCCCCCCCAGGACACAGACAGTACGGCCCCATTGCTCATTTCACTCCACCTGTGGGGAAGCCTCCTTCCTGTGACGCCTCCCATCCAGCCCTGCGCGCCCCGCCCCTGCTTCACCACACGAGGCGTGTGGGCTGGTTTAAGACCACGGGGCCCAGGTAACCTCCGAAAGTCGGTGTCCAGAAGCCGAGGCTGAGGGCTGCTGCCTTTCTCCACCCCTGCACAGCCAGCGGGGCACGAGATGCTCGGTGACAGGGCAGGTGGACGTTCGCGCATCACCTACCTCGGCCCCATCTTCCTGAAAGGCAACCTGGCAGATTAAAACAAGAGCAACCCGACCCTTTGACTCCATAATCCCACTCCGGGGACCGGATCCTCAGGAAATAACTCAAAGGAAGAAAAAAGTTCGAAGCACCGAGATATTTATAGCTGCAGAAGCAGCCCCACCGGCTAGATCCTATCTGTCCGGCAGCCAGGTGATAGTTACGTGAACTGTACAGTAGCCACTCGACGGGATAGTATGCAGCATTAAACCTGACACGCAAGAAGCCTGGACACGGGGAAGGTGTCTTTGAAATATCATTGAGTGAAAAAGTGGGACACCTGATTACAACTAGGTAAAAACTATAATTACACAGAGATAAAGCTCAGATGAGGCCACAGAGAGATAGAGATGGTGGGCTTAAGATGAAGAGGTTGGGGGGTCTAACTCTGAAAAAGAAATAGAGGAAATAAGTAAAAGTTAACAAAACAGTCTCCCTCCAAGTCCCCGGCCCCGTGTGCTGTGGGGGTTATCTCAGCCGGGGAGGAGCCAGGTCCGTCTGTCCCATTGGCCGCCGGGTTCTCTAAAGCACCTTCCTTGCATCGTGGAAATGCTGTCCTTATATGGGCGACGTGAGGCCCGTACACACCACCTCTGGCTGAGTGTCCCCAGGCCGTGCCTTTATGGAGCAGAGGCAGCGATGACCCTTGTGTGGGTCACTGGGAACACGAATGAGGCCAGTCTCCGTGCTCACAGGTGCAAGGAGCCAACACAGAGGGAAGAGGCCCACAGCTGGGTGGCCTGGGCAGAAGAAGGGAAAGACTGTGTGCAGACCGAGAGCAGCCCGAGCCAGGATGCATGGTGATATCTCACCTGGTGGCAGGGTGGGAGCGGGGCCAGAGAGAGCACAAGCAACCCCAAGCATGGGGACGTGGCCAGGGACAGTTCTCCCTCAGGCTCCAGCAAGGGGCATCCCTCATCCGGGGCTACTCAGTTCTGTTTGCCTGGGACCAACATTCCGTGAGAAGGCCAAGAGGTGACTGTTTTTTTTCAGACAAAGACGACACAGAGGAACCAGCCAGAAGCTGGAAATTGTCCAGAGAGAGGGGAAGTCAGCCGGTGGTTGGAGACCACAACAGAAGGGAAGCCAGTGCCTCGATGCCCCCTGCCCCAGCCCAGTCCCTGAGTGCTGCTGAGCCTGAGGCTCCCCTCTGTTGGGAGGGGACCTCTGGCTGTTGGCTAGGCTGCCCTTGACGGGTGAGGCTGTGGTGGAGACGTTCGGGCAGGCAGAAAGGACCAGAGCCGTGGTGCTGGGCCCAAGTCCCACCTCGAGAGCTGCAGAGCAGGGCCCGCAGATGGGGAACCGTGCCTGCCAGGGAGCACCTCGGCTCCGCTGCGCCCACGGGTCATGGCTGCACTGGCACAAGTTAGAGCAGCTTTTCTGCAGTGGCCGTAACAAGGCTTTCCCTGGAGCTGCTGGACAGAGGCCGGAGCGAGGCGGTGGGATGAGAACAGAGCGGGGACACAGAGCCCAGCCAGACCGGCCGCGCCACCTCCCTCGGGCGGTTGTAGCCCACATTGTTTACAGAGAGAGGCAAGACGTTGATTAATCGCACAACTAAATAAATCATCATTTCCTTGATGCAGGGGCAAGACTGGCTAGATTGGAAGGAGCTAAAATTGGAAAAGGAGAAGGACCAGGGAGAGAGAGCATGCACACAAGGGTGCCTGGGGCCCCGGTGTGTGCTGGGAGGAAGTTCCATGAGGGCAGATGCTCCCCCGAGGGCAGCCCTGACACTGGACAGATGTCCCCCTACAAAGGGGGTGCCTGGCTCAGGACCCCGGGGCTGCAAAGGAGAGGCGCCCAGGCAGGCCTGTGTGAAGAGCCCTTCTTCCAGAGCATCCTGCTCCTGGGGGGCATCCCGAGAAAACCCAGGTCCCTTTGCCCCAGGGGCTGACCTCACAGTCCACTGGCCCAGGGTCCCAGCAACGGCCCGGTCCCTGGGAATGGCCTGGGAAGCCTTCCGGCTGTGTTTGCAAGGCACACCGACCGGCTCCATTTGCTATGGGTGAGTGTCTGGGAGGCACAGCACCCAGAGCCTCTGGCATTAGCCCACGAGCGGGGGATGAACCGAGGGCCTCCTCAGGTCCAGCAGTAATCTTAAATACACGTGGAGAAAGGTTTTCACTCTGCGCCTGTCACTGTGGGGTGGGAAGGAGCCATGTAATCATCAGCCCCGAAGTGCAAGAAGATCACTAGTCACTGGTAATAATCATATTCATATTTTTTTCTTTAATTTAAAAAAAAACCTAATTATAATAGTAAGAAGTGCTTTTAACCCAACAAATGTTTTTAAATAATTAATACCATTAGGGAGACTGAAGAAGAAAAAAGTCGTTGTGGCTCTTTTTTCTTGAAGTGAAAAACTCTGGATTTCAAATCTTGGCTGCCTTAGTCTAGATCTTTCCCCCCAGAAACAGAGCTTGAGGTAAGGTGTTGTGTGCAGGAGGCTTATTTTGGGAAGTGATCCAAATGAAAGGGGGTTGGGAAAAGGGAAACGGGGGGAGGGAGGCTGATCCAGGGTAGATGATTGATTTGAATGCAGGGGCAACAGGGCAGGGGGCTCAACCCCCATAGGACTTGGGGATGCACCCCCAAAATGTCCACAGGAGGGGTGGAGGAAGGGAGTTGTAACTGCCGACCCCCATAGCCCATTGGGAGGGTTGTACCACAGGGTGTGCACTCGAACGTACCAACAGGTCTGCTCCTGCATCGCTTCCTGCAGACATCCCGCATGGTTGGGGCCCGGGGCGGGGGGCGGGGGGCGGACAGAGATGCGTCAGGCAAGGGGCCATCAGGGTACACCCTGGGAGCCCTGATTGCTGGAGTAAAAGCTGGGGCAGAAAGGGAAGCTGGAGGGAAGTGGGCTGGAGCGCAAGAAGTACATGAGTCTGTCCACCTCTTGCACCCCCATGTCATATCCAGTCCATCACAGACCCTTCAAGGTGGCAGCCAGCCTCAGCTCCCCTTGGGAGTCAGCGCTCATCTCTCCTTTTGAGATGAGCCAGAGAAGCCTCACCACATCCTTATTCGCCGCAGTAGATACACCTCTAGCACCACTGGAATGTATGGGCTGTGTCTTGGACCCGCTGCAGAGCCTCTCTGGCTCTAGGACCTCCTCAAAACTGATAGCCTTTGGAGACCCTAATATACGCTGCCTCTGGGTCCAAAGAGGCCGCTAAGTGCCTCCTTCTTGGTGGGAGGAGACTAGGACGCGGCAGCCTGCCTTTGCATAACCGTCAAGGCGATGTTCCAGAATGCCCCGGACTCTAGGTGCTTCATCGACGTGGCAGGCTGTGGATCTTCCTAGAGTTCATTTCTCACCCCCAGACACACGTATGTCCTCCTGGGGTGTTCAGGGTACTTACCTCTTCCTGCCCATCTGATCCAAGCAGCATGGTGGATGAGCATGGTGTTCTATAGAATGTCAAAATGACCGGAGAGCGTGATAACAAGCAACAGAATCCTAACAGCCCTGTGGCAAGACAGCACATGTGTGTTGCTGTGCCTTTTGTATAAAAGCAAAGAGCTTTTACCCCTCAAGTGACCATGTCCCAAGTGATGCAGGCAGTGTTGGTCAGCTCCGGGGAAGAAGCATGCAGTCTACGTGTTTGGAGGCGTGGGTACCTGCATGCTAGCCCACCATCCTCCACCCATGATTCATCTGCTCCCTGTGGGGGAATGTGACAGGGATATGCTAGGGACCCCCACCCTTGCTTCCTTCAAGTCTAATCTTGATCGCGGGTCTAATCTCCACAGTTTTCCCATGCTGGGTGGGGTGTCCCCAGCGGTTGTCACAAGCCTGTTTGGCATCAGCAATGGGCTCCTCAGCAGTGTCTGATTTTGACCACCCAGCTCTAGAATCCCTTCCTGAAGGACTTCCTTAGCTCGGTTCCCCCCAGAAACCAGGCTCCGGGAGAAGTGCTGACTGGCAGGGAGTGTACTGTGGGAAATGCACAGGAGTGAGGGGCACTGGGGATAATAAATAGGGAAAGAGGGAGAACCAATGCAAGGGCACGTCATTGAGCTGATCACCCCTGTGGGCAACCGGAGCAGTCCCAAGAGGGAGCTTAGGAAGAGCCAGGAGTGAATCGACCTGAGGGATGGAAGAGCGAGCATTATCCTCTGGTCAAGTATTGCTCCACACAGCCTTCGCCCCCCACCCCCCCGCACTCCCAGGTTTGCCTGTGCATCAGAACGGCTCCTGGTGGTGTCCCAAACGGAAGAGCCCACGGGCAGAGAGTGGGCGATGGGCAATGTGCTGGGGGGTGGCGTTGTCAGAAAAGATGGGTGGGAGGTAGTGCGTGGGAACTGTCTGATGCGTGGACTCAAGTCGGGAGACCTTGGGCAGGTCCCCTGCCTGGGCCTCACTCTTCCCGTGTGTAGCACTGGATTATTAATAACCATCTTCCAGGGGGTGTGAGAATCACTGGAGATGGGTGCTGGTGAAAGCTTTGTGAACTATACAGCTCTGCCCTGGCAAAAGGGATTTGCTGTCATTGTGCAGGAAGGTTGCACCCTGGAGGCAGCCCCCACGGTTTCCTGGGGCTGCCTCTCCTGTAGTGCTCTGATCCCCAGGCTTCCCCACTTTCGATGGGACAAGAGGTCCCTGTAGATTAGACAGCAGGAGGCAGCACATCACACCTCAGATGTACCCTGGGGTTTGGGCTTCTCCCTCTGCAGTCCTCCCCCAGCTGGCCTCTGCCCCACTCCACCCCCGGTGCCGGGAGGGAAGCCTTGTCAGTCCCTCCGAGAGCACCCAGGGGACCGAGGGCATTCTCCCAGTAATGACTGCTGATGTTTCAGAGATGTGTGTCATCACCCCAGGCTTGTGACAGCTCAGTGAAGCAGGCAGGGAGGAAGACGAGACAGCCGCTGTTGAGAGGTGGTGGCGTTGGTTTGAAGCAGAGCATTTGGGTTGTCTGCCACAAGGGAGAAGGTACAGAGGTCTGAAAGTTGAAGAAAAGTTTTCAGCAGGTTTGCCCGAGTCTGCCCCAAGCTCTCCGTCAGTCTCCCCCAGCCTCCAGTGGAGTCAGAAAGTTGGGGGGGGTGGGGCGGGGCGGGGAAGGAAACATGTGGGAAGGGGTGAGGAGGCAGGGCTGCGAGCACAGCACTGGGGGAGCGTGGAGGGACAGGGGTTCCACCTCCAACATCTCCGGAGGCCGGGAGGAGTTTATGGTTTCAAAAACGTGATCGTCTTGCAGAAGCGTTGTACATGCTCTAAAATGATGGAAATCTCTGGAGAGGGTGGACGGAACTCACCAGTGCACCCAGAGCCGGAAGAGCCTGCACGCCCACAGGCAGGTTCAGGACCAGGGACAGCGGCCTGGGCGTCTTGAGCAGCCTGTGTTTGTTTGGCTATGCCCTGAAAATCCCACCTGTGCTCACAGCGGGAAGCGTGGTTTCCTGTAGCCAGCAGAGCTAGCTAGCCATCTCCGGTGCTGCAGGAAGCAAGATATCCCCCAATTCCCCTCTTCCCACCTCTCCCACTCCATACACCTCCCCACATTCCCCTTAAAAGTATCCAGAATTCCCTCTCTCGGCCCCTTGACTTTGGAGCCAAAAAGGGCAGATCTCTTCCAACTTGGCAAACAGGAGACAGTAACCCTGGGTGGAAGGAAGGGCTCCTTGTTTGGGCAACACTGTTTAGGGTCACCTCTGTTGCCCCACTTACAGCTGAATTGGGTCAAGATGGTTTTACGTGGCCCTTTTTGTTTTTCTTTTGTGGGAAGCGAGGTGATGTTTATAAGAAACTAGGAGAGGTTGGGAGACGGAAGTGGGGTCTTAGGAAGAACAGAGGTGTGGGGATGGATGAAGAAGGAGCTGAAGGCGGTGGAGAGCTGGAGGCTGGGATGGGCTCATCCTGAGGGACTTGGGACGTGGCTGGCCCAGCTGCCCACTTCCAGAGATGCCCAAGGCTACGTGGGTTTCTTTTGCTTTGGCCTCCCCCACATGGCCTCTGCACCTTGTCTCTGCATAAGGCAGGGGCTCGGGGAATCAGACCCATTCTTGAGGTCAGTTTCTTGGGTTTTGTCCCCTTTCCCTCACAAAAAATGTGCTCTCTGTGCAAAGTTCCCTTTTGGTTTTTTTATTGTTGAGTTGATGTGTGGGGCTTTGCCAGCCCAGTGAAGCTTTCCTGGCTTCAGCGACTCCCTGTGGACACGCCCCGTGAAACCTCCTGGTCCAGCTCACTGCCCCTTCTCCGGTACAGCAAGAGCTAGATGGTGTAGAGCCACAGGGCTCTGCTCGCTCACTACTAGCCTCCTGGGGGCCCCTCTGCCCCTCTTGGCTTTCTGCTGAGGCAACCCCTAATGCTTATGCCCCACACCATTGTGTCTCCATCTGTGGCGCTTGCTTCTTCTTTTTCTTATATTCACTCCTGGATTAGGGGGCAGCGTTAGTGACATGGCCGACCACCATACCTGCTGATTGATAAGGGGACTTCGGGTTTCCCCCTGGGACCCCATCTTTTGACCCATTGGGGTTGGCCGTGGCCAAGAGCACATGTCCTGTGGGCTTGGCACTCTCCAGGGGCCCTCTGATGCTCCTGTCCATTTCAAACACACTGACAGCTTGAGCCCAAACCGTGAGGGTGCTCTGTTTAGGACACATGTGCTTTAGCCATTTGCCACCTCACTGAGCCTTGGGCAATAGTTAGGATACTTTTCTCCCCATTTTACAGATAAGGAAACAGACTTGGAAAGGTTTAGAACAGGATTATCTGGTAGACCTTTCTAGAACTGTGGAAATGTTTGATATCTGCATTCGGTACGGTAGCCGCTAGCCACATGTGATCACTGACCCCTTGAAATGTGCTGGTGCAATGGAAGAACTAGAGCTTCACTTTGACTTCATTTTAATTGAGGCTTTAGAGATTTGCTTAGGAGCGTCTACTTACTTTCAGAACTGGGACTCAACCAGGCTGTTCTGAGTCACCTGTTCCCACGCAGAGATCACTGGCACCTCAAAGTCCGCTGTTGGGTTCAGACACTCCAGATGCCTGGCCTTCACCTCTCCCTTGACTCTCACCTGGGCTAGTTTCCCTCTCCGGAGAGGAAAGATCTGTAGCTCAGCATGGTGGGGCCCCCAGGCGCACTCCTGCCCTGATTCTGATGCCCACCCTTGCTGGGGGGAGGGCAGAATAAGGGAGAGCTATAGGAGGGACCCGTCCTCGTGAGACAGCAGGTGTGAAGCCCTCTCAGGGGCCTGGCCTGCTTCACACCAGCTTGCGGGAGAGGGGGTGCCCCTCCCCAGAGTGGCTGGTGCTCAACTGCAGCAGTGATCAATAGCTTCCTTCTCTGACAGCCACTGGCCACCCTGCCTCTCCCTTCAGAGAAGACAGGCTGAGCCCCTCAGACCCTACGGCACATCTTCCCATCCTGTTACCTCGGTTGCACCCTCTCTGTGGGGTCTCACTCCACGGGGCCCAGGGTCTTCCAGATCTGCTCCTCCTCTCCCTGGGCACTAGCTCTCCTTCACAGTCTCCCAGCTGAGCTGCAGATGATTCTCAGCTTTGTGTGCTCAGCATCTTTCTGGGAGTGGATTTGTATCTCAGTCCTGGACAGTGTAGAGAATGAGGCTTCAGATAGCTCAGAGGCATGGAAGGGGCTGCTGGCTTCCCTGAAAATCATACCAGAGTGGCCAGAAGGCCGGACAACAGGCTGCAGGTGGGAGGGGGGTGCCTTAGCTTCTCTGAGCCTCAGTTTCCCCTGCTGTAACTGTCCATCTCACAGGGTTGCTTGGGGCGCGTTGAGGGGACATATGTGAATGAGCTTCATGGGCTGGAGTGCAGGACACAAATGTCACTGTGGCCTTGGCACTGGAGCCCCTGAGAGCCGGGAGGACATCCGAGTCAACCTCCCCCCCCCCCCCGCCCAGGTACGGCTGCATGGATGGAGAGGAGCCAGGGCGTGGACAGGGCAGAAGCTCCCAGGAAGCAGCAGCCACTTAGGGAACTTGCCTTCTGGTCTGGTCCAGCGCAGAGAATGACCAAGTGTGCCATTGCAGGACAGCTCACCCCACACTCTCCTGACGCAGAGCAAGGCCCCCAGGTGGAGAAGTCACTCAGCATGCTGGGAAAATTGGAAGCACATACCAGAGTCACGGGTGCATACTGTCTTGGTTGCCTTGTGTAGGGTCAAGACACGTCGGGCCCCCCCCATACCTGGAGATCTCTGTGTTGGGGGGCAAGGATGGGGAAGAGAGGGGACAGAAAGATAGATTCATTGTGTCTTCTCCTTCCCGCCCTGCTTGCAAAGGGACATGGAGTGGCCATAAAGAGGGTTATCCAGTTAGATACAACCACCTTGGCCACCAGAACACACAGTTCTAGAGAGAAGACAGGTCTCCCTGCCCCGGCGCACGGAAGATGTGTCTACTGAAAGAGATATCTGTTTCCTGGGTTGCCCTGGGGAGAAGAGAGCTCGAAATAGCACCAGTGGAAGAAGGCGTGGGGAGTGAAGGAGAGACACACACAAAGACAGAAAGACAGAGGGAGAGACACAGAGATAAGCCCAGGGAGAGACAGAGAACAAAATGTGGACACCCCTCCAGGGAGGGCTGCACGCAGGTGCATACCTCATGTCTGCTTCTGCCTCTGCGGGAGAGAAAACTCAGCTCATGGGATCCAGTGTGGCCCCCATTGCCCGCCTATGCCCACCACCCACGTAGGCAGAAGCCTTGAAGCAGAAACTAAGGTGTCTTCCATCCTCCTCCTGGGCTGAGCAGACATCAGGAGGGAGCCCTGGCATCCACTGCTTCTTTCTCAGCACATGTCGGTACTCCCCAGGGGGTGGTCTGCAGCCCCGCCCGCGTATTCCTAGGGCACGCCCCTCACCACCAACCAGGGTGAGTTCTGAGAATGCAAACAAGTTTGAGCATAAGCCAGAACAAACAGTAATTAGGAAGGTAAATCCGATGCAAAAATAAGCATAATGCATTTCAAATTCAAATAAGAATATTTGTGGACTCTCTGCTCTTTCTGAATTATCAGTGGAACGTTCCACTCCATTTGCATAGATAATTGAGAGTTAACTGTACTTTCCGTACCAAGGCCTGGGAGATGATCAGAGCAAATTCGGTCCATCTAGGTAGAGAGAAAGGAAACTCATCTGGCCACTGAAGAGAGAAGGGGCCTAGAACAAAGCCCGGCTTTTGGAGGCACTCAATAGATATTTGTTGAATTAATTAGCATGATTTATTGAGCATCTACTGTGTGCCACCTCCTTTGTATACAGGATGTCTTTGAAGCCCCACAACCTTTGAGGGAGATATCGCTGTCCCATTTTTATAGATGCAGAAAGTAAAGCTCAAGATGTTGAGCCACTTGCTCTGAGTCACATGGCTGGTCAGAGCGGAAGTGGGCTTGCCTCCAGGTCAGGGTGGGTCCCAAGACTGAGTGTGCACCACCTCCTGCTGGTGGAGGGTTCCAGAAAGGCTGAAGCTGTGTGTGTGGTGGAAGGCAGGAGATAGGGGATTGCAGTTTTCCTACAAGCTCAGCTCTGCTTCTGTGCCTCCAGGAGAAGGGGGCAATGACTCAGACCCCACGGCTCTAGGGTCCCACTTTCCACCAGGACACTGTCTACTCTCTGTCTCAAGAGAAGGGCTCTGTTTCTTTTCCATCTGATGAAATGGAGAGAATGAGATGCACTCTCCTACCTCTTCCTCCCTGCCCTCTGGGGGCGCTGGGGTGTAGAATGAGGCTGAGGGTATTCTGGGTGCCTGGGAACCTATCTGTCCAAAACACTGGGATGATGACGATAATTATTGCCATGCCCTGTATCACTGGAATGAAATTTCCAAGTCCTCTCATTCTACACTGGAGAGGAAAATCAATGTGCTCACCCAGGAGCCGAATGCAAACAAGGTGAGCCACGTGGGAGCTGGCTGCTGGGCTGCTTTCTCCCAGTGCAGATTGGGAGGCAGAAGTGCCAGCCATGAGCTAAGCGCCAAAGCTGAGCAGTGCATAGTGTGCTCATTTCCTTGTCCCATCCTGGGCAGGAAGGAGACCAGGAAGGAAAGCTACCGTTGGCTTCTGGGCTGGTGGGGCCACCGTGGTGGGACATAACAATGACCCCGGTCCCAGGCATCAGGACAGAGCAAGTGGAGGGTTTAAATGGAGCAGACCACATGGCTGGACATCTGTGTTTGGGGCGGGCGAATCAGTGTGTGTGTCCTGCCAACACAGACTTGGGTTTTCTGGGTCCCACCCCAAGAGGAGGCCCAGCTCGCTATTCCTTCTGCATCCTGCCGTGGGCAGCCATTGTCACAGGCAGTGTGACAATAAGGAGAGGATGGAGCCAGGCTGAGTGTGAAGACCCCGTGCGCCAGAGCTCCAGACCAGTGCTGCGAGCTGCAAATACAGCACAAACCACAGGTGTCCCTGTGTCCCCTGCCAGTAGCCATGTTCAAAAAGTGAAAAGAAACCAGTGAGATTCATTTTAACAATATACTTTATTTAACCTGCCATAGCCAAAATATTGCTGTTTCAGCGAGTAGTCAGATACACAAATTATTTTTCATTCTTTTTCGTTGTTCCAAGTCTTTGAAATCCCACTTGTGTTTTGCACTCGCGGGAGCTCAAGGCGCCTGTGTTGGACAACACCAGGTCCAGAGAAAACTCTTGAAGAACCCGGAGGCGATCTGCACCCAAATTCCTGGCAGAAGTCCCTTACTCAAGACTAGAGTTTCCTTATAAGAAGCCCCCTTGGGCCATCTGGTGCCTGGGATCCTAAAGAGAAGCGAAGAGGAGAAAGTAGCTCACATCCCTTTCTGCCACAGCAGGTGTCGGAATGAAGGCTGAGCCATGTGGAATATGGACAAAGTTGGCATCTTGAGAAAGTGATCTATCTGATTTTTCTCTTACCATTTTTTTTTTTTTGCAAGGAGAATTGATCCACCAGATGGAAAGAACACCAGATTTTTTCCAGCGCTGCCTTCTGTCTCCATCTCAGTGATCCCTTTTGCTCTGCTGGTGATAACAGTTTCTCCTTCATAGTCTCTCCTGCCTTCTCCAGACCAGGCTGGGAGGCATCAGGGATGCCCACCCCAGCCCAGAACACCCACTTACCCCATTAGTGTCTGGCCACCTTCACCTGTGCCAGCTACGTGATTCTCCTAAATTGCCTCCAGAGAGGTGGTGAACCAGCTACTCCGTCCTCCAGAGAAGAACCTGGCCAGCTGAAGCCTCCATTGACCCTCTCCACGGCATTTACTCTCAAAAATACAATTCCAATACGGTAAAGATTCTAGTCTCCCGGCGTGGATTTCCAATTACCCACACTTGGCCAAGTGGCAGCCACTTCATTATAATTCTGTAATTGCCATATAGAATTCCTATAAATTTGCTGTTAATTTTTAACCACCTCATCCTTCTCTTAGAAAGTGTAACAATAATTTGAAAATCTATAGACGATATTTTTAAGTGGATAGAGGCAGAGTGGGGGCAATAAATCCAGCAGGGGCTAGGTCTAGAGGAAACCCTAATGGAACAGCAGTGGTGGTGAGCATGAGAAGGCGAGTCTGGGGCTTCTTTCAACTTCCATGCAAACGTTTCTTCCTAATATACGGCATGTTGGTGGCAGCAAGGATTGATCAGAGTCTGATCCGGGAAGATCCTGCTCTTAAATGAGAATGGCTTTGCACACGGGGTTCTCCACTCACAGGCGCATTCCCTGCCCCCACTGGGAGGTGATTTACAAGCCCGGCTTCCGAGTGTAATCTTCCCGCATTGTACTGCTCCACGGTGCCTCCCCGAATTTCAACAAGGACCAGGTCTATAAAAGATGCTTTGGAGGAACGAAGGAAATGGCAGTCACACAGGCATCCCCCCCAGCTCCTCCGCCGACCCCCCCCACCACCAAGCAAGTGAAGACCCAGGTGCTAAGCAGAGAAATTAGCCTGCCTTTCAGGAGATGCTAATGAGGCAAGTTGTAAAGGGAATGAGGTTGAGCCAGAAAGGAAATTGTGGGGGCCCTGCAGAAGCCATGGGCACCAGGGACCAGCAGGGAGACTGGCCAGGTAGTCCTACCTAAGAGCAGCCGGTTTCTCCTTGGGGTGGCGGGGGGTGGGGGGTGTCTCAGGTGGTCAAAGAATGAGAAAGCCTAAAGACAGACCGCACACGTGAGAATGTGCAGGGTTTCAAGGGGGTCTCATCTGCCAGGGAGGATGTTTCCATGAAAGGTGCCATCAGCAGGGCTAGCCACCAGCCACATCCAGCAAAACAGTGAGGTCATTTACACCCATTGGTGCCTTGGAACAGGAAGGCAAGTAGGCAGTGCTGGACACCCTGGTCTGGCTGGAGCTGTCCCTGGTGCTGCAGGTCCAAGTGCCGAGTCCTTCCAGCTCTCCTTCCCGCCTGCCAAGTCCGGTCCCTGTCCCCGCTCCTAGAAAAGGGGGATATTGGCTCCAGGCTGGGAGGGTTATCAGGCAGCAGCAGCGGTGAGAAATTGGGCCATGGAGCGATTTGAAGGTCCCAGTGTTTGATCTATTGCGGGGCTGGCTCCTTGCAGCTTTGCTGCCCCTGAGTTTGGTGACCTGAGAGAATTAAAGCTGCCTTAAATACAGTCCCTGTTGGCTGTATATTAATCAAGTAGGAATCAAAAGTCACAGCATCCTAGGGAAGTAAGAAAAGGCACAGACGGCCCCCCCTGTCCTAATGCAGCAACTCTCAGCAGGAGGAAAGCCTGGGAGCTGCTAAGACAGCACAGGCCCTCAGCCGGCTGCCAGCCTTCCCTAAACCTCCTTGCCAGTGAATTCTCAGAAACCTTGTGTTTTGGCACTGGAGGGTTGTGTTGATGCCAAACAGTGCTGGACCCCACTGCCAGAGTAGATCAGGAACGAGGAGGGCTTCCCCCCCTCAGGTGTGACAGGGAGCAGAAGGATGGAGGGCCAGCAGGGGTGGGCGCCTCAGAATAAGCTCCCGCCCAAGGCCCCCATACCTCCACCAGAGATGTCCCGCTTCCCCTGCTCCTGGCGCCTTTTAGAGAGTCTGATGAAACAAGCAGCATCCACTGCCCCTTTCTCTGCTGCATTGTACTCACAGTGGGCAGCAATTCATACAACTTCTCCAAGCTGCCAGGCACGGCTTACGCTAGCCAGGGTCCTGCCTACCCTTCCCTCCTCCCTGCCCTGGCTCCCTCCTCTCAAAGCCTGAGATTGGGCTCCTCTCAGGCTGGGGGTGTGGGGAAGAGGGTCTGCATGTAAATATCCATTCTTTTGCTTCCTGACAGACAGGCCTGTCCTCGCCCCTATGAGTCCTGGGACAAGCTCAGCTCCCATGAGGCTTCCATGTGAGAAACCTCCCAGCCGCCACCCCCTGCCCCACCTCCCACCACCCCATCACTCAGCTCCTGTCTGCAGCTTGGCACTGGCCGCCTGACACAGTGCACCCGCCTCCCCTGGGCCGTGCGCTTTGCCAGGACAGCACTGCCTCTCTGGGCCTTTGCTGCCTTGGGCTCCTAATGAGCTTTTAATGAGCTGATGCTTTGGCTCTAAGGGGCACAAAGGGGCAGAGGAAGAGTGGAATGCCAGCCCCCTCACATTCTGCTTCCTGAGGCTTGAGGCTGTTTTTTTCTTAACTAGCTGAGTGCTAGGGCTGGGGCTAGAAGCAGATGCTCGATTCAGTCTTTCAGACTCGCTCAGAGTTTGGAGGACCTGACTTTCACCGTCCTTGGGCCCAGGTGACTCCCTCTCTACAGGGCTGCCCTGCATCTATCCTTTAGCGGCCTTTCCTCACCCAATGCTGAGGGAAGGAGCAATGGTTTCTCTGCTAAGTAAGATTTATTTTAACTGATGGCAAAGTGAAGAGGCCAACTATTTCAATTGCTGGCTTTAGAAAGAGGCAGGAAACCCAAGGATGGGCTCTTGCTGCCTCCCCCCTGGGCAGCTCAGCCCCATCTGTGGCGGATGAAAGAACAAACCTTGACCCCCTTCCCGTGGATGTCTGCTTAGGAGCCCTGCATGCCACGTTTCCTCAGTTCAATCCTAACTGAACTTGACACAAATTCATGCCAGTCACAGCCATGGGAGGTCCCCAAGCGGCCGCCCATGTCATGGGCACGGTCCTCCCTTTCCCACACCTGAAGCACACAGTGCTGCCATTGGGCCCCAAAAGCACACAGCCTTGTTCTACAGGCTCTGCTGGGTGACCTGCCGCCCCTCCTGGGAGTTAAGAGGACAGGACAATGGCTTCGGCTGCTGGCCCAAGCTCCCCCTTGGCCCTCCTTCAAGGCTTTTCCCCTTTGAAAAAAATTAAAGTGGAAAGGTTTGTTTGAGACACAAGGCAGAATCTCTTGACAGTCAGGGTGATAAAAATCTGAATGGGCTCCCCGGAGAGATGTCAGGGTCTCCCTCGGTGGAGTGCCTCAAGAAAAAAAATTAAAAAGACAGCGCCTGTCCCTGAAAGCTAGAAGGCAGAGGACTGGACAGTATGATCCCGAATTCCCTTCCAGCTCCACTGCCCGCACCTGGAAGCCCTGTGTTTTTCCCTTCCCCCGGAAGAGACGTGAGAGCAAGGGGTTGGCGCTGTCCCTGGTGCTGAAGGTCAGCAAGGCGGGTGGTGGGAGAGGCCAAGGGTAATTTTAGTGCGGAGCCTGGGTGGGCTGCAGGGAGCCGTGAGTTATGTAGGCTTTCCTCAGCCCCGCAACCTCTGCCAGTGATAAACGTAACATGAGCCCTGCCCTGACTCGCTTCGGTCCTTTCTGCCCTGGGGACCCAGCCATCCAAGGGCATTCCATGGTGGGCAATCAGAGCTAGAATCTTCATCTTCACGCAAATACAGAGCCTTCCTGCGCCTCTTGGGACTATTTCTTTTCTGTGGCCATTTGAGGTGTCGGCACAGGGTACCAAGTAGACACGCACAGATTTAGGTTGGACGGGAAGGCTCCCGGTGGTGGGCCAGGCTCAGAGTGTGGGATGAGGATATGTAGGAAATCAAGCGTCTCGTGGTGGCGCAGCTAGAAACCCCATGGAAGGCCTTCCTCTGTCCAACAGCAACTTCTCTCCTTGGCTTGATCATAGGGTTCAGCAACCCTACTGAGTTCTCACGACCTCCTGCCTAATGAGAAAGAGGAAATTTGAGATAATTGCTGTGCAGACCGAGCGGTGGTGTGATTAGTAAATGCCCAAGCTATTGCAAATGGCGATTACGTTAACAGATTTGGTTTGGGGTTGATCCTGTTAGGAGAGAGAGCCAAGGGCTAATGATGGGGATGCTCACAGAATGGCACGAGCCAAGCACAGTTGTAGGAAGGAGGCAAGAGGCTTGTGTGAATCCTCAAGCCAGAAGGCTCGATTTCCAGCCTAAACCTTGCCTCTGACTAGTTGTGTGACCTTGGGCCACCTCTGTGATCCTCGAAGTGCCTTCACATACCATGTGGGCCTCATCCTACCTTCCCTCGCCACCTTGTGAGGATCCAGGAAAATGAGACACGTTAAGGTGTGTTGGGAAAGTCGGGAAAGCACTGAGCAAATAAAAGGTATTGTTATGGTTGGCAATCAATAACGATAATAAATCACCATCTTTTTTTCCCCGTGGACACTCTCATTCCTGGGATGTTTAAGCAAACATTTCAGGTTCTTGAGGCTTCACATCAGAGATAGAAATACGAAATCTAACTCCCCCTCCTCCTCCGGCTTCTGTGGCATTCTGGGGCCAGTACCGTGAATGGTGGCTTGGCCATAGCTGGCACCATAGAGCACAGATCTGTTTCTCCAGAGTTCTCTCGCCCGTTCCGCCTCCTTGCCAGGAGCTCATGGTCCAGATGCAGCAGGAGCCTGCAAAGAGCTTTCCAGGGCTGCAGCTGCCGAGGCCTCTTACCCACCAAGCCCCAAGCTAGAGCAGCACAGCCCTGGCTGGTTTCAGATGTTCTTGTTGCTCTGTGATGAGCTCTCTCCCCCTCTCCAGAAGAGGAGAAGGGAGAAGTCCTGGGGGCTCATTTAAAATAAATAAAGCTTGGCATCGGTACTGAGTGGAAAGAGCAGAGTCGCACCGCACCCACAGCCCCTTCTCTTAGAGCCTTCCTCTGGCTCCCAGGCCCTGAGGGGAGGGGAACTCGCCAAAGAAAGATGTGCTTATAACTGCAACCCTGTGCAACTTCTGGCTTTGCCCATATATCTCGAGTGTGCCCTTTGCTTTCAGTCTCCCTATATTTATTATGTTTAATTTTGCCGGGACATGGTTGTAAGTGAGGTGATGGGCCCGAATGTGGCTGGAAAGCGCCTCTTAATTAAACAGATAAATAAACTTCCTTTGCGCGCGGATTTCTACTTCTGCTGCGGTCTGCTGAGACCAGGGGAACAGCACTGGTGGGTGTGGAGGGGGTGCCGCAGGGCTGGAAGGTAGGTGCTGGCCCCGGCAGCCGGGACAGGGCCTGGCTTCCCCTCTGCACCACCAAGTGCCCTGTGGCTCAGGGGTGCAGAGGAGCCCACGGGTGGGGAGCACCCCCAGCGCCCCCGCCTCACAGGCCTGGCCACAGAGGGGAGGCTCTGGCCGGTGTGAGTGGGCCCTCTGCTGGACATGGCCAGTGTGGCCTCAACAGCCAGGGCGGCTCACTCCCACCCTGGCCTCTAGGAATCCTCTTCCTCAGAGGGGCTCCCGCTCCCCCACCAACTCTTCTGCCCTTCTGGGTGAATTGGACACACGAGGATGAAGCAGAAATGGCCTCCCACTCCTAAAATAGGGAAGCTCTCACCTTTGGGAATCTAAGGGGCTCCCATATTTTATAGGGAGACAAGGACCTCCCTGTCCTCAACCTGACATTTCCCCAACGAGGTCTGTTGGAGGCGTCCCCAGCACCTCGGGGCTTGCCCCTGACTGCGCTCCTGTTCCCATAGCTGTGGAATTGGGGTGTGAACCCCCTGGAAGAGAACTTCCAGGGGGAATTGCGTGGGTGTCTGATTGGTTCACCTGAAGGAGGTTTCTCGGGTCACCCCAGCCTCCCTTGTACCCACCCTGAGCCATGCCCATCCTAGCCCACCCTGCCATGGAGATGCCATGCACAATTCTGGCACTCCTGCCTCCGTGGTGCCGCCAGTGCTCATGCCCAAGCCTGTGCCCAACCCCCTGAAGTTGGGGCAGGGAGCTCTGGCTCTGCTAGAAGCACAGGGCACGCTGTCTCTGTAGATCATGGCCCAGCTGCAACTGGAGACTGTGAGCTCACCCCTTGTCCTAGCACGCCTTTGCCAAGTTCCAGGCTGTCCTCCGCGCATAGGTGAAGGCTGAGGACGCCAGCCTGGGCACTGAGAATGGAGGAGAGGGGCAAGCCCCTGAGTAACTCAGCCCCCCACCCAACCTCCTCTAAAGGGACTAGGGAGCTTTTTGTTTCCTGTGGGAATATACCCACGTGTGGCCTTGGGAATTTCCAAAGGATGGGGGGAGTGTCATAGGCAACAGCACATCAGATCATTTGACCACAGAACTGCCCACCTTTTGTTAAAAACACAGGCCATCTTGAATACTTTTTGGCATACACTTTCCCAAAGAGACTCCATGTCCCCATTTCACAGAGGGACACACCAAAGAGACTAAGGATGTTTGCAAGGCTACTCAGGCCTGGGTCTCCCAGAGAGGGTGGGAAAGGCAGGCCCTGCCCTGCAGGGGGGAAGGGGGGCAGCCCCTGCACCCAGGAGGGCTTCCTCGGAAAGGTGACACGTGGTGGTGTTGGGGGGGCAAGAAGGAGCCAGGAGATCTCCAAAGCCTTGGAACCGTCCAGACCTTTTGAGGTGCCTCCTTGCCTGATATTTATAGTGGTGCCCAGGAGCGCAGAAATAATTACAGCTCAGTTCCTGCCTTCCTAACAAGGCCTTTCTCAGATTCAGGGCGAATGGGATATTTTTTTCCTTGGCTTTTTTTAAGTAGTGAATATTAGCACTGGATTGACAGCCTTCCCAGTGCGCAGCCTCCCTTCACCCCAGAAGCGGGGGCAGCAGAGCCCCAGGCCCCTGGGCTTCCCCCACCCGCTACTCGGGAGGCACCAGGGGCTCTGGAGGGCTGTGAGGGGCCCCGGGGACCTGAAGAATGTTGTACCCCACTGTGTAGGCACTGGAGGTCCGAGGTGAAGAGGACAAGCATGGCACAGACTCAGAAACAATTACAGCAGATGTGTTCTGTGCTGTTGTGGCGCCCCCGGGAGCACCACTGGAAGAGCACAAGCCCCTCCTCTCCTTCCTCCCCCAGTCCGTGGAGTAGAGATGGTCCTGACACCCCAAGCAGTCAGGACCCCAACCCGAGGGGCTTTTTGCAGCAGCTTTGCCCAGCCTTCTCAGGACCCAGGCTGCTAAGCCCCACTGGCTACTGTGGCCGCCTCAGCATCCGGATTGGCCTTGGGGTGGGGGTGGGTGTGGGGGCAGGGACACCCGCACTCATCCCTGCCAGGTGCCCTTCCAGGCACTGGGGTGATGCTGTGCATCCCAGCCAGCAGGTTTCCTGCCCTCCTGACCCTCAACTCTTGAGAGGAAGACCCGATGGGCTACAGTGTTTGGCTATTCAGTGGCCTAACCCCCCAAAGACACCCCCCCCCCGTGGACAGAGGCCTCTCTCAATTTGTCAGTTAGTAATTGGCTCGAAGTGGAAGTCACAAGCCCATGACACAGCACAAGAGGTGGTGGGCACACAGCCCCTGTCCTGAGAAATAAGCCAGACACACACGTTGTTCAAATCTTTCTTCTGGAGGTTTTTTTTTTTTAAATTCTGTTTTGCTGTTCTCAGTCTCTCTGGAGCCCGGGTGTGATTAACTGACTGATGGAGGCAGGTGTCTAGACATGCTCCCAGGCCCTGACACTCTCTGGAGGTGAGGCTTGAAGCCAGGTGGCTGGGCTGAAAGGTCCCACAGATGACCAGGGGCAAGGATGCTGGAAGCCATACCAACACCAAGCCTGGCATTGTTGGGGCCAATGACTGAGCTCAGGGGTCCCTCTAGGAAAGCTTCCCCAACCCCACCCCCTGTCTAAGCTCACCCCAGATCTGGGCTCCCACTATCCTGGGCCATCATAGGTCTCAACACAGGAAGCTGCAGTCTTGGTGTGTTGGCTTGCTTTCCCCACCAGACGGTGCACTCACTCCAGAGCAGAGCACTTGGTTTCTATAGTTCCAGCACCTGGTGCGGTATCTGTCTGCACGTAGTGGGTTCTCGGTAAGGAAAAGCAGGAGAGTCAACTCAAAGGGTGTCTTCTGTGGGTTGGACAATGTTTAGGACACCCTCAAATCCTCTTATAAGAGGGATAAAGCCTCCATCTCAGCAGATACTTGGTAACAACGGCAAATTAACGAGTGAATGATTCACACGAAGCATGGACTTAGAGCCCAGGGCTAGGGGTGAATGCTACACAGCTGCCCCAGATTCCCGAATGTCCTCTGGGGAAGAAGCAGCCAGGGCGGGGACAGCAGAAGGGAGGGAAGGCTTCTAAAACAGCAGGACTGGGGAGGCAGGCGGCCCCCAGGGCCGCCCCTGTTCTTGGAGCCAGGACCACTCTGTGGCGCCACCCTCCACAGGACCGCCCGCTCCCCTCTCAAATGCTACCCCCAGCCATGTGTTCCAACCCCCAGGTGTCCCAGACCTCAGCGCAGGACCACCCCACCACTGTCGCAGGCCATCGGGGTGCCTCTTCTGGGAGATGAGTTAATAACTGTTCACAGCCCAAAGGCAGGGGACTTCCTCTGCAAGTCCATAGCCGAGCGTGCCACCCGTGAGGGGATCACAGAGAGGGGCTCCCGAAAAGGGTCAGCAAGTGTAGCGACCTGCCGCAGGACCAGCTCTCCCCACTGTAGTCTCTCCCTTGACCCTTGTCCCTTCTGCCATCTGCCTCCTTCCAGACATTGCACCCCCTTTCCTTCTAAGGAAGATGAACTGCAGGCTGCTTTGAGAGACATGAGGTGCCTGACAGAGGGGCGTCCAAGGGACACACACCTGCCTGCCTTGTTCAAACTGAGCTTGTCCCCACACAGCGCTTGGAGGAAGCCCATCCTCTGCCCATCGCTCTGATCCTCCTTGCTGCTTCCTCCTAAATGGACCTCACGGACGTGTACCGCAGGGAGCACAATAAGACATCTCAGGCATCATCCGCCCAACCTCTCAGGGCAGGGGTGGAAACAGACGCCCAGAGAGGACAAGCCACTTTCCTAAAATCACACAGCAAGTGAAGGGGCCTCCATGTGATGCTCAGGTTGGTGGTCTTCCCATTACAAGGTGGTCTCAGCCTTCCCTCCCTCCAGAGTGGGGCTCACTCTCAGAAGTGAAAGAAAGAGAATCACAGGTGCCTCAGGGAGGATAGGTGAGTCCAGAATTGGTACTGGATATTCGTGAGATTCTCCCCTCTCCCGGAGAAGCGTGCGTAAGTGGGGCAAAAGGTTGGGTATGTCCCCCAGCTGTCTCTACCTCTAAGGGTGGCAGGTAGCAGACTGTCCCTCAGAGCCTCACAGGTTCACCTGTGGCTTGTCCTGGTTAACTGAGCCTGGTCAGGGGCATCTGTCGAGTGTGAATGCGCAGCAGGCCGGTGGGGGTGTGTGTGGCTGGCGAAGCTGCAGATACACACACATGCACACACACACCTGTGTCAGTCAGGACCCGTGCCAAGCCGTGACCGGGTCCAGGGGTCGGTACATGCGCACTCCTGCTGCACTGTGTGTACACACCAAGTCCAGCGTGTTCGGGTATGGCGACGGGAGGATGCATCGTGGCCAGGGCCCCTTGTTCCCGCCCCCTCCCCCTATTAAATATCCACAAGACCATGTGCCTGTGGCAGGCCTAAGGTGTAAATGGGGTCTGGGGGCCAAGGGGTGGGCAGAAGAAGCCTCCGGCGGCTCCAGCTGGGTTTCCAAGCTCTGGGCAGCGGAGAAGCGTCCCCGGCTAGGAAGCCTCTGCGTAGATGCCCTCATTACATCACCGACATCCCCGCCACTGAGCCGGCCTCCCTTCTGAGAGGCGCCTCTCTGAACGCCAAGCAGGACGAAGCGCCTTCCGGTCGGGCCGCAGAGCCGGCAGAGCCTCTCTTCTCCGCAGCGGCCGGCGGACTGAGCGGGGCCGGAGGGAGATTCCAGACCCCACGCCCGGGGCAGCCGCTGGATGCGGGGAGGACGAGGGCCGCCGAGGGGCCCGGGGAAGGGCGCCGGCGGGCGAGGGGTTAAGTGTGTGATCAGCTGTCGCGCCGTCGTTCCGGATTCTCGTCCCTCGGTGCGGGGCTCTGTTTGATGTTGGAGTACGCCAGGGACTCCCCCTCCCACCGCTACACACGCGCGCACACGCGCGCACTCACACGCACACGCACCACTCTTTGCAGACCGGGCTCCGGTGGCTCCAAAGTGACGGGTGCCCGCTCCCCCGCTGCCCTCATCCCTTCTCTCGCGCACACAGCCTGCCGGGCCGTGTTCTCGCGCGCGCTCTCCCCAGCATCCCCGCCCGGGCAGGGGAGCACCGGGCAGAGGCGCGCCGCTCGCCGTCCATGCCTCCCTCCTGAGAAGCGGCGCGAGGGGGAGGGGAGGGCCGAGGAGGAAGAGGAGGAGGAGGAGACCGAGAGGGCGCCCGGGAGGCAGGGCGCGCGCACACACCGAGGGACGCGCGGAGGGTGCGAGCCGCGCAGCGAGCGCAGAGCTGCCTCCGGCCGCCGGGCGCCCCCCTGCCGCCCCATGCTGTGCTCCATGGCGAACTCGGGCTGCCTCCTGCTGTCCAACTCCGGCAGCATGCTCCCGCACTCCGTGCCCTGCCCGCCTGCCTTCCTCTACCTCCAACAGGTAAGCTGCCCCCGGCCCGGCGCGGCCCCCCGCCCGGCGCACGTGCGCCCCGCGCCGCCGCCCACCCCGCGCTCGGCAGCCTCCGCGCCGCCGCCGGGGCCCCGCTGCGCTCCCCGCGTCATGGCGCCGGAGCCCGGCGGGGGGGAGCGGCGGCCGAGCGCGGGGTCGCCCGGGGCGCGCGCGGCGCGGGGCGGGGGGCCGGAGTTTGGGGCGTCGCTTGCAACTTTTCCGAAGGCGCGGGAGGGGGCGGCGGGCGGAGTCTCGAGGGAAGCCGGAGGGGAGGGGGCGGGGGTTCTCGGTGCCGCGGTCACTTTGGGGAACTTCGCTCCGGGCCGCGGGGGACGCGGAGGCGGGGAGCGGGGCCCCTCCCCGGCCGCGTCGGGAAAGCCGGGGGGCCGCGCGGAGGCGGCGGCGGCGGGGGAGCCGAGCTCTGCTGCAGCGGGGACCGCGCGCGGGCCTCGGGGGAGACGGGCCACCTGCCTGGTGGGGCTGGCGAGGGAGACCCCGGAGCTCCGGCCCCGAAGAGGGGGCTGGGGCCAGACTTTTGCAATCTGCTGGGCTGCGCAGGAAGCTTGGGCTGGCGGGGGGGGGGGGGGCGGGCAGAAAGCCAAGCGACTCTGAGCCCCCAAATCCCCAGGAGCTCCACGGGGGGTGCGCGCAGAGCATCAGCTGCTGCCTGCCCGCCTGCCGTGGTGTGCGGGGCGGGGGTCCTGCAATCCCACCCAATGCGGAATCAGTGCGGTCCCAGGCCTGCATTGGGGATGGAGGGGGGGACTTCCTCGCCTCCCCCAGGCCCCTTGGCCTCTCTGGGCTGCTGTTCCCAGTGCCAGCCCAGCCACAGCCGGCTGGGGGCTGCAGTACCTTGCCTCACCCACCCTGGCCGCCCACACCTCAGGGCTTGTCCTCCGTCCTGGCACTCTGGGGCTGCCTTCTTTATCTTTAGCACCCCGAACCTCTGCCTGGGCCTGCAGGGGTGGGGGCGGCTGCTTGCTTGGAGAGACCTGGGGCTTGAAGGGGGAAGACAGGCCTGGAGATCTTCAGGCTGACTGTCCTGGGCCCTGCACACCCCAGCGGGAGGACTCCCTTAGGACTGGGTCTGCACCTGGGTCTGGGTGTGGAGCTGGGAGGCAGAAGGTAGAGGGGATCAAGTCAAAGCTGATGGTCCGGGTCAGGCCAGGCCTGATAATCTAAGTGGACATGTACTTCTACCACCTCTCCCATGCATGCAATTGAAGGTGTGTTTCTTGAAGACGGTGACAGGCTCCAGGTGGGGCTGGGCCTTTGGATGGTGGGTTCTTGTCTCTTTGTTCCCCTTGGGCTCTCCCGGGAGCCAAGAAAGAAGGGGCCATTGCAGGTGGCTCAGGAGGAGCTGTGGACAGCGCAGGGAAAGATGAGGCCCTCAGAGCTGAGCCAGGTCAGCCAGTCCCTGGGCTGCTGGGCGCTCAGGTCAGCCCCTTACAAGGATCCATGCAGCGGGCATTGCTGAACGTGTCAGCAGCTGCAAAGGAAGGGATACGGGACTGCCGGGTGGTGAGGAGCAAAGGGCCGCCAAAGTGGCCTGTGGCCCACAGACCTTGGCCCTTGCTCCCACCCTCCCTAGGACCACCTGTGACATCTGGGCAGTCCTGAGCACAGCTCAGTGGCAACAAGAGCTGCTGAGGGGGCCCCCGTGCCCCCAGGCAGGCAGGTATCCAAGCCCAAGCCGTGGCTGACTCCCCGAATTCCCCATCGTCATTTGAGTTGCAGATGGTCAGGGTGGACCTGGGAGGTCGGCCTTCCAGGGCATCCCAAATTCCCATGAGTGCAACAATCACTCGGGGACCTCTGGGGTGGGGCCCAGGAATCTGCATTTCTAACAAGCTCACAGGTGAAGTCACTGAGCAGACCGCTCAAGTAGGGAGCATCTGCCCCAGCCCCCACAGCCACACACAGGAAGGCCCCGGGGCTGCCGGACCCCAGGAGACCCCAGCTCCCAAGGCAGACAGTGGAATTAGAGATTAATCCACCATTTACTGGCTGCATTAGGCAAGTCAGTTCACCTCTCTGAACCTCAGGATCTTCCTCTGAGAAGGACAACGAAAGCATCCCGTCCTCTTGGGCTGAACGGGAGGGTTAAGACGAAGTAGCATCAAGCCTCTGAAAAATGCCGGATGTTGGCATTGTCTTGATGGTGTCAGACCTGTGCTGGTAGTTGAATGTACCCACACGACCTGTAAGGAAGGCACACCAGTCCCTCCAGGGCTGGGTGAATGCATCCCCAACTGGGGGTATTTGGAGCTTTCTGTAGGGGCAGTGGTAAGGCAAAAAGATGCCAATGAGCCATAGCCATCCCGAGTGGGTGTCAGCCATGAGCAGAACTGTCTCTGGGAAAACCAGAGTGTGCCCATTGGGTCAGGCTCTGAAGTACCCTGTTTCCTCCAAAGCAGTCCGCAGCGGGTGGCCGTGGGTCTCCGAGGGCCGGGAAAGATCTTGAACGCGGCCATTTCCTGGCTGTCTATAGGGACACATGCTTCTAGGAGCACACACAGCTCTGGTGGTCCAGGGTCAATATGAAACAAATAATGATGGGTCGTTGGAGACCCTGCTTGTCCCCAACCACCTCTGGAGTGAGACAAAGCCTCCCAAGTCCCCTGGAAGTGGAGGCCACGTGAGGAGGGGGCCCAGGGCGGCCCCGGGGCAGGTATCCAGTCTCGGAGCTCACTTTATCTGCAGCCCCACTGAGGAGTCGCAGGTCTGCATGAGTGAGCCCCGGTGCTGTATGTAGGCTGTGTGTTCAGTCTCAGCAGCACGCCTGAGAGCAGGAGCAAATACGGGAAATCAAGCAAGACAAGAGATGTGGTTTGCGGCACATTGAGATGCAGCCTTTAAACAGGCAAGCGTTGGAAACATACAGTCTTTCAAACTTGAAATTAGAAGGTAAAACCTCAACCAACAGAATTCCGTTCTCTGTTAACGTGACAACAGAGAACGGAGCCTTCTCCTGCTGCATGGGCTGGACCCCACGTGTGCGGAGCCTGGGTCCTGTCCCCGCCGAGACACGACTCTGGAATTCATTAGAGACGCTCATTGTCAGGCGTCCCTCCTCCCAGCGGGGCTGATATTTGTCAGAGTCCTAACTGTCCGCTGGAGAACTTCAGGTCACCCGACACCAGGAGACTTCCAGCTGCAGTTTGGGCTCTGGTATTTGTTAAGAGCTTACCCGAGGGGCCCCGGGCAAGCTCGGTTTCCCCACCTGCCCAGCCAGCCACTGGAGCCCACTTAGGGCTCCCTGTGAGCCCTTCGGTTCCCCACAGGGCAGCCCAGAGCCCAGGTCCCCCTACATCTGGCCCCTCCTAAGGATCCTGGGGTGGAACACAGGAAGATTGTCGTCCATGGTGCATTACGGCCAGCCCAGCAAGGGGTGAGATACAGGGCCTGAAGTTTCGTAAGAAGGAGTGTTGGTGATGGAGGGGAGGGGCCTGGCTGGTCAGAGGGAAAGTGGGCCCTGGAGACTGTGAGCACCCGGACCTTCCTAAGGGCTGTGTTCTGAGCGCTGTTGATCTCATCTTCCTTCTGCTCTTAATCGAGATGAAATCACAGATAGCCTTGCTTGCCCTCGAAAACACTGGCAGCCACCAGAAGTTTCCATGGAAGATGTGGTCTTTCCACCCAGCCACCAGCATGAGGCCAGTTGCTTCTTGGAGTTGCTGACAGCAAGGAGCGCTCGCTCGGACTCTGGAACCCAAAGACTTCTGGGGGCAGTCAGGGAATTCTAGGGTCTACTTGAGATTCATTAGGAAGCTCTTCTCTTATTAATAATCGTTTTTTGGGGGTAGCAACGCCGCTAATCGCGGGAACTTTTAGTAGGATTAATTACCGTCGCAAAGTCACCTCGGCTTCTCATGCCATCTAAGAGTGCCTGGGCTGTTGTCTGTTCCCTGGGCAGTTGGCCTGTCACCTTGGTGTGACTCCACCCCTGTCTGAGACATGCTTGCTCCTGGTGACATCACATGCCTGTGAGTACACCCCAGCCAGTGGGAGGGCCAGGCACACAACAGAAGCTTGTTCGAGTCTTCAGAAAGACGTGCTATTGAGGTCTGGGCCGTTGGTGTCGTCTGGTTGCTGAAGTACCTCAGTTATTTCTGTGGGTTCCTACCCGGTTTGCACTCTGACAGCTCACGTTTGTGGCAAAATCTGCCGAGCATGCATGCACATCTCACAGTTAAGGAAACTGAAGCACAGAGAGGTTAGGAGTCATGCCGACTCATAAAGCCACTGACGAGCAGAGCTTGGCTTCCACCCCAGAATCAAGGTTCAGGTGTGTCTGGGGCTGACGGGTATCGAGGACCCAGGAGATTCTGCCCTCTGACCGCCTCCCAGCCACATGCAAAGCAGAAGTGTCTCGACTGGAGCCTTCATGCGGCACAAGCTCTCATCTTGCCTGCAGATTTTCAGCCAACGGCATTTCGGAGATTCCTTTGGGGTTGGGGAGAGTGGAAGTGGCCTGCCTTGTTGACTCTTGTCCTGCGGGGTGAGTGGGCTTCCCTGGAGAGCGTGAGCAGGGAGCTTGGTATGCCAGCCGGGTGAGCACGGGAGATGGGCAGGGCAAGGAGCGATGGCCCGGAGGGAGATCCAGCCTGGGGCACAGGTCGAGGGCCGCTCTGTGGAGGGTGGCAGGATGTTCCATGTTCAGACCCAGCCGAGCATGAAGTCTGTGCAGAGCAGAGTGGCCTGGAACCCCCGGCTACCCCCTGGGGCATCTCTGCCCAAAAGTGGGGGGGCGCGGGGCATCTTCTGAACCCGAGCCAGTGCGTCATAATGGGGACAGACGTGCGTGTCTTGGGGCCTGGAGGGGCTGGAGTGGCCAGGTCAGTCACTGGTCCTCGAAGCAGGTGGGGAGTGGCTAACTCTTCTCCGGACAGCGTTTCTAGGGTTTTCCAGTTCCGTTTAGGAGGCCTGCGTCTGTTTTCCATAGTTACAGTTTGTGACTGAGGTTTGAATGACACGCCCCGTTTCCCGGAATCACAAGTGAAGGATTGGCTTGGCCATCATCTTTCCCGCCTCCTGACCCCCAGTGAGTCTGAGAAGGGGGTTCACCTATACCGAGGCCCCAGGTGCTTACTGAGTACAGAGAAACCGCCTCCCGACGGCCCCACATGAGGACCCGTTTGCGGCCAGCAGGACCAGACACGGTGGTCCGTGGGGCTCGGCCAACAGCGGTTGGCACGCTGGGAGGTCAGCAGAGGGCAGGGAAGGACACTGCAGCAGGGCAGACTCTGCCCGTGGCCTGGCCCTTCCCCCGGCACAGCCCGGAGCCTGTGCCCACCGCACCGGGCCGACCAGTGCTGAGCCACCGAGCTCAGGGATCACAAGTGGCTGCCATCCTTGGAGGAGGTGAGGCTGAGGTCCCAGCACAAGTCTTCTCTGCCTCCTGACTTTGGTCCTGGGGACAGCTGCCTGACGGTGGCTCGGAGCAGAATGTGGGGCCCCAGGGAGAGCAGGGGCCAGCAGCGCCTCACGCAGCTCTGGGATGGTGCCCATGACCCCTGGTGCCTAACTCGGGCCCAGAGCCAAAGGCGGTGGTCCTGTGGGCCAGGCCCAAAGCTCCTGGTGGCATGGGACCAAGGGACCCTTGGGGGTCTCTGTGGCCAAGGGTGGATTCTAACCCAGACCCCAAGATGCAGCAACTGCAGAAGGGGCTCCCCTCCTCCCCGAGGGCAGGGCTTGGCCAGCCACCCAGACCTCTGGGGTCCTGGTGATGCTGTCCGTGGCTGTCCCCACCTGCCCTTGGCCTCTTTCCTCCTAGAGTCTCTCTCTGTGCTTCCTGACTGGCCTCCAGCCTTTGTCTTCTGCCTTCATGTCTGTTCTCGAATCCAGAATTTTCCATGCTTCTAAGCCTTTCCCCGCTCTTCCCTCCCGGCCTACTTTCTCTCCTTTCCCGAATTCGTTTTCCCTCTGCTTCTCCCCTTCACCCCGTCTTCCTCCCAGGGGATTCCAGCCCCTCTTTCTCCCCTGAACTCTGGCCCACCCGTGCAACCCCCTGCAGCCCCCTCCACGGCCTGCCAGCCCATGGGCAGATGGTTATGCGGTTCCATCAGGGGCTGCGCAGCCTGGAGCAGGACTACGTGCCCAGACTTGGGTGCCGCCCGCGCAGCGGCGGTGTCTGGGCTCCCGGAGAGAGGGAGCCCAGTTCTGGAAGGAGACCCGCTGGGGCTGGGGTGGGGGCTGGAGGCCCCTGGCTGGTCAGCTCGGTGGGCCACAGGCCCCGCTCACGGGAGCCCTGGGGAGGGGCCCCGCCCACCTGTGGCAGCCCCGAGAGGCCGTGGAAGCAAGCCCCAGCCTCCCCCAGGCCGGGAGCTCCAAGGGGCTGCCTAGGTCTTTGTACCTCTCGGGTCCCTGAGCAGCTCAGAGGGTCAGCAGAGGAGGGGGAGGTCAGTGTCCCCTGAGCGTCCACAAATTATTCATGGAGCGGCTGTTTGTACCGGGCACTGTAGTAGGCCCCGGGTTGCCCGGGTCCTATGCCTCCTGGGGCCACAGGCTCAACTCAGTCACGACCAGTTAGTTCCAGGAGTGGTGAGCGCATCTCTTCCCACCGTGGCCGTGAGGGTGTGCACAGAGCCCACCGTGTGATCAGAGAGTGTCTTCCCTTCCAGGCCCAGGCTTCTGTGTCTCTAAGATGGGACTTTATGTCTTCTTTCCTTCCCCTCCAGAGGGCTTTGGGGGCTGCAGAGGCTCATGTGTGCTCCCCCCAGCCCATGCCTGTCCCGTCAACACCAACTCAGATGTGGCGTCCAAGTCTCGGGCACCCCGAGTAGGCAACTTCGGTGTGTCGGGCAGGGGAGTGTCAGTGGGGCTGCAAGTGCTGTGTGTGTGTGTGTTTGTATATAGTTGTACACGTGTGTGTACACGTGACTGTGTACTTGTGCGTGCAGGCGTGTGTGTGTCTGTGTGTAGTTGTACATGTGTGTGCACGTAACTGTGTGTACTTGGGCATGCGTACGTGTGTGTGGTTGTGTGTGTGTGCACATGACTGTGTACTTGTGCGTGCGTGTGTGTGTGAGTGTGTATGTAGTTGTACGTGTGTGTGCACGTGACTGTGTACTTGTGCGTGTGTGTCTATAGTAGTACGTGTGTGTGTGCACGTGACTGTGTACTTGTGCATGCGTACGTGTGTGAGTGTGTGTATGTGGTTGTACGTGTGTGTGTGTGCACACACCTGTGTTGAGAAGGCAGAAGGAAGCCACCGTGAAAACACGGCCCCAGCCCCAGGGAAACCTAGCACCCAGCATTTGGGGATGTTCCAGAGGGAGGGTCCCCTTGTGCCTCCACTCGGGGCCTCCTGGCCCAGAAAGGGGCCCTGTTCACCCATTCCAGACGGTGATTCTGGGGTTGGGGGGTCACTGAGACATCACTGATACGCCGTCCTCCCTCTGGTTCAGCTGCTGCTGGTGATGTGTGCAGGGCTCAGTATGAGTACGGGGAGGGGAGGCCCCACGATGAGGCACACGCAGAAACCGCCCAGGAGCAGGGGAGCGCAGCAGGAGCTCACTACCATCTCCAGCGGCGTGGGGAGGCGCAGGGGTGAGGCTTGGGTTAAAAATCAGGAAGGGTCGTGTTCCGATCGCAGCTGTGCCCGACCTGCCGTCCTCCTCCTGGGCCTCAGTTCCTCACAGTAAACCAGCGCAGGGACCCATTGGGGCTGCCCAGACCTGGGAAGTGGGGTTGGAAATGGAGAGCCTGTGTGCGGGGATTTGTTCCGTTATCAGCAGGGAAGGCACGTTTATGGGCGGCTGATCAGGAGGATCAGCTGAAGGCATCCCAGGCTCAGCCAGGATCTGGAGAGTCTGACCACCTTCGAAGGCCAGCAGGTGGGCACGTCAGGGAGAACAGGTCCTCTGCGCCTGGATAGGACCAGAGAGTGGGAAGGGGTGGTGGCTTTAAAGGAAAATCTCGAAAGACAATTCTAACTATAATCTCCCAACTTTAGCATGGGTTGTTATTGGAGGTGGTAAGTTCCCCGTCACCAGAGGAATTCAACAGAGGCTGACTGGCTCACTGTCTCAGAGGCTCCAGAGGGATGCTCTCCAGTACAGATGTGGTACCAGCCAATAGGAAAGTTTACCCTTTCTAGTAGCCACTCAAAAGAAGCGAAAAGAAGCAGAAGAGATGAACTTCGGTATTACATCTTACTTAACCCAGTATATCCCAAATATACCCCCGACATGTGATTGGTATAAGTTCTTAGCGAGGTGGTTTACATTTTTGTTTTTGTGCTAAGTCTTTGAAGTCTGGTACACGTACGGCACATACCTGTTTGGACCAGCCACACGTCTAAGGCTCTGTGCCTATGCGGGGTCGTGGCTACCCTGCTCAGCAGAGCTAGAACATTTCCATCATTGCAGAAAGTTCCGTTGGATAACGTAGAACTCAGTAGGTCTCGTGACTCCCAGTCTGGTCTTTGGACCAGCAGCCCAGGGAGCCAGCTAGAAATGCAGACCCTCCTCCATCAGAATCGGCATGGATTGGCAGGTCTGGGGGAGTCGCACTGCTCTGGAACTCGGTGTCCTTCAGGGGGGTGTGGACGGGGTGGCCCTGTGATCCCTCCTGTGACCGCAGGTCTGAGAGCCCCATCACGTCCTCCAGATTGTGCCAGCACCAACCTGCACACGGTCTGCGTCCCTGACAAAGCCTCCACCTGCCCATGGCAGAGTCAGAAAGCTGAGACTCTGAATGGAGCAATGTTTTCCGTAAGCATAAATCTGTTTTTGTGCATAAAATGCCCGTTTGAGTTAAGTTACGATGATACCTGTTCTTTTTCTTTTTTCGGGGGGGGTGTCCTTATTTGGCAAAATAAAAGGTTGGCCATTGGAATTGATCTCCCCCATTCCCCATTTCTAAAAAATACGTTTTACTAAGTAGTCCTCTTCAAAAGTCTGGAAACCAGCGATCTACAGCAGAGACCGCTGGGCCCGATCCATCCCACCGTCTGTTTTTATAAAAAAGTTTTGTTGGAACATGGCCACGCGCCTTTGTTCATGCACTGTCTGCGGAAGTTTCCACGAGCAGCGGTGTTCACCAGTGGTGGTGCAGACCATATGGCCTGCAAAGCTCAAAATATTTGCTGGAAAAGGTTGCAACTTTGCAGGAAAATTTTGCCAACCTCTGACCCGGAACAGCGACGTCCATGGAGGTATAATGGCGGCCACACGGGGTGGGGGCTGAGTTTTCTAGAAGCTCCCTTTACCAAAGTGCCAAGAGACAGATGAAATTCATTTTAATGATATCTTTTATTTCACCCAGCCCAGAATATGTTCATTGCAACATCTCATCAATCTAAACCTGACCAAGATATCCAGCATTCTTTTTTCATGCTAAATCTTTGAAATCCACTCCGTATTTTTCACTTGTGGCCCGTTGCACATCAGACCAGCCACCTTTCAGATGCTCAGTAGCCACGTGTGGCCAGGTCTGGAAGGTTCCAGCAGGGCATCTGCAGAGGTGGCTCAGAGCAGCTGGGCTCTGCCTTGGGGGTCCGTGGTGAACCTGAACCATCTCAAAGGGATATAGCAGTTTATATGGAGAGATACAGAGGCAGGTGGGCTCAGGGCAGCTTCCTGGACGGCCTGGCGCCTGGACAGTAAGGGAGAGGGTGACAGTAGGAGTGTTTTGGGGTCGTGGCCGAGAAGTTTGGACTTTTCTCCGTAGGCGGTAGGGAAGTACGGAAAGCCTTGAGCAGGGCAGTGACGTGATCAGGTCTGTGAGTAAGGAAGGTTAGTCTGGGATGGGAAAGGAGACTGCAGGCCAGAGTGAGAGACGGTGGGGTCTGGCCCAGGGCAGGGCGGCGGGCAGAGGGATACGGTGGGCTGAATAAGGAAGATAGTGCACATCCCCTGTGCACATGGGCCATGCAGAAGAGAGTCCCTGTGGAATCGGTGGTTTCTGGCTTGAGGTTGGTGCTGATGCATGGTGGGTGGGCCATTCTGGTGGCCATGGCCCTGACCCTGGCCTTGTGCACTCGGCCTTCATACGCCCTGGGCCCTGGCTCCGTGGTGGAGAAAGGCCTTCCTCTGCGGGCCCCCAGGAGTCCTCCTGCTGGTGCCAGGCTGGGCCACACGTCCCAGCGGAGCACCCCCGGGTCCTGCTCCCTCTCCTGGCCTCCTTTCCGGCATGTTCAGCTGGACCAGAGAGAGTGCCCCCGACGGACGTGAACGTCTGCTATGCCCTTTTGGAAGCTTAACGCCTCACCTTTTGTTCTTCCTCAACATCTGGTCTGAGCCCGGCTGCAGCCTGGGTGGCCCTCCTGAATCCTGGCCTCAGATGTGCTCAGAGCTTCTCTGCCAGGTAGCTGGGGCCGCCAACAGCCTCGTTCCAGAGAAGCGGCAGCCCCACGCCTGCGCCCCAGTGTCCCCCGCCACCGCCAGACACCTGGCCAGGGAAGTGCACAGCAGGGGCTCAGGGCCAGGTGACAGCCTGTGAGACCCTCCAGGGTGGAAGGTGACTGGAGCCCACACAGCTGAGGGAGGGGCGAGAAGATCACAGGTCAAGCTCACCTGCGCACCAGCTGGGAAGGCCTCACAGACGAGGGGGTGGGGGCGATGCCGGGCATGGGGCCTTGGGGGTGGAAACAGGCTGACATACAAGGGCCCGTGGAGCCGGGCTGAGGGTGTGTCTTCCTACCTGGTCCTCACCAGGCAGCTCCAGCCTCCTGGCCTTTGTCCTTTTGCCGTGCCTTCCCCCAGGAGTGCCAGTTCCTAGACACCTGCCAGACCTGCTTTCTCATTTCCTCCAAAACTTTGCTCTCTCTCATGAGACCCTTCTTGACTGTTACTGAGCCGCCCCCCACGTCTCCGCCTCATTCTCTCTCTCTTCGCCTTCCCCTGCTATATTTTTGTTCATAGCATTTATGAATATCTGACACGTTATGTGTTTTACTGGTTTATTTGCTTGCCTCTACAAGGGGAAGGACTTCTTGTCTCTTGTTCCCTGCTGGTTCCCCGGCACCTAGAACAGTGCCTGGCACGAGGCAGGTGCTCAGTAAACCTGCTGATGGAGAACCCGCCCCCCTCACTGGCCGCCTCGGGGGGCAAGTGGTCTGCCCTGTCCAACAAGCCAGGCCCCGGCTCTGTGCCCGGCCACGTGCACAGCCAGCAGAGAAGTCCCAGAGATGTGAACGGGTCTTCCCTCACAGCCCTTGCGGGATTCTGAGGCTCGAAGAGCAGGAATGTTCTAGGCTTGAGCAAGCTCGGTTCATCTCCTCTGCCGTCCACTGTTTCTTCTGTCTATATGGTTCCTGTCTGTGGTCCTTTTCTAGTACACTCACAAAGTTTTGCGACTGTCACTGGTGTCCAGTTCCGGAACATTCTCGTCTCATAGGCATTAAGCAGCCGCTCCTCCACCCCTCCCCTCAGCCCCTGGCCAACCACCATTCGCTCTCTGTCTCTGTGGATTTAGCTATTCTGGAAATTGCATGTTAACAGAATCTCAATACGGGGTCCTTCGTGTCTGGGCTCTGCAGTGTGGGGCGGCTGCCGCAGGAAGCAGCGGGCTCTGCCCTCGAGGGCTCACAGACCGGGGAGGCAGCAGGTTTCCGGGTGCCGGGCCGGTGTGACCTACGGAGCCAGCCTGAGCTGGCCTCTAGAGGGGCCTCGCAGGAGAGGTTCACCCTGCATAGGGTAGGTGGGTGTGTGAGCTTGGGATGAAGAGAAGGAGCCCCTGCACAGCCGGGGGATGGGGGGGCCCTAAACTTTCCCAGTTTGGTCTCCTTATTGCTACTCTAGCATCTCAGTCTGAGCCTTGGCCCTGCCTAGTGTGCGTGGGAAGAAATTGGTTTCTTCTGATGAAGCCCAGACGACGGATGCCCAAGGAGTGGGTGCCTGGGCCCGAGCAGACATGCGTGCGCCGCCCCTGAGCTAAAAGGGCCTGACGGCCACCGCTCCTCCAGCCCTCGTGCAGAGCCCAGCTCCTCCGGCCCACGCCCCTGGTGGACTCCTGAGCTCCAGCACTGTGCGGCAGGCCCTTTGTTGCAGTGGGGCAGGGGCCCAGGTGGCCGTTTTGGAGGGAGCCTGCCGAGAGCATGTGCATGTTTGATGCGGTGTTTTCGGGGGTGGCCCATGCGTACATATGACTACAGGTCTGAATCGGCCGCAGCATGGCTAAGGATTGGGGACTGAGGAGAGTGCAGAGTGAGCGGCTCAAGACCCTGGCATGTCGGCCTGGATGTGTGCGCCGCGGCCCAGGTGGGCGCCAGGACAGGGCCAGGGAGGATGAGCCAGCTAGTGGCCCTCATTCCTACACAGGCTGACAGAGGAGGCCATGAATTGTCCCTTGCCCGGCCACCCTCTCTGTCCCAGTCCCCGGAGCCTCCTGCAGGGCCCTCAGTTGTCCCGAAGCCAGGCCTTCCCGAGCACGCCTGGCTTCCATCCTCCCAGCCAGTCCAGTGCAGGCTCGTGGTGGGCAAGTGAAGCAGGGTGCAGAGGGGCAAGCAGCCTGGGCCTGCCGGTCACTGGCTCCGTGACCCTGGCACCTCACCATTCTGGTCTGTTTCCTCCCGGGCACATGGGATAGCTGTGCCTCCTTCCGTTGCATCCGGTGGGGGGACCATGGCACGGCACAGCCAAAGTGGCCAGTCCCAGGCTGGGGATGGGGTCAGCCCTGATGGACGCTGGCCTCTTTAGAGCTGCAGATATGTTAAATCCAGAAATAGGAATTGCTAAAATAAGGTCACAAAGTGTGTAGTTTATCTTAAATATTTCCATTTAGCAAATTAACAATTTAGACCCATGCTTGAGCAAATGCAGTGTAATTGTGCTATTCACACTTGATGATGGGATTTATTTTAATTCAGAATTGAAAGTGTACATGGGAGGCCTGACCAAATGTTCCTCACCCTGTGCAGCTTCCCAGGGGGCCCAGTGGGTGCTAGGATACCCCAGGAGTTGGGGGGCAGAGTGGTGAGGGCCCCTTGGGGAGGATGTTGCAGTGAGCTTGTGAGTCCAGAGCCCCCGGGGCACCTGAGTCTTTCATGCAGCTCTGCTGTTTTCCAGCTCCTATAAATACGGTGCCGACCACCACCCCTAGCTCTCTATCCCCCACCCAGCCCTCTGGCTTGCATCCAAGCTGGGACCCCCACCCTCTTCAGTCGGAGAGCTGATATCTGTGCATCTTCTCCCTCCCTCCTCTTTGGAAATTGCTAGAATTTTGCAGGCTCCATGCTGCCCCTGGGCAGGGGACTAGAAGAGACCCTAAGAGGATCCAAAGCTTCCTGAGGCCCCTCTGGCACCTCTAGCTACCCTGTGGCTACAGGTGGGCCAGGACCCTGGGCGGGGCTAACTGCGAATCTAGAGCCAGAGATCCAGGAAGGAGATAGCACAAAGGCACGAGGGAGACCGAGGCACCCACCAAGGGACTCTCCCTCTGGGGTTGCAGGCAGACCTGCCCCAGGCCATTTGCAGGCTTGGGGTGAGGAGTGAGGATGCCAGCACAGGGTGGGGTGGGAGGTCAGAAGACTCCGGCTTAGGGGCCTGGTGCCCTTGTCTGTGAAGTGGGGCTCAGGGGCCGTGCATCCCTGCCAGACCTGTGTGTGCAGTGCGGTGCTAGGACACGCACACCCCTCCAGAGCAGCACCGCCTTGGAGGGCGCCTGATGGAGGCTCCAGAGAGTGGTGGCAGGAGGATTTACCCAGCCTCGTGCCTGGCTCGGCACTGCCCGGGGCAGAGGTTATCAGCCCATTTTACAGAAAAGAAAAACTGAGGCACAGAGAGACTAAGAAGATGGGGGCAGCTCTGGCCCTGGGGCACTACCGGCAGAGCACCCAGGCTCCGCGCCCTGCTCCCCCAGGTTCGGGTCGAGGCCTGCCAGGGTGGGTGGGCCTCCCTCCACTCCACTGCCCCCGATCAGGCACACACTCGTGGGGCTGCGTGTCCGGTGTCCCTGTCCCTGAAGCTGTGTCCTCGCCTAGGATCCTCCTGAAGCCCCCCCACCCCCTCCACAGATCAGTTCCCCCTGGGGGGCTCAAGGACCCCCTTCATCTGTGGCTCAGAGCTAAGCTGACTTAATTCTTTTGATCTTGGTTCAGAAATCATGCCCTCTAGCCGTTCCGCTGCTGCTTGGGGCTGGGTCTGCAGCCCTGGGCTGTCGGCCCCTCATAGCAGGCTCCCCTGACACCTGCCCTAGCCTCTGTCCTGAGCACCGCCCCCTCCGTGGGCCTGCCGGGCCTGCCGGGCACCCTCCTCCCCGGGGCTGTGCTAGGGTGGGAGCCCTCGGGAGTGCAGGAAGGTGGGCCCATCCTTGGGGGCTGTGTGGGGCAGGGTCTCCTGTGTCTTTTCTGGGGTCAGGGCTTGGTTGGCCCTGGCCCTGTGAGGAGTGAGATTAGGGGAGGGGGACGGGGGCCAGAGAGGCAAAGCCAGATCTGTAACCCCTCCCACTTGGGTCCCCATCACAGCTCTGGGGGAGCTGGGGACAGAGCCCTGCAGTGTTCATCCACCTCCCTGGGACTCCGTACACCCAGGGCCTGAGGGTCATTGTTCCTTCCCAGCCAGGGAGGCAGGTGCCAGGCCCCCAAACCAGGACTCAGCCCCTAACGACTGTCTGACCTCACCTGAGGTATGGGAGCCTGCAGAACTGGGGAGAGGGGTGCAAAGCGTTAAGTCAAACCAGAGGGCAGGAACAGTGTCCCTGTCCCGGCTGCTGCCCCAAGGAGCCGGCAGATAGGACACGAACGGGAACAGGGTCTAAGGCCCTCCCATCACACCCGGGCCAGGCCCTCTGTGGGAGAATCCGTGCCCACGGGCTCTGCCTCGGTGCACCCCCCACCATCTGCCCCCCCCCCGAGAGGGAGGGGACCTCACTGTGGCCTTCCCCTTCCAGGCTTCCCTGACTCAGTCTGAAATGAGAACCAAAGGAAATGAGGAGCCGGCAGTTCATTTGCGAGCTGCATTGTGTTGGGGGCTCTTAATTAGACCTAATTAGACTAATTAACTTTCAAATGAGAAACTTGGATTTTTTTCTCCTCTCTCCATCGCTTTCTCTTTGTTCCCCTTTTGGAAAATGAAACAAGGATAAATATTTGAATGGCTCGCTGCAGCCTGGGAGGGGGGAGCCGGCCGGGAGGGCTGGGGTGGAGGGGGTGGAGGGTGGGGGCTGCCGCCCCTGCCACCCTCTCCCGCGTGCTCAGGCTGTCTGCTCCAGAGCCTGTGTCAGCCGCGCTTCGCTCTTCCCCGGGAAGACCAGGGTGTAGCCGGGTCTCTCCTTAGCAGATGATGCTCGTGTTGCTCCTGGCGCCAGGAGTGGGAGATGAATAAGACGCTGGGTCCCGTGGGGGACGCTGGTGCAGCAGAGGAGGGACAGGGTAACTCAGGGCGGACCCGGCCCCCCGCCCCCAGCCCAGCTGCTCCAGACCCCCACCCAGGTGAGGCTCGGAGAAGGGCCACCCAGGCCCACCCTTGTCCACAGCCTGGAGGGCCCGCTGTGTCCCCTGCCCTGCAGGCCACCAGTGGTGGCACTTTCATTGGCAAAGGTGGCATTCCCAGAGGCACCCGACCTCGTCCGCCTTCCCCTGAGAGCGGCCCCACAGCCTCCTGCTTCTCTCTATACACAGGCAGCTGCGTCTGGGGGAGTTTGAGTATTAGATGGAATAACCCTGGAATGTGTTCAGCCTGGGGCTGCACCCGGGGAGACCTGATGATGTCCTGAGCTGTCCTGTCTCCCCACAGCTCCCTACGTGTGGCTTCAGCATCCTGCCCCAGGGTCTCCCCACCTGCAGGCCCTGCCCAGGGGGGACCTGCCAGGCCCACGGGTAACCTGAGCATTGCAGCGAAGCCCCACCCCTCCAGAGGGCCTGGGACCTGCCGTCTTCCTGACGTTTCCCTCCCCAGAACCAGACAGGGAAGAATTCTGACACCGGCACCTCTAGGCTTCCTTATTGATTCCCCTCTGTCTCAGCCCCAGTCGCCGGGGTGGGTTGTGGCCCCAAGGTGGGTGCTGCCAGCAGAGGAAGGAGGAAGCTGCTTCTGCTGCTGACACTCTGGAACCTGCTCAGGGCAGGGGGCAGCTCCCACCCACCCTCCGAGCCCGCCGCCTCCCTGCGGCCCAGCCTGTTTGCAGGGCTCAGCATTAGGGACAGACTTGGGTGAAGGCTCCAAGCAGGCCTGGGCAGGGTGGGCTGCAGCAGACTTGTCTGGATGCCATCTGGCCAGGAGCTGCCCAGAGCACCTGGGCACAGAGAAGCTGAATGTGGGGAGACTGGTGCCACATCTGCTGGCCCCTGGTGGGGGCTCGGACAAAGGGGGGCACCCCATCTGCACGGCCTTTGCATCAGCCGGGCGGGAAGCAGGCCGGCACAGGCTGCCCATCGGGGGCCTTCCTCCGGGGCTTCCCGCCCCGGCAGCTTAGAACCCACAGTATGTGGTTGCAGGCGGAACTTGGGCCCCGCAGCGGGGCTGGGCGGGCCACCTTCATCTCTTTCAAGTCCTGCCCTCCGGCTCTCAAGCTCTGGGGACTTGTTATCCTGGCTGGGTCTTCCCAGCAGGATATTCTCCTGGATGACAGCTCCCTGAAAACAGAGGGTCTGGCTCAGAGTCAGAAAGAGGGTGTGCGGGATGCCTCCAGGCCTCCCCTCGCCCCTCCCAGAGGCAGGCCCCAGCCCACAGGGCGGACTTGAACCCTTGTTTCTGATCCACGGCCTCCCCAGCGTTGGTGCCGACGGACACTGAGGGTCCCAGAGCGCTGAGCCAGGCGGCCCCTTTCCCCTAGAGAGATCTCAGGCCTGCTGCGTCGGGCAGGAGTTCTGTGCCAGGCTGTGCAAGTCCGAGTTTTGCAAAGCCAGCTCCCGGACGCCCCGTCCCTGCAGTGCACTGGCTCTGAGCCGGGGGCTGGCCAGGCCACCGGCAGGGGCGCTGCCAGGCGGGGTAGAAGCTGCGCCGAAGGGAAGGTTGCTTTTCTCTCCCCGAGCTGGAGCCTCTCCGCTTTGGGGTGGGAGGTGGCATGGGGACGCCGAAATTTCAGTCCCCAGCTGTCACTCTCTCTCCCCCGGACAGCCCCCGCCCTGCTGCTCTTGTTCCAAATGTCCTTGCAAGCTCTCTCGCACCAACCTGGGTCCCCTTGGCAACTTCCTCCCGCTCTAGGTGGCCCCGGGGGGTGCTGGAAACACTGGAGTCTGAGAACCGCCAGATGCAGAAAGCGTGCTGTGGGGTTTTTCCATTGCTGCCACCTGCATTCTCCCTGTTCTCTGCTCCCTGCCTTCCCCCAGCGCTGCTCACAGGCCTTCTCCCTGACCAGAGGCTCTCCGCCTGTCTGTCTGTCTGTCTGTCCCCATCACCCGCTGCAGACCCCGGGCCTCTGCCCGCAACACCCCAGGGCTTTGTTAGCACAACTGAGTTCAAATGTCTGATTAGTCCTTAGGAGATCGAGGGGTCAATTTTCCACAGCTTCTTCCTCTCCATTTAACTAATTTAACTGCACGATTGTTACAAATTTCATTTTATTATAGCCCTGCTTCTCAGTCCAATTGAATTACTAAAATCTCATTTTCTCAGAAGTGCTGAATATGTAATCAGAGAAAAAATTATGCTCCCGTCTGCCTATTAGGACGGTTCATGCATGTGTGAGCCATGTGACATGTGATGGCCACACGGACGGACGGCCCACGTGCGGTGGGGTGGCCTCCCGGGGTGGGCGCCCCCGAGGGGCGGAGCCTGCCCCCCCACCCCGGCGTGCGTGTGGCTGGGACCATGTGTGTGCAGGCAGCCCCGTGCTCGCAAGAGGGGAAACCACATCAACTCCCCGATTACAGATTAAGCAGTATCTGTGGGCCATTGTAATTAAAGGGAAATTCAATTCCCTTCTAATGCCCCATTATGCTGGGCTCCGTGAGGTGAGGCTGCGATCGCGCCGCTGGTCTGATGGGACCCGAGGTTCCAGGGAGCGTGAGTGGCGGCCAAGGCCTGTCCTCCTTCTCACTCCAGCTTCTCAGCAGGGGCAGCAGGGGAGGAGGGCTGGGAGCTATTTTCTGATCTGCCTGGTCCCCGAACGTCTTCCCACCTCGGCCCCCAAAGGGCCCGTTGTGGCAGCGGTGGCCTGGGCGGCCTCGGGAGTTGTGGGTTTTGATGCTGTGGCTGCTGCCCACCCTGCAGGAGTGTGCAGGGGGGTGGGGGGGAGCACACGGGAAGAGCAAGGGGGTGGATTCTGACGGAAGCCGAAGCCGTGGGAGCAAAGCCCAGCTTTGGGGAGAAAGCCCTTGGACCCCCACATGCCCTAGAGGTGTGTTGTGGTGCAGAAGGACTCAGGTCCCGCAGGGGTGAGGTCACGCCGGGCGCTGGAGCAGGCTGGTCTGCAAAGATGAGACGGAATTGGGGTCTGTGCCAGAGCCACACCGTGTTCCCCGGCCTCTTTCCAGGTCTGTGGGGTTTGTTGGCAGCAAAGGAGCTTCCTGGGGCTCCTCGGTGTCCCTCCCCCAACCTGACCCCACACCCAGGGCCCGGGAGTACCAACATCTGTCTCTATCTTGTCTCTGTGACTTGACTTCTGCTTGCACCCCCCCATCTTGACCCTTCCTCTGCTCGCTCCTACACATCCTTCAAGGCCCCAGCAGAGCCCCCTCCTCCAGGGAGCCCCCCCGAATGCCCCAGACCCGGTGACCCTCTGATAGCTGGTGTATCCTCTGTCCTGCTTCAGCCTCAGATTGTCTTCAGAAGGGCCTAAGCTCTAAATTGCTGGACGGCGAGGCCCGGTGGATGTTCAGGGCCTGGCCCGAGAGATGTTCTTTAGAAAAAGATGAATGGGAGGGAGTGAGCCCCAACTCCTGCTCTCCTGACTGGTCTGTGGGTCTCCCATTGTCCTCTGAGAGTTCTCTGGCTTAGAGGACTGGCAGGTGGGACATGGGTCCTGGCTCTAGGGTGAGGGTACAAGCCTGAAGGAGAGCAGTCTCTGGCTGTTGCCCTTCAACCCAGGGATTGCCCAGACGTCACAGCTGGGGCCTTGGCCTTCCAGGACAGCAGGGACCCCACCCAGAACACCCTGAGGGCCTGTACTGCTCAGATCCCTGCAGCCTGAGGCCTGGGCACCTACTCTGCGCTCATGTGTTCAGGCCTCTGCACAGATTCGGGTGTCCATGCAGCCCCGGGTCTTCCCCTCCGGTATGTTGGGGAAGCTGGGGTCCATGGGACCACCCGCCCCGCCTGGTGGCTGGGAGAGCATCCTGTGTGGCTCTTTCCTCCCAGCCTGGAGCTGTGCCGCATTCCGTAATCCTCAGCTTTATCTACTCGCCTCGGATCAGGGCAGAATTCCCCAGGGCCAGAGCTAGACACTCACTTATCACTCAGAGCACCTGGAAAGTCAGCCTGTGGGCCACCCACCTGCCCTCCCCAGGCCAAGGGAGCCCCAGGACCGGGCGGGTTCTCCAGCTCCTCAGCAGCTCTGGGAGGTCCTAGAGGCCATGCCGCAGTGGCGACCCTCACGTGGTCATGGAACGGTTGCGGTCAGTTCTCCTTGGGGGGGGGTGGCAGTAGTGACCCCTCATGCACCCTCTTCACCAGCATGGGGGGGTGTGGACATGCACACATGCGTGCTGCGGTGTGCCTGGGTGGGTGTGGGGGCCTGTCACCCGTCACTGCCCGGTGTAAGGGAGCTGCCCCCGCTCCATGCACCAAGGCTCCAGGTGCTGGAGGGCAGGCTGTGTCTCGTCCTGTCAGCTGGCTGGTCCCCTGTTTTCTGGTTCCACAGAGGACTCCAGGCAAGAAGCCCGCCACGGGGCAGTGTCGGGGGCCACGTGGAGGTATCAGGTCCACCCAGGGGCACAGCGAGCAGAGCCCTTTGCCTTGCTGTCAGTGACAGGGTGATCAGGGCTGGTCGCCCTCAGTCCGCCCCCGAGGCCCACCGGTCTTGGCCACAGCTGGCTGAAGCTCTGTCCCAGGGCACTGCCCAGGGCTCTGCAGTGAATGGAAGGGGCAGGGCCCTCTGTGCCAAGGTGACTCCAGGGCAGCTGGTCACCCGCCTCACTGTCCTTTGCTGGCCCTCCCGCCCTCCTCCCACCGCCTGCCCTCCCTGTCCTCGCCGCCCCTCCCTGAAGCCAGCTAGCACCCGGCACTGTCCCCAGCCCGTCCTCCGTCTTGTCGCGCCCAACCCACACCCCATGCACACGTTCCCAGAGTCTTGGGCTCCCTGCTGACCCCATTGTGAGCATGTGCTGAGGGTCACAGGATGTCCAGGATGGCAGAGAGTGTGGACACTGGAGGACATGTCCATGGCCACGTTAGAAGACGTGTTGCTCTTGGCCTGGCAGGGCCCAAGGGCCTGGGGCTGGCAGGGCGGGTCCCAGGGACCATGTCCTGCCCCTTCCCTCCTGGGACCCTCTCTGATTGGGACACACAGCTCCCACCACCACACCGGGGTCCGGCACACACTGACTGCCCAGCTTCTCTGACCTAGACCTGGCCAATTTCCCGGGTTCAGCTGAAACAAGGTTGATACTGTCCTGAAGGAATTTTGCTTCAAGGCTAAAGGGAAAGCCAGGGAAAGGGCCCTGGGAGCTTCGGCTAGCCGGTTTCCAGGGCCCAGCTTTTCTCTGGGAGGCAGATCGTCCAGGGATGATGGGGGCTGGCCTGGGAGGGGTGTCAGGTGGGGGGAGCTGGGGTTGGGGGGGTCATCGCCATCACACCTGCAGAGCCGGTGAGGAGGGAATGCTCTGGCACGCCCAGGTCGGCTGGCCCGGTCCCTGCAGCGCTGGGCTTCGATCCACGTGCCGCTCCGGCCGCCCAGCATAGCTGTCCCAAGTTCTACACCCGGGACTCCCACTGCCCACCTGCCACACAGACACCCCCTCTTGCTCCTGCGTGGCCTCACGGAGGGGTCCCTTGTCATTCCCTGGCACCCAGCCGTGAGAAAGTTTAGTACCCAGCTGGTGCTCAAGCAGTGTCTCCAGGACTTAGCCCTGCACTCCCCTTGCTGTCCCTTCCTTTGCCCCCGGGGGTCCCTTCTGCCCATGGATTCAACACGTGTTTAGTTCAGCATGTCGTTAGCCGCAGCAGCTGGGGGCCAGGCTGACCCCCCAGCGCTGACAAGGAGAGACCCCCACCTGTCCCGCAGGCCTGTCCAGAGGGACGCACAGGGCTGGGTGCCGTGGGGGTCCTTCTCCATGGGGCTGCCCTCTGCTCCCTGGGCGTTGTCTTGCCTTTGACAGCGGGTGCTGAGCTTGAGCAGCGGGAGAGCTGTCAGCCAGACACGGGACCAAGGGGGGGCCTGGGGCCTGATGCGCATCTCTCTTCACAGTCTGCCCTCTGGGCAAGGTTGGCTCCTTCCCCGTCAACGTTTGGGAAGAGGCTCTACCAGCCCCTTGCCGGGATCCCAGCCTGTGCACACTCTCAGCTGCCCCAGCCGCTGCCCCCTCCGCATACCTGCCCACGTTTCCCCTCTTCCCGGGTGTCCCCCTGGGGACAGGCAGTCTCACCAGGCCCACAGCCACTGTCCATGGGTGGAGAAGCCTTCCACCATCACAGTGGCCTGTTACCGAGAGACACGTGGGGGCCCGTCCCCGGGAGCCGGCGTAGGACCCAGGGGCCCTAGGTCAAGAATGCTCCAGGAGAAGGCTCCTGCATGGCGGGGCCAGGCCCCTGGCCACCAAAACTAAGTAACCGCGTGGTGCAGTGCAGTGCCTGTGGCCCGGCCTTTACTGGAAGCGCACCATCCCCCCGCAAACGTAGCCCCCAGGAGCTTTTATTCATTTACATTTTAATCGCTCCAGGGAGAAAACAGTGGGCCCCAAGCCTCGGCCCACGGCCCACTGCTCGAGAGCAGGTGCCCTGCTCCCCTTCTCCTTTCGGCGGTAGAGTGTGGGGCTGTTTGGGCCAGCCAGCGTGAGAGCGCCAGGCAAGGTGCTGGGGTCTTCTGGCCCAGAAAGGGGGTGCAGGGCAGTGATCATAACGGCAAACATGGACACAGAGCATCGTGTAACTCACTCCCCCTACCATAGCCCTGCTGTGACGGGCACGTTGTTACCCGTCCTACCTACTGGAGAGACTTAGTGCCGAGTGCAGGGCACGCTGCAGGGGCTGGTCTGGTGGTGGCCGCAGACCACTGCGTAAACAGCCCACGTTTATTGTCTCGCAGCCCTGGAGGCTGGAAGGCCGAGATCCACGCACGGGAAGTGCTGGTTCTTCCAAGGCCTCTCTCCTGGGCTCGGAGACGGCTCTCTTCTCCTGGGTCCTCACCTGCTCACCCTCTGTGCCTGTCTCCTCTTCTTATAAGGACACCAGCCATGTGGGATCAGGCCCCTCAAACCTTTTCATTTCACCTAACTACGTCTTTAAAGACCCTCTCTCCAAATACAGCCCCTAGCTGAGGCGGTAGGGGCTGGGACTTGGATGCAAGCATTAATGCGGGGGGGGGGTGAGACATGATTCAGCCCAACCCCTTCTGAGCTCAGTCACCCCCTTGTGCCACCACTCCATCGTGGGATTATCGTCAGCATCAATAATCGTGATAGCCAGCTGGGGCTGGGTGGCCGGGGAGTGGGGTGCCCTTGTTCATCAAGGCCACAGTGGGCCAAGCTGGATGGAACACGGCTGCCCTCGGCCTCCAGGGGTGGTGGGGGTGGACAGTCTGGGCTGGTGACGACCACCTGGGAGGGACTGCCTGGCCCCCACCTCTGCCCCCCCACCCAGAGAGACAGCTTTCCCGGGGCCGGGAGTGGGTGCGCTGGGAGCCCCGTGCGTTGAGCTCTTCGGGACTCGGGGAGACCTGGCCCTGGCATGGCTGGGTCCTCAGACGTCATCCCCCCAGCCCCTCGGAAACATCATTAAATGGCACCAGCTGTTCCATTGGCTCTGTCGGCCCATGTGGAGCCAGCCATCTGCATTTTTAGTGGGTCCTGAGGCAGGAGCTCCTCTGGCTTCACGGGAGAAATGCTGTGGTCCGTGTTTGTGGAACCAGTGAGTGGACAGCAAGAGGCATTTGGTGGCCTCTCAGAGCCAGGAAAGGAGAAGGGGAAGGCTTGGTGGCCGAGGGGAGGGACGGCTGTCGGTCAAGGGCCAGCAGAGAGGCTCTTGGCCAGGAATAGGCGACTCTCAAGCCCCAAGGGCCAGCAGCAGACTGGCCAGTGCCCGGTGCCCGGGCCAGAACCAGAGAGAGCGTGAGGTCGGACAGACTGGGGGTGCGGGGTGGGGCCTGAGAGCGTGAGAGCACATCGAGGGGAGATAAGCTAGAGGGAAGGGAAGCTGTCCACGAGCAGAGCGGGGTGACCCTCCAGCCCCGCCCCCGCCTCCCTTGCTGGGGAGGCTGCAGACCAGACTGTGTGCTCTGTGGTTTGCCAGGGATGAAATTCATTCTCACCCAGTGACCAGAGGGGAGGAAGACGCTGCCAGCCAAGGGCACAGAGTCCCTGCTCCTGCCGTGCGCCCTGTGCTCTCAGACTCCTGCTGAGGGGCCAGTCCCCGTCCACAGAAGCCAGAGGACTCCTGCAGGCCCAGAGCTCCCCCGTCCTCCTGTCTAGCTCGGGGGCCACAAAACCCAGGCCCTGCCTAGGTTAGGCTTTGCAAGCCACACGGCCCCTGCGGCAGCTCCACGGCTCTGCCACGAACCATGCAGCTGCCACGGACAGTGTGCAAGTGAGTGGGTGGGGCCGGGTTCCAGTAAAGGTTTATTTGCACAAACAAGCCGTGGGCCAGACTTGCCCCACAGGCCATAGTTCGTGTACCCCGGTCCAGCTGACTGTGGTACCCTAGGCCTTCCCAGCTATAGCAGCAGGGAAGTGTCTGGAGACAGGGCCATGGAGACACAGTCACCAAGCCAGTCAGCTCTGAGGAGGGCCTCCCTCCCCTGCGGAGGCAGGACGTGGGGCTGCCAGATCTCTGGGGTCCCTAGCCTTTGGAGCGGGGAGCATCCCAGGCAGGAGCTCTTCCTCGGTGTGGGGCCCAGGGAGACCAGAGTCGGTGGTCTGCGTGGAACCCGGGGCAGTCACAGTGGGTCCCCAAACCTGCGCCCTGGCTCAGGAGACAGACACCTGGGCATCAGAGGCCAGAGACGCATTCTCCTTTAACCGGGTGATCTCTGCAGCCCAGAGCTCATCTCAGATCTCAGAGCCAGAAGGCCAGCCAGGCATCCCCTCCTTCCTGGGCCATCACCCACAGCCTCAAGCGGGCCCGTCCTCAGAGCAGCGGCCAGATCAGCCCCGTGGCCAGAGGAGAGCAGGACCTGGCTCTGGCCTCCCACCCCGCTGGGGGGCAAAGCCAGAGGGGCTGGGAGGGGCTTCACGGGGGCCTCTTTGGCAGACGCAGCTCAGAATCCCCCAGAGGTGCCGGCTGCTGCGTGCCCGGGGGCAGCCAGTGCTGAATCGGCACCAGGGCCTTGGCCTGAAACCCGAACTCTGAGCGGGGAGGGGCAGGGGTGGGGAGCCACCAAGACAGGAGGGTGCCTGGGGAGCCTCCGCCCAAGGGGCGGAGGGTGGACCGTCTCCTTTCAGGTTCCAGAGTCCTCAGGGGCTCCCCTGGCGCCCCGACCATCCCTCACCATCCCCCGTCTGGGAGACAGTTTCTTCGTCCCCGTGCTCTGGAGTGCCAGGGGTCTGGGGGTGTCCTGCCCCCCCACCCCCCGTGCTCCGTCCTTGCCCCGATCTCCCTGCCCCCACGCTCTGGTCCTCGTGGTCTCGCTGCCTCTGTTGTACAACATTATCATTTCATAATACTCTGAAATATACATGAAGTTGGCTGAATGCAGACAAAATTGCACCATTTACTGCATGAATATTTCATGCTGGCTTCGCTCCGAGGTGTCCGTCTGATGGAGCTGGGAGCCTGCTGCCTGGACCTCCCTGCCCATTCGCCTCCTGCCCAAGAGCGGGCAGTGCTGGCCCCTCTGCCAAGTTGGGGTTGCTGGAGACGGAGAGAGGAGACAGTGCTGAGGGGTCCCATGGTTGCTGGGGGGACTGTTGGGGTTTGGGGGCATGCGGCGGGTCCTGAGCTACTTTGTAGCAGCCACACCCCCACGTTGTGGGTTGGGTATTCAGAATAAAATCCTAACAAGGCAGAGAGTCCTGGGGCGAGGGCAGGAGCCACAGGGCACCCATGTGCTGCTCTTCCATGATGCCCCAGCCCCGGATGCTGTCCCCACGGTGCCCTGGCTCCATTCACATCACGGCACGGCCACGGCAGCCTCCCCTTCTGCTAACTCCCGAGTCCAGGCTGCTGCGCCAGAGGCCACGGAGGGCTGAGGAACCCTGTGGTCCTGGGAGGCAGGAGATGGGCCCTGTGCGTGAGTATGTGTGTGCACCTGTGCAAGGTGATGGGTTTACAGGCCATTCAGGTGCTCGCTCCCAGGGGGTGCTGGGGAGGCCCTGCCTCTTGCCAGCTGAGCAGTGTGAAGCCCCTACTGCTCTCTGCCCGCGGTCTCCCCTCATCAGAGCAAGGACAGGTTGATGGGACAGGTGCCAACAACTTCGGCCTGGCCTCACCCCCATCTCCTGGCCACGTGGCAACTCTGAGGAGGCAGCAGGCCCCTGCTCTTGACACTGTGGTGCCCTTTCCCATCACCTCTGCCCTGGACCGCCCCCTCACTCAGGTTCCAGTCCTTTCCTACAGGCACCGCGTTTCCTCTGCCCACGGTCCCCTCCACCCATCTGATCACTGATTCATTTTTGAGCACCTGCTGTGTGCCCAGCAACGTGACAACACTGGGGATGTGGCAGAGAACAAGATTCGCATGGTCCCTGCCCTCATGGGCTTGCGGTCCCCTGGCGCACAGGGACACCAGGCAGAGAAACTAAGAAACTGTTTGCAGAGTGGCCTCCGCGCTATGAAAACAGGGTCCTAAGGTGGAGGCCTACAGTGGCACCACTGACTTTAGGCAGGGTGGACGTGGAGGACATCTCAGGGGTGGTGTTTAAGCTGAAGGACTGGCAGAAGCTGGGCATGGAGAGACTGAGGGGAACAGCATTATAGGCACAGGGAATGCCATGTACGGAGGCCCTGAGGCAGAGGGAGTCTGGTGTGTCCAAACAATGGCTGCAGCCAGGTGTGCAGGGCAGGGTTGGAGAGGGAGGCAGGGGTGCGACCAGCAGGGCCTTGTGGACCTGTTTGTGAATTGTTCTCAGAGAGGGAAAGGAGAAGTGAAATCATGAAGAGGTTTTAGGTAATGGAGAGACACTGTCCAACATATGCTTCGTTTTAACTCCGTCTCCCTGGCGGCTGTGGGAGCCGGAGGCAGGGGGGGACTCGCCCCAGCGCTGGGTTAGTCGGGCTCTCGGCAGCTGTTGTTGGAGGGTGAAGCTGCTCGTTCCAGGGCGGGCAGCCCAAGATTAGGCCCAGCCTGCAGGTCCTCGCCAAGGGGCAGGGGTGCAGGGTGAGAGGGCAGGGCTGCAACAGCAGGTGCAGAGTGGCAGCCTCCGCAGTCCCAAGTGGGCAGAAGCATTCATGCCCACGGCCCACGGCGGGAAACCAGGTGCTGGGGGTGAGGTTCTGGGACTGCAGTCACTCTGTCCTGCTTTCTTCTCCATGTTTGTGCAACAAGATCGTGAGGGAGCACGTGGGAAATGTGCTGTGTGTCATTGGGCAAGTCCCTCTGCCTCTCTGGGCTCCAGTAAATGTGAAGCATGGGCCCACGGTGATGCGCGCTTTCACCACTTCTGTCATCTTGAAGCCCCCAGCCCCGTTCAGCAAGCATTCCTAGCACGCAGCCCCAGCTGAGCTCGCACCCACCACCACCCCCAGCAGCGCCAAAGTGGGCTTCTCACGGAGAAACAGTTTCCCAGCCAGGGGAATTTGGAAATTCTTTCAATCAGGCATGAGGGTCCTTCAACACCTTCTCGAACTCCCCATGTCCTTAGCCTCCCTGACCATGCCGTCGGCCCATCTGGGCTGGAATTAAGTGCCGGGAAACAGGGTGACGGTTGGTGGATCCTGCTTCTGGTCCTTGTCTAGCCTGCTGTGCCCGACGCAGCACCCCCAGGCTGCTCCAGGACCTAGGGGGTCCACGTTCTGCACATGGGAGGGGCTGCAGGGCAGAGGGCGGTGCACAGCTGGGACCAGGGTGAGGCGGGGGCAGGACTGGGGGCAGGGAGGAGAAGAGACCCTCTCAGAGGGCAGATGCCTCTCCCTGCACCGTTGGGAGTGAGTAGGGGTGTAGTGTGCCACACAGCAGCCCCCCCAGCCAACCCTGGGCACCCACGTCTCCACCCCCCAACCTCTCCAGAGAAGGGCCAGGAATGTCCCTAGGCGTGCTCTGGGCTGCAGAGGGACGGGCAGTGAATACGCCGAACAAGGAATGGGCAAAGGCGCCCAGGTCCGGGAAACCAGGATCCGTTCTCCTGCACAGAATTGGCGGGGATGAGCCCCCAGGGTCGCCTGGCACCCTGCTCTGCCTACGGGCTCTGCCCCTCTCCCTTCATCTCTCACACGCTGCTCTCACACTTCTGCAGCCCTCCCTGCCTCACCTCTGCCTGGCGCTCTCGCTGGGCCTTCTCCGGCCTTCCTCGCTCCATGTCCCTCTGGGGCATCCCCCTGTGCCTCGACCTCCCCAGGGCTTGTCTGGGAGTAGCCCCCTCTCACAGCATTCTCCACCCCCATGGCTTGTGTGCAGCCTGCAGATGTGAAACTCAGAAGGAGCGCCCTCGTCCCCAGGTGGGGGTGGTCCCGGGCCTGGCCGGAAGGTGCCCTCCCTGTCCCGGCCTCTCCATCGCCGTGGGGGCCGGCCCCCTGGCCCTGCAGCTGTTGCCCCGGCTCCTTCGCACGGGCCAGCAGCTGGGGCCGCGCTTTGCTTTATCTGGAGGCAGTGTCTGTGTTTGCTGAACCATATCCACCGCCTCCCGGCTCCAGTGTGGTTGAGCTGGGGGTGCCTGGGAGGGGTCTCTGCAGCCCACTGGGGCCTCGACACGGCTGGGAGCCTGCAGGGACAGGGCCCTCTGGGTCTGGGCTCCCATGGTCCCTTCCACCCCTAACCTTGTGGGCAGCCCCAGATTCCCAGCCCAGACCAGCTGTAGCCCACCAGCTGTTTGGGGGACACTGCCTGGATTTGGGGGCTGGTGGGTAGGAACAGAGTCCTCTGGCTTCCCTGCCCCTCCTGCCGCCCTGGTTCTGTGTGTTGGCCCCTCTGGAGCTGGGAGCAGCCGGTGGGTGGGCTCTGTGAAAGCTCCTCTCTTCCTTCTTCCCCTCCCCCTCCCAGGGCCTGTGCTCTCTGCCAGGAAGACCCTTCCCCAGCTCCCAGGACTCCAAGTCCCACCCCTGCCCTCCAGCCTTTCTTGACGGCCTGCCCCACAGGAGTGCATGTCTTGTCCATCTCTGTGTCCGCCGAGCCCGCCCGGGGCAGGTGTCATCCCTGCTGCTCGTGGCTGCTGTACCCCAGATTCCTTGTGCGTGTTGGGGGGTAACACTGGTAACGTGCGTCGTGATTGATGCCCAGGCCCCATCAAGACTTTATTGTTCTGAGTGTCCGGGTGCCCAGCCGAGCAGAGGGACAAGCGTGGCCTTGAGGTGGCCCTGCGTGGGAGAGCAGGGGAGCAGCGGGGTGGCCGGGGTTCCCAGCTGGTGCTCTGTGTGGCAGGCAGAGACCAGGCACTTTGCAAAGACAGGTCTCCCCAGGCAGGGGATGGCATGAGGAGTGAGCCAGCCTTCATTCTCCCCACTGTGCAGATGGGGACACTGAGGCTCAGAGAGGGCAGATACATGCCCGAGGTCACACAGCTGTGTCCAGACAGGAGCATCCGCCCGGCTGGCTGGGATTCCATTCATCCCTGATGCCCCCAGTGCCCCTTTCCACCTTCACCTGTGCTCTGGAAGGTGGGGGCTGTCTGAGGATGCCGCCAGGTGGGGTACTGATGGGGACGTGAGGACAGAGGAGGTCAGCCTCCGCTACCTCAGGCCTGGCCCTGCCCCACAAGGTGGCCGTCTGTCTGAAATTCAGTGGTGGCCCTGGGCCTCAGAGAAGGGGGGAGCCATCACGGCCATGGGGTAGTTGTGAGGCTTGTCGGGAGGACCCCCTGCCTCCCATTCTGAACAGCAGGGACATGGTACAGGAGTGTCAGAGTCACCCCGGGGGCTGCCATTTGGGCTGGGGAAACTTGGGAGTATGGGAATGAAAATAGAACAAATTGGGGGTGGGCGCCATGTGGCCCCACCGCTCCTGCCTGCCCCCCTCCCCCGCCTTCTCTCTCTGGAGCCCTCCTCCTGGGCTTCTCCCTCCCTGCACATCCCCCCACCTCTGCCCCTACCTGCCTGTGTCCTTGATGGCGGGATGCACAGGCCCCGCAGCAGCCCCACTCTGTCCCTTGATCAGAGCGAGTGCCCTACCCTCGCACGGCCGCCCTGGACACTCCAGCAGGAACCTGCGCAGACCCCAATCTCGGTCTCCCCGAGGTGTGGCCGTTGCCCCAGCTGTGGCCGGCTGGCCCGCCGCCACCCACTGCTTCCCACCATGCCTCAGACTTTCTTATGCTGACCTGAAGGGCTGGTCCTGGCCAGGGGACATCAGGTTTCTGGGCGCCCCTCTTTGTCTGCTCCCAAGTCAATGCTCCCTGTACCCCTCCTTACCCCTGGCACTTAACAGGAGTCCCTCATACAGGCAGGAACAGTCTGCTTGTAATACCTGCCCTTCCAGAGAGGAAGGAGCCGGCTGCCCGTCTCTGTCAGCTTGGCCGTGGCCTGCAGAGATGCCCGGGGCCGGATGGCGGCCACGCCACCCCGTTCACCCTGCACGACTGGTCTCTCTCGGGGAGCCGCAGGTCCCTTTGTCAGCAGCCCCACCCCGCTGGCTGTCCAGCGGGGTGGACGAAGGCTCCAGCAAGCACACGGGCCACCCACCGCAGAGTGCACGGGGCGCTGTGCCGGCTGGCGGGGGAGGAGGCCTGTGTGTGGTCCTGCAGGAGGACTTTTCCACGGATGCCCCCAAGTCACACTTCGCAGGGCCTCACATGCCTCGCTGCCTCCTTGCTGCCAGCCTAAGTCCCTGCTCCCGCAGCCCAAACCCTGTCCCGGCCAGCCCCCTTCCTCCCCGCCGGACAGCACCACTGTCTGCACACGGAGCAAGTGAGGGGAGGTGCAGGGAGAGTGTGGTTGTCGCTGCCCGGAGGGTGGGGGGAGCTGGGGAGCCCAGCCCCACCCCCGCCCCACCCCCCGCTCCCTCCTCCCCCCAGCAGGCCGGCTCCCTGCGGCTGGACCATACCAGGGAGGGGCCGTGGAGCTGCCTCCCATGCTCTACTAACCCCCAGATGGATGTTTCCACCTCCTTCCTTGCATTTGCTAATTTGGAAGCACCACCCCCAACGTAACCCTGGCAATAATAATGAAGCTGTTGCCTTCCCTGGCAACCGGCTGGGGTCTCTCTCCGGAGCCACGGGACCCTCAGGCCTTGGAAGGTCTTAGAGGTGCCCTGGCATCGGTTGGTGGCTGTCAGCTGAGTGGGCCTCACATTCCCTCAAAGCCCAGGGCAGCACAGGGGTTTTATTAGTGTTTTTTCCACGAATTGTTTTCCAGGCCCTTAAACTCCTGGAGAAAGCCCCAGACTGTCCCCTCTCCACCCGCCATGGTCTTACGCACAGACAGGAGCCAATTCAATGCCTAGGGGGTGGTCTCAGCCTTTCCTGCCCTCCGGAGAGAGTTCAGTGGGGGCCGGCCGTCCATGTGGGCCTGCGGAGGGGGCTGGAGGCGCCCGTGGGGACGGTCCGAGATCCTGAGCCTGAGCTCCCGCGACAGAGGCTTCCAGCTGGCCGACTCGCGGCTCACGTCGGTGCTGCGATTCGACTTCACTCTCAGCCACCCGTCTGGTAGCGGGCCTAGGCTCCAGTTGTTAGCCTTGTCTGGGGCCTGGGCAGCAATGGCCCAGGGAGACTGCATAGCCTGTGGTGGGTGTCCCGTGGCCAGCCAAGCGGCAGAGGCAGGATTGGGACCACAGCCCGACTGTGGGGCACATGCTTCCTCCCCGTCCCGGGGCCCCACCCTTGTCTCCCCCTCCCGGGGCCCCGCCCTTGTCTCCCCCTCCCGGGGCCCCACCCTTGTCTCCCCCTCCCGGGGCCCCACCCTTGTCTCAGCGTCGGGGTAAGCAGGTTCGGCTGTGGGGCCTGCCCATCTGCGGCGTTAGTGCTGCCCCCATCCCCCGGGCCACAGCAACAGAGCGCAGGGCGGCATCAGCTTCTAGAAACATCTAGACCCAGACCCAGACCCAGTCATCCATCCAGCCGGAGACCTGGAAAGAACTTCTGAGTGAGGCAGTTGCAGGGCTCCGGAGAGACCCTGGCAGGAAACTGGACTCCAGATCTGGGGCTGGGAAGTTCGGGAGATGCGAGCTGGAAACTCCGGGCACACGGGGCGAGGAGCGTGGGCGGCCACCACTCCCCAGGCTGAGAACAAGGACGTTGCCCTGGCATCCGCCTTTGTCCCCCATCCCTTCCCGTGCCTCCGATGTGCCCTGGCGTCCCAGGTGAGGGTCCCAGGCGAGGGTCCCAGGCGGGCGAGGATGTGAGTCACAGCCTGGAGGCACGAGCGCCGGGACCCTCCCTGCCACCCCCGGGCCGCAGGCTTACGCCCGCCAGGCACCCAGCAGCCGTGTCCACCCCAGGCCCCAGCCGAGCTCCTGGGCCCTGCCGCAGCGGCGGCTGCTTTGTATGGACAGCGCGGCATTTTGGGTAATGAAATATTCACAGGTCAGTGATTCCTTGAGAAATGATGGGGATCAGTCGATTCCTTTTTCAGGAAGTAATTTTCTTCCCCTTCGCAGCCTCTGCTTTGTGTTGACGATCATTAGCATGAGAAGAGGGGCTGGATCAGAAGGCACTTGTCAGAGCTTGGGACCAGCCCCGGCCTTATAGCCTGGGCCTGGCCGAGGGGCCCCGGCCTCCACGCACACACGTGGGGTGGCAGGTGGGGGACCCCGCCGGCTCATAGCCAGGGCTGGAGGGGGCTGGCTACTGGCCCTTCAGGCGTCTTGCCAGCCGCCCTCCCCCGGGACACCCCAGGTTGGGGGCCAGGGTCGCATAGCCGCTTCCCACACTGAGTTCAAATCGCAGCTAAGGTTCACAAGTTAGTGTCTGTACCTCGGCCTCCCCTTCCGTAAAATGGGCTACACAGGCCAATGTGGGTCTGGATGGGGTCTCGAATTCACGAAAGGCATCTGCAGCAGTCGGTATTGAACCGATTTCCTTCTTTCTCTGGCAGGTCACACACGGCCCAGCCCCTTGTGGCCCCAGATCCCAGTGGCACCCCACTGTTTCCACCAAACCCACAGCCACCACCACAGCCACCCCCTGTCTGTGACCACGGCTCCTGCTGACGTGGGCCGTGCCATCTCTGACGGTGGACATGTGCAGGTTCTTTGTTCCGGTTGGATGGGCACCGGCACCAATGTCCACAGTCGGACGGTGGGTGGGAGCCCACTGCTGGGAGGTGGGCCTGGGGTGACCTGGGTGGGGGAGAGGCCTCCTGCTTATGCGCTGCTTTTCGGTTTTGGTTTGTTTTCTCTGTAAGATCAGAAGCCGAGGATCTGGCCACAGGGTGCATCTAGGAGCCAGGCAGGGGCCCATGTTGATGGTACTTTACTAAAAACTGGAGCACGGAAGGGGGTGGGGGGGTCACCTGGGTGGCGCAGTTGGTGAAACATCCAACTCTTGATTTTGGCTCAGGTCACGATCTCCGGGTCATGAGCTCGAGCCCCGTGTCTGGCTCCACGCGCAGTGCAGACTCCGCTTGGGATTCTCTCTCTCTCCGCCTCTGCCCCTCCCCCCCCCCGCTGGTGCACACTTAGGCTCCCCCCCAATTAAATAAATAAATAAATCTTGAAAAAAGAAAGACTAGAGGGGACAACAGTGTTGCTGCCGGACGGCCTGCCCAATGGCTGGCAGCAGGGGGCTGCCCACTCTGCTGGGGTCACTTGCCCACCTGCCCCCTTCCACGTGGTGAGATTGACCAGAAGAGCAGGAGCCCACCCTACTCCCCAACACAGCCGCCGCAGGGGGGCTTTCAACAGGCTGTCCCATGGGACCAGCCAGCGGCAAGACCCTTCGAACGAGCTCTCCCAGGCTCAGGTGGGGACCAGGACTGGCCTTGGGAACCAAGCGGGCTGCAGACCTTCACCAGGACTGACTAGGACTTGGGGACCTAGTCTGTCCAGGTGCTGCACTCGGCCCTCCCACAAGCTGAGGGGCCCCTCATGTCACACATGAGCCAGCCCCGGCTGGGGTGAGAAGGGTCACCCTGTGTGCAGCCCAGCCCGCGCTGTGGGCCGCGGCCCCTCAGAGCCAGGGAGTGGGCCTGGGGATGGCAGTTACATGCCGGTGGGCTAGGGGCCAGGAGACTCCTCTGCTGCCCCCCAGGTGGGCACGAGGCATGCCAGTCTGCCCTGCAAATACCTGGGCACCGAAGGGCCCTGCCTAGAGACAGGCAGCTGCTTACGGTGTCTTCCAGGGCCCAAGTTTGAGCCAGAACAACTCAGGGAACGGAAGAGTGGAGGCTAAGCCTGAACCTCAAGCTGATTGGGGACCAGGCCCTGGATCGTGAGTTCAAGGCCAGACAGTGAATCGACAGACTAGGTTTAATGCTCTCCATTAGCATGGGGTCCCCATGGCAGTGGGAAACTAAGGGAAAACAACAGTTCGCAGCCTGCCAACTGGGCCCCCAGGGGACCTGTGTCGATGCCTTGAGAGCTGAGATTGCACAATTCAGGGGTGCTAGTGGCATCTAGGGGGTGCTGTGAGCCTGCTACCATGCACAGGACACCTCCCACATGGAGAAGGACCCAGCCCCACAGGTCAGTGGTGGCCTGAGCTAACGTGGTAGGAGGTGGGCAGGCCTCAGCTACGGGGGCCTAGACAGGCTTCCCCAGACCAGACCTGGCCCAACAAAAACGGGAATATGCGGGCAGAGCATCCTCAGCTCCCACCCCATGAAAGGCCGGTGGTGACGGGCCTCTGCAGGCCCCGAGGAGGCATGGCTCTGCCCAACGGGGGTGGCTGGGCCTCACTGGCAGGAGGCAGGGCAGCCCCCGAGGAGTCCGTGCCCACGAGGCCACCTCCAGCCATGGCTCGAGCCAGTGCTTAGACCCTCCAGGGATGGGATGCTGGCAGTGGTAGTTTTTAAAATTTCCAAGGTGATTTCAGTGTGCAGCCACGTTTGAGAACCCCCAGTCCACAGGTGGGCAGCTGGGAGCTGGTTTGAAACGCAGAAGTTCAGGCCAGCCCCCTGCTGCCGAGTCAGGGTCTTGGCAGGACCCCCGGGGAGGCGGATGAAGCTTCAGGGGTGAGACATACAGTGTCTGTGCTGAGGCCCCAGCCCACACTCAGAAACTGGCAGACAGGATCTGTGCCCCCGACTTGTGCTCTGGGTTTCTGAGCTGTTTTCCTCAGCTCTCTCTGTGTTCCCCACCCCACCCCCCACCCCCCCGCATTTTACTGGGACAGGCAGCACCTAAACGCTCTGGGCTGTGTTCAGCAATGTTCTGCTGAGAACCCCAACGGGTTATTCCAGATTCACCTGATCCCATGCAGGAGCCAGCTGAGCAGGCACGTGGGCCCATCGGCTTCTGCCTTGGAGCCTGGTAACAGTGCGGAGGTTGGGGGGACAGCAGTGCCCCTGCCCATTTGATGGACCAGGCGCGGGGGGTGGGCCCGGTGGAGACACAGAGGAAGGGCGGGCCTGCAGCCTCCTGTGTACTCAGCACATGTCCTCCCCCACAGGGCCGTTCCTGTCCAGGAAGCAGGGCCCAGCTCCTCCTGTCCAACGCCAGGCCTGGTCACTCAGTCATCCTCCTCTGCAGGGGGTGTCTTGGCAGAATGAGCCACAGGTGTGGGCCAGCCAGGCCTCCAGTCTCAGGGGGTACCCCGGGGGCCAGCCTCCCCTCATGGGCTGTCCTTGAGTGGAAGGATGGGGGCAGCGAGCAGGCGGGAATGGACGGGCCCTGAGGAGCACCCAGTGCTGGCCTGCCCCTCGGGGGGCACGGAAGCCCTGGGTCAAGGTCCTTATAGACTAAGAACGGGGGGAGGGGTCTCTACAACTTCGTGCTTCCTGCCAGAAGGGCTCCGAGGGCCACTGCCTTTCAAAGTTGGCTGTGGCTTCCAGGCTAGAGGGTGACTGTGCCCCCATTCCCATCCCTGAGGAGCCCCTGGGCCAGTTTCGAGTCGGCTGACAGGCTAAGCGGGTGCCCTGGGGGCTGGAACAGAGGTGTCCCTGGCACAAGGGAACCGTGGCTCTGGCAGCTGAGCCCCCCCCCCCCATCTGTGGCTGGGAACCGCTCTGCGAGGTCGAGAAGGTAACATGCCTGGGGGAGACCCCCATGCGGTGGCTGGGGCCCAACCAGGAGTGGAGGAAAAGGGAGGAAAAGAGGCAAAGAGAGTCGGAGGGAGGGCAAAAGTGACCGCGGAGACCCGATTTGCAGGAGCCCCCAGGACAGCACGGTTCAAGGCCAGAGGCCCGGGTGACCCTGATGCTGCACCTGCGGGCCGGGGTGACCCCTGGGCTGTCTGTGCAGGATGGAGGCCAGTGTGCGCAGAGAACAGGTGGAGCTCCAGGTGAGCAGAGCCAGTGCAGGGTGAGCACCAGTCCCTCCTCCTCTCAGACGTGGGGCTGTCCACGATGCAGGCCGCGGCCCATGCTGCCGGGGGCCCGTGTCCACCACAGACCCGGCCAGCTCCCCGGAAAGAGCAAGATACAAGAATCACGTCCTCTTCCAGTGGCCAGCTCTCGGAGGCGCCCTGACAGCAGGGTGGGCAGAAGTACTGGGACATAGACCCCTTTGCTCCAGGTCTCACCCCATACCCCCTCCACCCCACTGCCCTGCCCTACCCGGGGTCTGTCACCTTCGTCTACTTGTCCCCCAGACTGGACTCTGTGGGACGCCAGGAGGGGCCTGGTGCAGGGCTGCAGGGGAGGGGGCAGCACTCTTGCCCCCCATCTTCAGACCGGCCCCTTGGTAAGGCTCCGGGAGGCCCCATGGGAGCCCTGCCCCTCCCCCCAGCGAGTCCAGACCCCCTCCCCCACTTAGTGAGAGCCCCAGGCGTCGCACACCCCACCACGGACCGGTCTGCATGGAGGAGGCAGCCTCTCCGCCGCCCCCTCCCTCCCCACCCACACGTGGCCACGTCTCCCTCAGAAGCCCACTGTAGTTAGGCTGCTGCCCCAGTGGGGGGGGGGGGGGGTGCGATCCCCTGGCCTGGTCCGTCCTGCTGTGGTCAGCAGGGTCGGGAGGGGGCATCCACAGAGAAGGGGCATCTTGGAATGGAAATTCCATTAGTGTTCAGCCATGGGCAACAGGGCCTGTTCAGAGAATACATTCAATTAAAAATTGATTTTTCAGTGTAATCTCCGTCATAATGAACCACATTCAGGCCCCTTCCCACCATCCCGGACAGTGTGGCCCTCACCCGCCCGGCCCAGCCCTGCCGCCTCCTGGCCTCCACCCCTTCGTGGGGAGGATTATCGACCGAGGGGGCTGGGGGCCAGGGAGGGGCCCATTGTCACCGAATTGGGGAATAATTACAAGTGAGGTGCACGGAGGCTTTTGTCAGTGAAAGTGTCACGGTGGTAAGTCTTTTTATTTACCACGAGGTTGTGTTTTCTGTGTGGCTCCGGTTAAAAGTTGCAATATTTAATTTTCCTGGATCCAGACGGCATCTGAAAAGCATCATACAATGAAAAGAGCTCCAACGTTTTTCCTCCCTCTCTTCTCACAAACTCAAAGGCACCAGGCAAGTGCCCGGCCCCGCGAACTCTGCTCCCAGGCACCCCTATTTCTTGGGTGTTCCTTCTCTTCCGGCTGTTTCCCCGCATTTCTCTGCCTTCCTCTGAGGTCAGGTAAGGGAGGCTGAGCTGGTTCTCCAAAGCTCCCTGGGGTGTCTGGGCCCTGGAATTACGATGAACACGCTCCTTTCCGGCAGCATGCCTTGCATTGTGGGGCCCGGAGGCGACATGGCACTGTGCTATCCACTTACCTGCATTAACCACCTGCCTGGGCGGGCTCTGTTCGGATACCTGTCTTCCCACAAGGAAACAGAAGCCCAGAGCAGTGAGGGACTCTCCGCTACTCAGGACTGGAGCTCATGCCTGCAGGACCTCGGTGCGTGGCTATGGTTCCGCTATATTTGGAATTGGAATGCCCAGCCCCATTCTACCTCCCTCCTAACCCTCACCTGCTGATTTGCTGTGTGACCTCAGGCCCTAGGCTCACCCTCTCTGAGTCTCTGTAAAAAAAAGAAACCTAAGCCTGGCTACTTGTGATGTAATTGCAAATTGAGAATTAGTTCCCCGGGAGACACCCTTCCAGCCCCCCAGACAGGTCCTCTGCCTTCTGCCCCGGCCTGTGGCCTCCTTGGCTGTGCTCCCCAGGTGACTCCTGGAAGCAGACAGGACTCCCAGCTGGCCACAGCCTTTCGCACTGAAGCATTCACTGGCCCCAACTCCAGCTTCCTGTTTGTTCAGGTTTTTTGGATTGTGGTTTTTGGTTTGTTGTTGTTGTTTGTTGTTGTTTGTTGTTATGACTGATTCCAGCTACACTAGGAGCAGACCAATCCATTCTTCTTGCTTGTTACTAAAGGACAGGGTCTTTGTCCCCTCCCAAGCCCACCCGGCCTGCTGTGGTCACTACTCTGGGGACTCACGGTCTCATCCTTTCTTGCCAGGCTCCCTGTTTTCGTCTGTATTCACGGCTGATTTGAGCCACCTTGCTGAGCCCTGGGGTCCTCCATACCCTACGTACAGAACTGCATCCCCAGGCAGTGTCCAGGACCTGACCCACTCCAAAGCCCTTCCTTCACTGCCTCGGCCCCTCCCCCTGTCCTCCTGGCCCTCAGCAAGGTGCAGCTCCCAACCCCGCTACCGGGGTCCAGGGGTCCTTATGCCCTCCCCCCCAGTCCCACCCCACATGGTATCAGTCTGTGGTTCCTGAAGACCCCTGCTTCTGGTAGGCCTGGGGCAAAGAGTTCTGGGTCGGAGGAGTGTGGGAGACGGCAGGTTCTAGGCAGTTAAACACATCTCTTTCCTACAGAACATCTTGGGGCCTTCCCTAGAACATTCCAGGAGCCTGGAGTTCCACAGCACATGACTTGGGCAGTGCTGGTCCAGGGAAGATGGCCTGGGCTGTGGGTGGGCTGGCGTCTCTCACACCGTGCCTCTGTGAGCTGTGGGATCTTAGCCCCGCCTCTGAGAGCCTCAGTTTTCCCATCTGCAAAAATGAGGCTGGTGACGTGGCCTCCCGGGGCCACTGTGAGCTTTCCAGCTGACGTAGACGGACGTGCCGGCACGCCGCTGCTGCTGGCCCACGCGGGCATCTGGAAGCACACATGTGCGACTGGCGGCCGGCTGGTCCGGGGCTTCCTGCAGATGCCCCAGGAGGGGCTTGGCACAGCCTTGCTGCCAGAGCCTGGGGCTCAGAGTGGTGGGACGGAAGTGGCCCTGGGTACAGACACTGGAAACTGCCCTATGTGAGCTGCATGACGCCAAGCCTCTTTCCTCCTCTGGGAGATGAGACATGCCTCTCAGGTGTGGTGAGGAGGGTGCTAAGAGAACAGGCAGGAAGGTTCTGGTAAAGGGATAATGCGTGTGGCCATTGGGGCAGGGTGGGCAGAGCCCCCCCCAGGGCTGCCAGGACCCTCTGGGGAGGCCCCCAGCTGGAGAAGCCCGGCAGCGACATGGGACTTGGCGTGCGTGCTGGGGCTCCTGGTGGGGCTGTGCTCAGAGCCGGCCCTGTCACCTGCCAGCCGGCGGACCATGGGACCCCTACTCGGCTTCCTTATCAGGATCGTGGGGACAGTGACGCCCACCTTGTCCAAGTGGGATGATGAGTCAGTGGGACATCCTGGCCAGTCACAGGCGGTGTGACTGTCCCTCTGTGTCATTCCTGCCGAGTGCCCTGTCCTGCCCTGGCCAAAGCCTCTCTGGGCTGGCACCTAGTCCCAGGCGGTGCCATTTCTGCCTGTGGGAAGGTTTGCTTCTTTCCAAGTCCTGGCCCTAAAGGATCATCCTGTGCTGTCCCACCCAGAGAGGAATCAGAAGGATGGCTTGTCCCCCCTCCCTGGCTGTGGAGTGGTGGCCTCTGACTGCCCAGCCTTGTGGGTGTGGAGTCCAGCATCCTCGTCAGCAGGAGAAGATAAATGTTTTTAATTCAGGGAGCTTTTCATGAGCCAATGAAAGGAAGTAAATCATCCTTCTAGGCCCTGGAGCCCAGAGCTGGTGCCTGGTCACAGTGGGGTAGGAAGCCAAGCAGGGTCACTTGGACGGACCACAGGTGGGCCTGGGGACATGGTCACCCGGGGTGCCGGGCACCCCCAGCCAGCTCTTCTGTGGGAGGGCAGGAGGCATCGGCCTGACATCTGCTTCCAGTGGTGTGGGTTCGGGCGCATGTGTGCTGCATGCGGGAGACAGGAGTGTGGACGTGGGTGTGAGCGCGCACTGGAGCGGGACCGTGAGAGCTGGGCTGTGTGTGTGTGCGAGTGTCGGTGAGGTGTGCGTGAGGCGCTTAGAACCTGGACGTGGTGTGACGGGGTGTGTGGGTGTGCGTGAGCCCGGGAGTGAGTGTGCCCGCTGTGAGAGTTGGTGCTACGCGCGTGTGCCACGTGGGTGTGTGACGTGCACACACGGGTATGCTCACGTGCGTGCGTGTGCAGGCGTGTGTGCGCCCATGTGCCGCACCTCGGCGTGTGCCCTGCACGCCCTGGGCGACGTGAAGCTCTGGGTGCCCCTTTGAGTGTGCCCCCCTCTGTGTTGTGCAAGCATGCATGTGCCCATGGCTTCTGGAGAAGAAATGCTTAAAGATGGAGTTGTCAGCCCCGTGTTGACAGGCGCAATCAGCAAAGTGCAGCGTCGGCAGGAACGGCCCCGGCTCCCTCAATTACCCGGGAGGAAATGGCCCCGCTTTGTGCTGAGGAGGCAGAGTGTGGCTGGAATAAAGCAAGTGGAGCAGACCCAAAAACTTCATTAATTAAAGAAACTCATTAATGAGGGACATTTAATCAGCTGCAGATTAGATCCATGCTCGCCTCTTCCATGAGCCAGGCGCCAAACGGGAAGGGAAGCCGGCCTGCCTCCTCCGCCTGCCCGCGCCCTCCCCCGCGCGCCCCCGGGGCCATGCTCCCTCTGCAGGAAGCCCGGGTGCCCAGGCCGCAAGGCGGGGCCACTTCTCAGGACGGCGGGGGGGACCAGGGGCCAGGTGTGTGGGCGGGTGGGCGCTGTGCGCAGTCACACGGAGGCGTGTTCCCGCGAGGGGGCGGCGGAGCGGGCGTCAGGGCCAGAGAGGCACTGAGGCTGGGTTGGCCCCTACCTGGGGACTTGTGGCAGTGTCAGGAGACACTGGGTGGCGGCTTGCGGGCAGAGCGCAGGGACGCCGCTAGACGCCCTCCAGCGCACAGGACGGCCCGCCACAGAGGGTGAGGCCCAGAGGCCTTGCCCCGCCCTGGTGGGAAGCGCACCTGGGGAAGCGGGGCAAGCGCAGGGCAGGTGTGAATACCCGCAGCTGCAGGTATCCGTGTGGTGCGTGCAGTGCGTGCACGAGGGAGCATGTGGCCCAACCGCTGACATTCGGAACAGAACACGTGGTACCTTGGGGGCTGCGAGGGCAGGCTGGGCCCCTGTTGGACTGGGAGAAGGTTGGAAGGGTGGACTTCAGAGGCCCGTGGCTGGGTGTGCGGGACCCAGCCCACCCAAGGCCATCCTGGGTCCCCAGGGAAAGTCCCCGCTGTGAAGCGTTTAGAGACTTGTGGGCTGGGGGTTCAGGGCTGTGAGGAGAACGACCCCTGACCTGGGGCAGCTGTCTCCTGGGAAGTGCCTGGTGCACATGGGATGCCTCGCCGCCCCTCCCAGGCCCAGGCCACGGCTGGCACAGCTTGGACCCCAGCTCCCAAGGACCTCTGCCCGCCCCCGACAAGCTGCTTGAGGACACACCTGTCAGGCCACATACACGCACCCGCCCTGTGCCTTAGACCTGACTGCACCTGCAGGGGCCCGGCTGTGAGCACCATCGCAGGGGATGGCGCCGTGGGTGCCGCCTTCCGTGGGCGCCCTGGCCGGGCCCGTGTCTCCCTGCCTGGGCGGAGTGAGGCCTGGCTGCCCTGGTGGACAGAGCCTGGCTAGGAGAGGCAGAGACCAGACACCTGGGAAGCGCAGTAGCCGGCCACACAGGTTGGACCCGGCTCCCCGGAGCAGGCTCCCCACCGCAAGAAGTCTGGCAGCCTGGGAGCTTCTTCTCAGCATGGGGGCCGCTCCCCTCCTGGGCCAGGCCCTGCCCTCTTTCCTCCCTGCGCCCCAGACAGAGTGGTGGTTGTGTCCAGTTCCTGAATGCTCCTCCTTCCTCCTGGCTCCAGCCACCTCCCAGCTCAAGGGTGTGCCCCAGTGACGCCCCCTCCCCCGCTGCACCACGATGGCCCTCCGACTGGGGGAGGTGGAGGGGCGGGGAGGCCGGCCTTCCCCAGCGCGTGAACGGAGCAGGTGGGCGATGGCAGGACTGTGGGCCGCAGGGCAGGGACTGTCAGGTGTGAGCGGAGGTCACGCCCCGCCTTCTTCCTCGGGATCCCTACCACCCAGCTGGCCTCCCAGGGAGCCCCAGCCCCTCGCCTGTCCCTCCTTGTGGGTCCCTTGCTGTTTGGACTGCAGGTGAGCTGCACTGGGCAGCCCTGTCCTGGGGCCATGGGCGGAACAGGTGCTCAGAGGTGCAAACAGGTGAAGGAATGAGGCGCCGCCCCCTGTGGGCACATCTATGTAATTCTCAGCGGAGGCCCCTCAGAGTCCCTCCTGAGTCACGCAGAATCCCTGCTGCTTCCTAAGTTCTAACCCCCGGTGCTGGGGTCGGGGGGCTGTCTGGGACTCAGGAGCAAGCCCCCCACCCTGTGTTCTTCCCCTGGGGACCTATTCCAGACTCACTCTATTCTGGCACCACGGGTGCTCACCCAATGCCAGGGTCCACCCACAGTCACTGTCCCCTGATGCTGCTAAGCAGTTGTCTGCCCAGGCCCAGAGGGTGGGAGTGCCCCCTCCCCACCTCCTGGTCACTTCTCTAGAGATGCAGGCCCAGGCCTCACATCTCTAGAGAAAACAGTGCCTTCAGCCGGGCATAGGACTTGTCCAGGGTCCAGGCGAGACCACCCCTCCACATCACTTGACCCTGGCATGGAGGCTCCTCCCCACTCTGCAAGCCTCAGCTCAGGCCAGCAGACCCCAGCTGGGGTCCCAGGCCCAGCAGGCTGGGCTCAAGCTCAGTCGGCACCAACAGAGGTTGAGGGTCCCTTCGTGAGACGTCTGGGGTTTGTGATCTGTAGTGGCAATTCTCTCCTGAGTCACAGATCCTGAGTCGGGAGGTCAGGAGGGCTGAGAATCTGCATTTCTAACTGCTCCCAGGCCATGCCATGCTGCTGGCCTGCCGACCCCACCTCCGGGACCTTACTGTGTCCAGCTGTAAAGAGCCACATAATCTGCCGTGCATGGCCACGAGCACCCAAGGGTTCTGTCCCCACCAAGTCCCCCCTCCCAGGGACACTGCACCAACCCCCAGCTCCCAAATGTCCCCAGGGAAGAAAGACCGCCGGGGGAGTTACCCCAACCGACGGATAAACCCACAGTTCTCAAACCAGATCCATGGCGGGTGTTTGACTGTGGAGCACATTATGTAATCTTCGTTGCCAGGAAATTTACCTTCCTAATTACATTTTGTGAATTTTCATTTGAGTGTGCCTTCGCAGAGCTCTCAGTAACTAGGAGAAGGGCACGTGGGAGGGAGAGGCGGACGTGTAGGACCCAAGGCCACCAGGCTCAGACCCCAGGCTACACCCAAGGATGGGTCCTGCCCACCACCCCCTCCCACCCCACCCCCACCCACCATCCCCACCCCCGCCTGCCCACCTCGTGTCTGGGGCAGTGTGCTTAATATCCTGTTTGACTTGCTACTTGAAGACCACGGGCCATTAATAATGCTAATATTCCTTAATGAATATGCAGGAAACAGACGCAGGGATGCCGCTGTGGATGCAGAGGGCTCTTCCTAGAGATGCAGAGCCAGCTGCCCCAGACGGTTGAGGGGAGTGGCCAGGGGGCTGCTTGCTGACACTTGGGGTCAGCATGAGTGGGTTCCCGGTGGTACTCCTGCTGGGGGTCATCTTGACAGCTGTCCTGGAGCTCTGTCCCCACGAGGCCCTGGGAGGGAGCTTTGGCCCAGACAGTTTTCTCTCCACCCCACTGAGGAGGAGCCTGGTGTCCACACGTGCTCACGGCACGTGTTATAAACTCACGGCAGCATCTCAGAGGGCCTTGGGGCAGGATGGAGGAGGAGCCGAGCAGTGGAAATCACAGGGGTGAGGGATTGCTTGGAAGGCTTCCTGGAGGAGGTGTTTGAACGCTTCCAGGACAGGGTAGGGTCCTCCTCCACTAGGCTCCCCTGTGAAATGGGGAGAAGCCAGTGAATGGATCATCCCTGGGACACAGCACTTCCTTGGGGCCTGCGCCCCACCTTCCAGCAATTGAAGAGGGTCCCTGTGCCCAGAAGGGTCTGCTTTCCCAGTGCCTGTCAGAGCTGGGGGTGCCCTTCTCCCAATCTCAGAGTTGCTCATCTCCTGTACCCCTTCCTCCTGTTCTCAGAGGGGGGCCCGTGAGCAGCAGCTGAGAGCCACATGGGGGCCCTTCCCACTGCTTGGGGGGAGCTGGGCAGCACCTGCTTACCTCGGTGCTCCTGCGGGGGCAGAAGGGGGAAGCTCTGCAAAGGGGCCCACCCAGGTGACCGATGGTATCCCTCAGTTCTGCCTCTGGCCGCTCTGGCATTCCTAGTGGTCTGGTTTCATGAAGCGCTGTCTCTTGTTGACTGTGGCCCCGTCTGTCCCCATAGGGGAGCGCCCGGTGCCCGCTGCTGGTTCTTCATGGCACGTGCATACACATCCCCAGAGCTGTAGGTTCAGAGCATGGCAGAGCCCCGCGGGGGGCATTTGTAAATAGGGCAAGGACCACTGCTCATTGGGGGCAGTCTCTCTTCTCCCTTGCTACCCCCCAGGGCAGTGCTCATCCCCCCACTGCCCGACCTCCTGCAGAGACCCCACCCGGGCTTGGTGCCTGAGGCATGCCCCAGCTGGTGATGGAGGGGAGGGGGTGGTCCCAGGCCAGCCCAGCAGCCTGGAGCTCTACATGGACCCAGGAGCTGGGACTGGTTGGTGGTGTTTCATTCCGGCTTGATTGACAGTCCAGGGTGAACCTGCTTCCCAACCCTGCCCCCCCCCCCACTTTCCAAGCCCCATCAGCTAGACGGCTCCTCGCTAATTTCCCCAGGCAGGAGGGGAGCCTGGTGGAGGTGCGGCTGATGGGAGAAGGGGATTTATGGAGTCACATTATTTATGATTTGTATGCAGTGGGTTTGGAGGGAATTACGGCTTAATCGTGCGAAAATCCATCCCCCTGCCTGGGGCTTTTCAGTGGAGCATGTTGGGGCTGAGTCTGGACGAAGGGGCAGTGGGCTCTGGCTGCGTGGCTGGCTCCATTCTAGGGGGTGGGTGGGTGACATCTCTTGGCCCCTGGGGTCCATCAGGGCCAGAGGTTCTTACTGTTTCTTGTTCCTTGAGCCCCCTTAGCATCCAGTGAGGCACTAGGACCCCCTTCTCAGAAAATGATCCTAAGTGCCTACAATACATAGCCTTCTGAGGGAAACGATTTTTATTAAAATACACTTATCAAAAGCGAGAAAACTGTAAAATTCTCTCTGTGGCATCTTTCCTACTGCGTGAAGTAACCAGGCCCAGGGCCGCTGTGCTCACCACTCTAGTTTGGAGTTGGGGTGAGCACAGGGCTCACACGCTGGTGTGTCTGCCACACCCTTGAAGGACCCATGGTTTCCGTTGGCGGCGGCCAAGTCTCGGGGAATGCTCAGGCCCTGGGCTTGCAGCCGCACTGGTTGACAGGGGCAGTGCCAACAGTTCAGCTGCAAGATGGTAAGATGGTAGGGTATCGTTCCGTCCCGAGTTCTCGCCCCCAGACAGCACGCTGCCAGAGCACGTGGCGCTTGCACGGAGCACACACAGCAGGTGCAGGGCATGCACAGGGCACGCACGGAGCTCATAAGAAGCACGCACAAGAGGGAGCATGGAGTGCGCACGGAGCATGGAGCACGCTGCTTTGCAGGCACTAGCTGGCGCCGTGCACCTTGCTCTGGCACCGGGGCAGCTCTGGGCCAGCACCGCTAGCTTTCATGGTGCGGACACAGAAGCCTGACCTCGGCGGGGAGACCGGAACAAGTGTCTCCAGGCTCCCCAGCCCCGTGCCATGTCCATAGAGAGGCAGGGTGCCCAGGACGTCCCAGGGGGTTGGGCCCTCGTGCTGAGGGCTCAGGGGGAACCCAGGCTGGGCCCCCACGGAAGCCTCGTGTGTTCTGGGGTGCGGGGGTGTGCACAGAGCTCCAGGCTCAGACCTTGCAGGTTGCTAGGGTGACCTGGCCCCATCGCCCACCCGCAGTCTCCAAAGTGGCAATGAGGAAGAGGCTTGAGGCCTTACTGGGAAATGAGCAGCTGGGGACAGTGGTAAAAGAGACACAAAGCAGGGACGGGGCGTCGGGGCCGCCTGGGCCCCAGACCCTTCCCAGAGAAGGAAGGAGGAAATGAGGAGGGACCTCTGAGAGCCAGTGGCTGCAGAACCCTCCGCCAAACGGTCCCTGAATGCAGTAATATGGAGTGTGACGTGGCGTCTGACAGGCCTAATTAATAAAGGATATTAAAGTGGCTGCCAGGGGACAGAATGGATCGGGTGGGGCAGGGGTGGGGGGTGTGGGAGCAGTCTCTCAGGTGGGTTCAGCCTCCGTCCCTCCCAGCAAGCAGCACTGCCCTGCTCCCTCCTTCCTTCCAGCCCCCCCCAGCCCTGACCCTAACCTCTGCTCTCCCACTCACCCCCGCCGCAGCCCCTGCCCCGGCCCTGCACAGAGCCCCCATCACGCCTAGTGCCATCCCCCACACCCCGACTTCTGCTCCCCCCCCACCCGCTGCAGCCCCTGCCCCAGCCCTTCGCAGAGCCCTCGTCACGCCTAGCGCCATGTCGCTGGCCTTCCCCAGACCTCCTCTTGCGTGGATGAGGAAGGTCAACCAGGCCCCAGGCCCCTCCCCAGGGTCTCTGGAGGTGTTCATATGAGGCTTTTGCGTTCAGAGACTTCATGCTGGTAGCTTCACACCATGGGAACTGTAGACGCCACAAAGCAGGGCTCTCCGCATCACCACACACATACCCCCAGAGCCAGTTGTTAACCACTCACCAGCACACCACTGTCTCCCCACAAGGTGGGGAGAAGCGAGCCCCCAGGAGGGAAGCGTCAAGCTCAGAAGCTGGGGAAACCCTGGCTGGTGACCTGGTTAGACTGACTTCTGTGAAGCAGGGACAGAGCTCTGGAGTCCTGGGGCAGGAGGTGAGCACGAGGAGCTTGGGGACCCTCTTACAGGCCGTGGGTGGAGGGCACACCCCTTCTGCTCCCGTTCGGACAGCAGTCCATACGGGGCGGGCAGTGTCCCGTGGTCCCGGAGCCGGCCGGGCCGGGGCTCAGATCCCGGCTCTGCCGCAGGCTGGTTGTGTGCACGGGGGTGAGTAATTTCCCACCGGGTTTCTTCCCTTGGTGGAGAATGCCCGTTCACAGATCATTTGACCATTCCATGAGATAACGCATTTTTACTGCTTAACACACTGCGGGGCTCTCAAAAACCCTCAACCAATGGCTGTCACTCCCCAAATCGTCAGCATTACTCAGCAGTACCTGCTGTATGCCTGAACTGTGTCAGGGGGCCGGGGACTCATGAAGAGCCCTTGCCCTCACGGGTCTCATGGTCTGGAGCTCCACCTCCCCACACACCACCCCACCCCTACCACTGAGGTTCTGGAATGTTCCAGTGGGCTCAGGTGCTAAAGCATCACCCTGCCCACCTCAGTTGCCCGTACTGTGATAGCAGCCCAGCTCTGCCCTGAGGCACACCAGCACCTCTTGTACCATCCCAAAGTCTCTGGCCTTAAGGTGCTGGACAGCAGGGACACCCCCCCACCCCCCACACATCGAACACCTCTGGGGTAACATCTTGAAGAACTTGGGGAGGGAGGCATGAGAGTGTCCAGGAGAGAAGTCTCTGATGTGCATCTGCAGGACGGGGAGCAAGGGGGCTGGGAGGGGTCTCGGATGGGAATGGGGACTGAGCCTGCCCCCCAGGGCTCCCAGCATCATCTTCCCGCTGCTCAGACCTGGCTTTCCCCTAGCGTTTCTGGCCTAGTGGGGGCACCTCTCTTCCTGTCTGGCAGGGACGCTCTCCTGCTGCTGCCTGAGCCCTAAAACTTGGGGTCAGGAGCCCATGAGTCATAACAGCAGCCTGTTTCTGGGCTGAGAAAGCAACTGAGTCAGAAGGCAAGAACCTGGTTGAGGGAGAAAACCGTGTGCCGTGGCTGTCCGCCCCCTGCCTCCCACGTCAGTGACCTCAGCTGAATCCCAGAGCAGCCCTTTCTTCCTCTCTGGGATGGTGGCAGGACCTCGAAAACTGTTGGGACTGTTTATTTCTGTATCGGTGCCCCCCCACTCCCATGCGTGGGGAGCCCCTCTCTGAGTCATGAGCCACTTCCAGTCCCAGCCTCTGCTCTCAGTTGGCCGCCAGAAAATTCGAATGTTAACGTGAGCTGAACGCAATGGAGAGGCTAATTGTCTGCTCCTGAAAATCACATCATGCATTTCAAATTGAGTTAATGCCCAGGGGGCCTCCACGAGGGTGTCTGCTCCCGGAGGCCGGGCTCCACCCTCCCTGGTGTGCCCCAGGCCCCTAGAACCTGGCACCAAGTGGGCTGTCTGTGCGTATTCGACAATCAAGTTCACGCACGCCGTTGCTCGCACCCCCACTGGCAGAGATGCATGAACGCCAGCCCCGCCCGCACCCCCAGCCAGGGTCCCTTTCTGGAATCCCGGTTGTCACAGGCCCCCCTGAGAGTAGGGCCAGGCTCCACCATCCTTGGAGACATCCAGAAAACCCATGATACCCCTCCTGCCCAGTGTGCCTGGAATCACAGCAGGACGTCTTCCCCAGAACCAAGGCCATGTAGCAGGAACACAAGCAGAGCCCTGGCGCGTGGGCTCGCCGGGGACGGGTGTCGGTGGGCATCCAGCCAGGGACGGGCGTCGCTGGGCATCCAGCCTGTTCCCTTGACATCATCGTGGGCCCGGCTTCATCTCTGTGCCTCTCTGTAATTTCATCTTCTTTTTCCCCAAAAACTTCACTTTCCAATGGTTGGCACATTAAAAAATGAAAATAAGACCATCCCCTCCAATAAAATTCTCCTGTCTCTCCCACTCTTCCCCCCTTTCCTGCCGGTCACCCTGAGCATCCGGATGCTCTCCCGTGGCTCTGTGCCTGCATTCTCTCGAGTGGTCCCCTTGCTCCGGGAGACTCTCTCCCGTGGCCCCCGAGCCAGCCGCCCTGGGCAGGCCCGGCCAGAGAGAGCCTCCTTCTCAACAGGTGGGTGTCCGCCAGGTCCCCCACACCTGAGAAGGGGAAGGCACTATAGCCAGGGTGACCATTCGGAACGGTCGGATTGGATTCACACCCACACAGAGCCGTTCACCTGCGTTTCCTCACCTGTAAGAAGGGAACGACCATAGCGCGTTCCCGGACCGGCGCTGGGGAAGAGCCGTGACAGGTGCGGCATGTTGGATTCTTCGCCCCTGGAGGGTCGGCCATGGGAGAGCGAGTCCGTGGACTGCAGTTGTACAGGCCCCGAGGCTGAGCCGGGTGCTGGGTGGAAGTTTCCAGAAGGCAGATTTCAGCTCGGTACGTAGAAGAACTTTCTGGCAGAGCTCTTCCAAGACCGAAGGAGGCTGTGCGTTGGTCGAGAGCAGAACCCAGTGGGGGTGCCTGTCAGGGAGCCAGAGAAATGTGAGTCCCAGTTTGCCTGGCGGGCCAGGTTGAGTGTCACCTACGGTCAGAGATGTGGGCCACTGGCTCACGTGTATGTGCCTGGGATGGGGGGCAGTGGGGAACCTCCCTCCAGACGGGGGGTCAGAGCCATGAGGTCCCTGGCTCAGCTGTCACTGGAGGCCCCAGGGACTTGAACCACACCTCCTGCCTGCTGGAGGTCAGCCCCAGCTCCACCCGCCTCCCCTGCCAGCACTGATTCTGCACGGAACCGGGGGAGAGCTGGGGGCCGGGCCAGGAATGCTCCCAAAGGGCTCTCTGGACTGGTGTCTTCTGGAAACCAGCCCTCCCATTCTCGTGGCCCCGTGAATTGTCACATGCCGTGTGCCTGTGGACAAGCAGGCTGTGGCCCAGGCTTGGGATCTTGACATCTGTCCACCCCATCATGGTTCCGGCCACAGGGAGCATGAGCAGCGGCATCTGTCCCGGGCCCCTCTCCCCACTGCCCTCTCCCCACGTCCATGTAACGATCACTCCATGCTGCAAGTGTCTCAGACCTCCTGCTCCCTCGCCACGTGGCCTGTGGCCTCAGGGTACCCTCTGTGAGATGCAGCTTGTGACCTCCAACTCTTAGGTCACCAGGAGGTCACCAAGTTTGCAGAGCACCGAGGGCAGGCACTGCTCACCGCTGGTATTGGGCAGACCCCAGCCTGTGCACCTCGGTGTGTCCTGGTGCCTGGTGGCGGGGCTCAGCAGGTGCTGGAGACAGAGATGTGCGGGCCGTGGCTGTGAGGGGGAGGGTCCGACACCTCGGGGCGGAGTGGGGCGGGCCGACCACACCCTCACAGTTTGGTCTGCGCGCGGGTCATTCTGCTTGCCCGCCTCCTCCGCACTGTCTGGAAGCTGGCTTTGCCCAGAGGTGGAGAGATGGCTCATTGCCCAGCCTCTGCCGCCAGCCTCCCCCTGCAGCCTGGCCTTCGGGCCTGGGGCATGCGGCGCCCTCCTTCCTGGGGGTGAGGAGTCCAAGAGGCAATTAGCCTGATTGTCCTGGAGGGACCGTGGGCAGCAGGAGCCAGAGGGACTGTGTTGGACAGAAGGGTCCGGGCGGGGCTCCATCAGCTACCGCTCCCCCTCCCCCTCCCCCTGCTCCCCTGGCATTCCGCCAGCCCATCACTGCACCTTTACCCTGGGACCCACATCCCGGCAGGACGGGAACACACTGGCCGGGGGACTTGGGAATTCAGGCTGGGGCAGACAATGCTTTGGGCCGGGGGATGTGGGCAGACATTGTGGGGGAAGGGAGGTTCTTAGCTTGAGCTCTTGAAGATGAGGGTCTTCCCACCCAGACCCTCCCCTCCTGTCCCCCTTCCACAGACCAAGAGGCAAGGTTGAGCCCAGTGCTGCTCAGCAGTTGAGGGTCCTGGTACCAAAGGCAGGGCTGCAGAATGCAGGGGCCAAGACAAGGCAGGGGCGAAGCGGGAGGACGGGGGGCATCCCTGAGAGGCCGGCCGGGCCCGCCCTGCAGAGATGCCTGCCTGGTCTGTTCTTGCATCCTCCACCACATCATCAGGATCCGAAAGGGTATCAGTGGCTCTCTCACTCCCTGGGGTAATTCCAGGTGACTTTATTTACAGGGAGACTGTTTTCAGAAGTGTCTGGACGGTGGGTGGAGGGGGCCTGCCAGGGACCGTGCAGGACCCCACAGCTGGTGGTGACAGAGCCGCCACCACCTCCCAAAGGGGTGAGGAGGAAGCAGCGAGTGGAACCGAGAAGGGAGGGTCCTGGAGCAGGCCGCCTGCAGAGGAGGTCCCGTCCGCCTTGGTCCAGGGCAGAGCCAGCCCGAGACAGCCTCCCGGGGACTCGCTCTCCTCCCTCCGAACACTGGAGGGCAAGGGGTGCAGTCCATGCCAGTCACCTCTCAGACAAGGGGAGAGCCGGGCTGGCTGGACAGGTGGCGGACACTAGGTGAAGCCGCTCAGAGAGCCCCTGTGCCCCCCACCAAGGCTAGCCACGCACGACACCTGCCCTCCTCGGTTACCCTCTGCCAGATGCATGAACATGGATCTTTCTGGAACTTACCACCTTCCAGCATCCATTACTGCCTTCTGGGAGCGGCTGGCTTCTGCCGGGCCAGAAACTCCTCGCGGACCCAGACTGCACCTGACTCATCTTTAAATGCGGGCTGGGAGGAGGGGCTGCATACATGTTGCCTGGGCTGCACCTAGTTCTCGCTTTACGGAGTGTCATGTTTGGCATTGCTTCTGTGCCCCGCCGTCGGCCCCCAGGGCAGCCCTGACAGTCACCCCGCGGAGTGATGAGGGGGTCAGGTGGCGGTGTGCTGGCGTCCAACAGCTGCCTGTCCTGGGACAGACCCAGCCCTGACCGGTAGCACGCGCCAGTTCTCGGGGTGTAAATACTCCCACTCTGGCCGATTTCAAGCTGCCAAGGTGAGGTCACCACACTTGGAGCTGAAAAGAGATGCTCCCAGTCTGCACTCGTGAGCCCAGAGAAGCTGGAAGGGGCCAGTTCCCGCACAGCACGGGCCGCCCTCCGCCCTCCACTTCCAGACTCGCCTTGTGCCGTCCTGCCCTGCTTCTGCAGTTGGCCCGTGTGCAGTGGAGGGTGTGGGATGGAACGCGTCTGTGTGCTCCCCTGCCCTGGGGCCCCAGGCAGGCGTTATCGGTCTCTGCCTCTGTGCCTCCATTTCCCCTCTGTAAAAACTGCCATCGAAATACCTGCCCCGCGGAACGGTGAACGAACGGGAGATAAAGGGGCACGGAGTGGGCTGTCTGCGGTTTCCCGTGGGGAGTCCTGCCTCTGGGCTTGTGGGGACTCCCTGCAGTGGCACTCGGGGCACACATAGCACTGTTGGTGACCGCTGTCACGACATGCTCACTCATCCGCCAGGTGCGTGTCTGTCGCGGTCCTACTGCGTGTCACCACGCTCTGGGGGCTGGAGATTCAGCACCAGGCAGACTCTGCCTAGAGATGATGTTCTGGGGCAGGAGGCAGACAAGACGTGGTGGCCATGTCGGGACTCTGAGATGGAGGAGGGCAGAGCCGGGCCAGGGGATGGGGAGTGCAGAGTGGGGGCACCCCAATTTTAACGGGGCCTCCCTGAGAAGGTGACGCTGAAGGAAGTGAGACTGCTGTGGGGTATGCAGTGAACAGTGTTCCTGCAGAAAGAACAGCCAGCGCAGAGTCCTTGAGGCCAGAACTGGACATTCAAGGGGCAGCAGGGACACTCATGCCTGGCATAGAACAGTCAAGGGGAATGAAACAGGACATGAGGGCCCAGGAGGAGAGGGTCCAGGTCATGCAGGGCCAGGGCGCCATGCTGGCACTCTGTATTTTACTCAGAGAGGACTGGTTGTAGGGGCAGGGGCAGAAGCAGAATCTGGGGGAAGTCATGGGGGTCAGACCTAGGTGGGAGCAGCAAGCTGGCCGAGATGGTTGGGTTCTGGGTACATGTTAAAGGTGGAGCGGATGGGACTTCCTGCCTGACTGTTTGGAATGGACAACAACAGAGGGGTCACCCCAGGTGCAGGGCTGAGCACTGGCCTGTGGGCGGGGGCACCTCAAGGGAGGCAGATTTGATGGCGACAACGAGGAGGGAAGCAGGAGTCCCCTCAGGGGTAGGTCAAGCTCGAATTATGTATTAGGTGCGCAGACGGCTGGCTGTAGTTGGAATTCTGGGGAGAAGTCCAGAATGGAGACACAACTTGGGGATGGTCAACATGCCGTTGGTATTTTTAAATTGAAACTAAGAACCTTAGTTTTAGCCACATCAGAGAGGGTCCAAAGACTGGGTTTTGGGGGCCCCCAACATCTACAGGTTGGGGAAATGTGAGGAAACGGTAACAGTAACACAGATGTAGAAGGAACTTCCAGTAAAGCAGAAGAACCAACAGAGAGTGGTGTGACCAAGCCGAGAGAGGAAAGCGTTTCTAGAAAGAGGGGTCAGTGCTGCTGAGGGACCAGGTCCGGTGGGGTTTTCAACATGGCAGACGTGGGAACTTTGACAAAGGTAGTTTCAGGGAATGGTGCCAGGGAAAGCCAGTTGGAGTGGGGCTAAGAAAGAGCGGGAGTAAAGGAATTGGGGGTTGCAGATCAAGGCAGCTCATTCCAGAGACTTTGTTCTGTAGGGAAGCAGCGAACTGGGTGTGTAGGCTGAAGGGGCCATTGGGTCCAGGGGGTTCTCCTGTAGATGTTGGAGGCCCCCATCTGTCTATTCATCCCTCCATCCACCATCCATCCATGCACACATCCACTCATCTGATGTGCATTGAGACTCTTCTCTGAGTTCAACAAAGTGCTGTGCTGAGTTTAGGGATATGGGAGCAGAGAGTGAGTGAGTGGCCCTCGTGCTCTGGGAATTTCCAGTCCCCTGGGGAGCCAGATATGTTCACAAGCTGCTCTGAAACAAGGCCAGCTGAGACAAGGCCCCAGCCTAGCAGGAGGAGTCTGCTTGGCTCATGCCGCAGAGCCCAAGCCTCTCTTCCACTCTGGCCGCCGCAGACCGAGGAAGGAGGATGAAGCACTTCACGCCCTCAGGTGCACCTGATACCCTCTGCTTTTCCGTCCAAGGCTGGTCCAGGGGCCCTCAGCCCGAGCTGCACGGCAGAACCTCATGGGGAAGTTTGATCGTAAATCCACTCAATTGCCCTGGGGAGGGGTCCAGGCGTGGGATGTGCAGCCAGGGTGCGGGCCACTCACCTGAGCACAGCCACCTCCAGCGTGGATGTGGAGGAGACACACAGGGGTGATGAGAATCTCCCCCAGGACCCACCAGATCACACTAGCTAGGTTTTATTCTGCGTTTCTCTGTCCGGGCACGGTGATGACCTCTTGCAGATGAGGGAATTTGTTCAAAGACAATGAATGGTCACCCAGGGCCACCCGGTGGCTAAGGGGAGCCCTCCCTGTGTATCCCAGGCTCTATCTAACTCTGCCCCTGAGCTGTGAAACCTCACACCCCCCAGGCCCCCCATGAAGGGCCACAGTCATGCGTTCAGGAGCAGAGGTGAAGATCTGAGAGCCAGGCAATCTGTGCTGCTATCCCCGCTCCTCCTGTATCTGCCTGACAAGTCACTCGGTCCCTGTGCCTCAGTTTGACCAGCTGTGAAATGGGCGCTATTGATCGCTTGGTGGGTTGGAGGGGGATTCAGTGAGTTAGTGTGCAAGGCAGAGAGCTCTCTATGCTCAGATGTGCTGATTTATTATCACGTCCCAAATGGCCCCGGATGCCCCATCTCCCAGCTGCCTCCTGCCCAACCCAGACCCCTTCAGACACGGGCACTCGAGCCCCAAACCCACCACCCTGCCATCCCACCGTTGTGTTGTAGGTTCCCTGGTGGTCTGGGCTCTGCGCTCCAGCCCGGGGAGCCGCCGCGGTGGGAGTGGCGGCTGTCACTAGTCCCGAGGGGACCCAGGGAAGAGGGCGCTGGGGAGGGGTAGGGGGTGGGGTGGGAACGAGCAGATAGAAGAGCCCCTCCTTCCTGAGCCTTGGAAGAGGGGGGAAGTGGGGGCCCTGGGAAGATGTGAGTTGGTGTAGGTTCTAATCAAATATTTATCAGTTAATTGATCTCTCGAGGCTGCTGACAGCTCCCTCTCCCTTACCCTCCTCCTCTGCCTCATCCCTCCGGCTTCCCTCACCCCTTGCCCTGGCCTCTGTCCCTCCCACCCCGGGGCCTCCTCCGCCTCCACCAGCTCTCACCTCCCCCAACCCACCCCTTCCTCACCCTGCACCCTCCCCTTCTCCTGCCCAGTAGGTAATGGGACTTTGTGGGCTACTTTGGAGCGGGGCGGGGGGGGCAGTCCAGC